>NC_136059.1:257790284-258134500 GCF_964261635.1 Lissotriton helveticus
AGTGACCTGTGCCATATGTGAGTAAACAAAGCACCATCATTGTCCATGCCTTCCTGATACAACACATGCTTTGATTGAAATTCGATATATGGAGCATGATGTAAAGATTATTCATGACCAAAAGTGGGTGATTTATTTAGTGATAGATTTAGTTTTAATGTTATTTATAATGATACTTCCATTCCTTTTTTGAATGAGAGCTGTTAATGCATATCTAATTAATTGAGCCTACAAATTTACTTATAACCCCGACATTACAGTACTAGTTCATTATTGATTAGCAAAGGCATTGCGATTTGTCTTTCTAGATCAAGAAGAGGATGAACCAAAGAAAGAGGACAAGGTTAAATTCGGTGATCGTAGAATTGATTGGCTTCCTTGACATGGTGCACATGATGGTGAAAATTCATGAAAGAAATAAAAAAATTGAAAAATTACAATTATCTCATGATTGCAGTGTTTGGGATTTGAAGTGGCGGGAACATTAAAGGGTTACTTGTCCCCAAGATTTGTCCGAATCTTGAGAGCCTGTGCGCTTTACCTGTGTGATCCTGATGTGATGAATTGCTGTCTAAAGATTTGGTAAGTTAAAGGTTTTGTAATCAGAGAACATGGACTGGATGATGTAAGACTTACTTGTTTTCATATGCATATGATACAACATCTGAATTGCAGTGTAAATCAATGCATTTTCCCAATTTGAAAGCACAGTTTGGGTTCTATGATACTTTATTCATGTGGTATAGAGCTGCTAGCAAATATCATTAGCCGGTAGTCAAAAGTCCTTTGTAAAACTCAGCATTGTCATGGCTAGTGAGAGAAGGCTTGTAATAGAGGTTCACAATGGAATTTTGGTACCTAAACTACAGTCTGAGTTGGTTCAGTGGATAGCAATCTTAGTTTCATGAAGCAGGGGAGCCAGAACATATTCTCAAAATATAGCTGCATATGCAGAGTTCAGGGGGTAGGCAGTGACACTATTGAGACACAGAAAAAGCATAAATATCTTATAAATATGCATTCTAGTTTCTCTCAACTGACGATAAATTGTATAAGCTCATTGTACAGGCAGCAAGGGGAGACAGGAGGCGGTCATGATGCTCAGGGCTTCCATACTTGGGTCCCGCAGGACCTTGCCTCCTTCCTCCCATGCCCGAGCCCCTGCACCCATACCTCCCTGACTAAGAGAGCACCAGGTGGACATCACAGAGCCAGCTCAAGGACCACTAAGCAGCTGTACACCTCCAAGGGTGCGGCGTGCCTGAGACTGGTGCGTACCAGATCTGGGCCTTTCGACCACACCAAGAGGATACTACAGAAGGCCATAGGAGTTCCCTCCCTCAAATCTTATGAGAACTTGTGTTTTCAGGACACTGGTGGGCATTTGGCTGACCCTCATGATATAAGCCAAGCTCAACCCCTCCGGTACCGCTTGCGATCTTCGTCGTCGCTGGTACCACGCCCTGTAAGAAAAAAACTCATAGGACATCATGAACTAACTAATAACCGTGCACCTTTGAACTGAAAAGTTACTGGATGGGAGAATATTTATGTGGCTATATGCTGGTGCATGACAGACTAATGCATGTAGCTGGATGTCCTATGCACAAACTATATCAAGAACTCTTGTAAAACTCTGATGACTTAACAGCTACTTATAATAGCATAGGGATAGAGCCACACTTGGGGTGTATGGAACTAATGTATGCTTCTGTTTAAGGTTCCAAGGAAGGTGATCCCACTTAATCATGTGTAGGCGACCCGTGGGAAACTAGGACAGAATACCAGGTTAGATCACTGAAAAGTGCTCTACACTATCACCTTGGCTGTTGCACCCTCAAGAATCATGTTGTGTTAACCCTCATGCTCTTGTGTTGTCAGTGTAACTCTAAACTGGTATCTATGCAGACAACTGTAGTGATATCAGTGGTCCTACAGGACAAAAAAAATGACTTCAAAAGGCTAAAACAGTCTTATTCCTGTTGTTCCTCCATCCAGTCATGTCCACCACCCCGTCCAGTCCCAATGGTGGAGACAAGCAGATGAGGATGCTGCTGGACAAAAGTTTGGATAATTTTTGGAAAGGTTTTTAGTCATCAACTCCCTTTTTAATTAACTGTTGTTGTTTGTAAATGTCATGTTATTACAGATCCACTTTCGCTTTGATTTTCATATTTCTACCACTGTTAAATTAGTGACATCAAACTGGAAAGATGTTAGTTTGTTACCTTTTGATGCTTGGTAGGACTAGATCATTTTTCTTAGATGTGGATATGCCTCATTATTGTCTCCAAGTAAGGATTCTCCCAGGCTTGTTTCCACTACATGGCATACTCTTGACTCATATGATTACTTCTAATGCATCATAACGCTTAGAATATGAAATAATGTTACAAGAGATAGCAGCAGGGTGAAAATGATAAAGTATAACCATTTTGACTCTAGCATCAAGGTGGCTCTTTGCTCTGGCTGGATATGGTCCTGCAGAGGAAGAGAGCTTTACATTGCTGACTGGAGCCATCCATCCTAAGAGAGGGTCCAAGAGATCCACCCTGAAATAGCCCAATTAAAGTGGCAATGGTTGGAGGAGTTATGTTTACTAAATTTTGCTAGAAGGTGAGAAACGTTTATAAGGACAGAAAAAAGACTCTAAAGAAGCAGGCTTTAGATTGTGCACACCGATCATCAGACGACATCTAGGCTCTGTAAAGGCAGGCAGAGAAGTGGCCCTTCCCTTCATTGACTCTTAGGGCCTGATTACGAGTCTGGTGGTCCGAGGATGGCAAAATATACGAGGACGCAGTGGTGCAGCCACTGCTACACCAGTGGTATGACCGCCCTTTTAGGACTTTGACAGTCAGACCGCCATTGCACCACCGCAACCACCAGGAAATAGCATTCCCTGCCAGCCCCACGGCGTTCTGAGGGCCACAATATGCTTGGAGGTGCCCTGAGGTCCATGAAAACCGTGGAGAAGAGGAAACAAAGGGGGCTCCACAAGGCCCTATTTTGCCTCTGGGCCATGGGGTGCATGCATGGGGGCACAACATGTGCCCCTCTGTATGCATGCACCCCAGTTGCTGCAACGCACAAACTTTACAGTCCATGGCATGTAGAGACTGTTTTTGGCATTCACATTGCGATGCCCATTTTCTGATGCTCTTCCATGGGAACGTCAAAAAAAGCCTGCCAGACATGAGAAACTCTCGTAATCTGTTGAGTGGCCCGACCACGGGCTTGGGGGTGCGGCGGCCAAACTCGTAATAAGGCCCCTAATCAGCAGACATTAAATCTGCAGCTTAAATATGACTTCACTGCCTGCTTCTCTGAACACAGCACAAGTGAGTTTCAGTTCTCTACGCATGGGGTATTTCACCGATAGTGCACTAGTGTTTCTAGTTATGCACATGGACAGCATAATGCATTATCAGCAACTTCAGAGCCTCGTTTAACAAAAACACACTGAAGTCAGACCAATCTTAACATTTTATCAATTACCAATTTTATTTTATCTTATTAGATGTTTATATAGAGCTCATGCTGCCAGGATGAAGCTTTCACCAAGCTGGACTGGTGGAACAAGGGGGGGGTTACAGCCTGTCTGCAAGAGCATCATTATATGCTCAGAAAACCAATAAACCCAGCTGCAGATAGTCAGTGGTGAAGTACAAAGCTATTTCATGAAAAAAGATACTTTTTAGGGATTTCATAAACTCTGCTTTCAAAGTGAAGTGTATACAAGCTCCACGGCAGATCTTTGTACAGATAGTGTTCTAAGCATGGCGATGGTGTAATCTGCCCTGAACAATACGATGTTATTTAGTTTAAATGACAAAACATGTTGCAAATGTTTTTGCGGCTTATAATGTCAACATTGTGATCTTTACATTTTGTAATAAAAGAAGGCGACAAAGGAAATGCACCAACAGTAAGCATCCTCTTTGGCGTGGCAGACACAAAGAATTGAGAAGTAACTGTCTGTCCCTCGGTCTGCATCCATCATGGACTTGCAGGTGCCAGTGTCATCAGTCTGCTGCATACTTCACCAGTGTCCCTTACAGTGTTGCAATTGTAAGCCCCTACACCTTCAAACCCAGGGACTTTGTGAACATGACTGCAGAGATGGAAGATGTCCCTTGTCGGCTTTTGTCTCTCAATTCGTAGCAGATTGGAAGGATATGCAGAAGGAATCCTACCTGTTGAATATTATTTTGTTAAAACTTTTTATTAGCTCCATGCTCATCTCATAGTGCAAATCATTGATACATCTCTGCAATCATGATACATAAATGGTGGTTACAAAGCGCACTGCGTGCTTGTTGTCGGGTGCTGGAAGCCATCAACAGGGTGCTTTCACGGCCCAACTCAGTGCACACATCAGGTAGCAGCTTTCTATTGTCGTATTCAGTTGGCGGGACCCCCATCGTGTGTGTCCTACTGATGGAGCAAGGATTCAAGAATACGAAACTTGCTCGGAGCAATCCTCTATTAACTTTCATTAACAGTTAAAACTGTAGATAAGATTAAACTAATACACACCAGACACCGACACATGGGAGAAAGCTTTATGCATGCTTAATTAATAAAGAATAAAATGCAACGCAACCAAAATCCACTTTAAATCTGAAAGAACGCTTTGCGCATGTGCAAACCAGAATTACGTAGAGATAACAAGACTAACTCACTTTGAGAGGGAAAAACCTCACGCATGCGCAAGAAGGTCTAACATGTGGTCTCGAGGAACCTCATGCCCGGCATCTGCTTGCTTGAACTTAAAAGAAAGCTGCTGTTGTTGTTAATGCTTTTGCTCAGAAAATTAATAATAACATGGGACAGAGTAGAAGTGGGTGGTGAACAGTGAGAATAATATGTTTATGAAATTAACATCTGTTTATGATTCTTTTATTAATAGTTTGCATTCAGGCCTGTTAAGCCTATAACCGAAGAGAAAATGGCTACGGAAGACCAGAAATCGAGCATGCTCAGTAAATTTGTGAGATGACTCGATGTCCAAAAATCTGAATAGCTGCCTGACACCAAGGACAGAAGACGTGGGAAAGAGAAGACTTGTATCACTCGTCTATGTAGCCTGTATTGAATGAATTATTACAATGGCAATAATATACTCATGGGAAGAGAAAATTATGAATGAGCTAAAGAGGAAGGGTTTGCGAGACAATAGTACCTTAATAAAAATGAATATGTCAGCATGTTGTGATGAAAACTCCCCTAGCCCTGTCCAATCATATTTTGTATTTCACCGATATTTGCTTCTATTGAGGGTGGGACATGTTGAAATGAAGACTATAACTAGAGTGACTTAGATTGTTAATTTAGAGAATCGAGGGTCAAGCCAGATCAAGTTGCTGGAGAGAGGGAGAGGCGTGCGCTGCTGCTGCTGGGTCGAGAGAGAAGAGAGAGCAGTCTGGGAAGATTCAGATCCATATGACAACCTGATTAGATTTGAAGATTGCGGAAGAACTTCAAGGAGGGAGAGAGTGTAAGAGAGGGAATCACCCTGGTGCGTCAGGTTTGTAGAGAAGTCTAGTAAGTATTTGCCCTGCCCTGATCGTGTCCTACAGCCTTTGTCTCCTGATTCTAACTCAGGGGACTCCCACCAGTCTTTTGGCCAGAGGGTTGGTTTTCAGTATTTCTATTAGGTAAATATTATTCTACATCAAATTTGCATATTCCTTTGCAAATTTATTTTTGATTTGTATCTTTTGTCTCTACATATATCCACTCTCTTTGCATTTGATTTGTTGAATTAATTTTGTGTCAATGTATGTATTTACTAAATGAATTTTTCTTTCCCATGTATAGAATGATGGAGTTTGCACTGTGAATCTGTATTAATGAGCGTTCAATTTTATGACTGAAATCTTAGATAAAGCTTATGAATCTTACCCAGAGTCTGTGGTTATTTCCCTGAGATCTGTGAATTAATTAGAAAATTGTTAATATCACCATCAACTAACTCAACGAATGGTCCATCGACCAGAGCAAAGAGTGTTAATTTGTAAAGATCAGTTAGGCATTGAATATTATTTCAAACTGATTTGTGGTTACGGGGAATAAACTAATCAGAACTTAGGCAAATTATAAAACTTGACCCCCCCCAGCCGTTTGGGAAGGGGGTGTGGATGATCACTTGGGTAAAAGTGTATGGGCCCTATTGAAATATTTGGTTTGTGAAATGTTCAATCTTGGCCTTCCGCTGGATCACTACCACTGCCTGCTGAATATTGATCTGGTGGGAGTTCTACAAACCCAGCAACCTGCCTCATTCCGCTGTAGGATCGACACAGCTGATGCAATCAAGCTGCATCTGGACCCAGGTGTCCGGGTTCTAAGTGTAAAGATGAAAGCAGGAAAATTATAGGTTTGTAAATATAAGTCCTTTATTGAAGATAAGGCACAGAAACTCCAGCTCCTCTATCCACCAGCTTCACTCTGTACTGTACACAGCCTTTCTAATCATCACATTCTATGTTACCTAGCAACATATGAACATTCTAATAGAGACATCTCTACACATCTTCCCCCCTACAAAATGGTAATTAAAACATTTAAATAACGTATATACATACTATACATATACTCATAAATCAAAATAATCGCATGGCAACAATGAAGGTGAAGAACATTTAGAAATGCTTCCATAACTCCAAATGGAACCATCACTTAAGACCAGCACACTTTTCTTCACTTCCTTGACTTGAAAAGGTTTAGAGAATTTACTATCGCCTTTGACAACAACACCACCCCGTTTCACCACTACCCAGTCACCCACCTTGATAGTAGGAACCCTGACACTTCTCATTTGATTATACCGAGAGGCAGCAGCTAATTGCTGACACCTAACATTTCTACTAATTCTCTCCCGGTCCACCCACACACATTCCTTGTCTTTTAACCATCCAGGTATTTCTTTAAGAGCTGGCTCCCTTCCTTTGAGTGATACAAAAGGTGACACACCAGTCACAGAATGTGGCGTCACTCTATAAGACCATACTAATTTTTTCAACTCATCTGACCATGACTACCCATTACACAAGGAAAGTTGAATGTTATCCATTATTAACAGATTGATTCTCTCCACTAAACCATTCGCTTGAGGTCTGAACATGGCAACTTTTTCATGTTTCACACCTTTGCTATGAAGAAAATCTTGCATAGCCCTAGAAACCAGCTGAGGACCATTATCTGACACTAGAATCTTGGGAATTCCTTCATTCATGAAGACTTTCTCCAAAAATGTTATTACTTTCTCAGATACAATACTGTCAGCAGTTTCCACAACAAACCATTTGGAATGGTAATGCACCAAGACCATTAAAAATTTACAGTTTGACCCTAACCTAGAAATGGGACCAAGGAAATCTATTGCTACTCTTTCCCAAGGATGATCAGGAAATTTAACACAAGAAAGGGGTGGTTGACGAACAACCTTGGTTTTGTCGCTAGCAGCACAAGCATAACAATCCTTGACAGTATTTTCAACATCCTTATCTATTTTTGGCCACCAAAATGACTGACGTATTCGTCTTTTAGTCATATTCCTTCCCATATGACCCTCGTGTGCAATATTGATTATCTTGACTTTAAGACCTTGAGGTGGTACCAGTTTATCCCTTCGCCATAACTTTCCTTCTCTTACACTCAACTCTTCTTCCACATTCTTGTAACCCTTGAAAGACAAATCATGACTAGAATCACCATTCCAACCATTAGACACCCTTAGAATGACCTCCTTTAATACAACATCATCCAACATTGCTGCATCCCATTCTTCCTTATCAAAAGCTTGTTCTTCAGTGTAACATATCAAATCTTCCTCAATGTCCTCCTCTTCACTACTCATTTTAATAGGCATCCTTGATAAGCAATCAGCCACAATGTTTTTTAAACCTTTCAAGTATTCAATTTCAAAATTATATTCCAATACAGAAAGAATCCACCTTGAAATCCTCAGAGTTACACTCCCTTCCAATCCTTTCCCTCCTTTAAATAAGTGCACAAGGGGTTTGTGATCGGTTCAAAGCTTGAAAGGAATGCCCCAAACAAAATATTTGAAGTGTTTGATCCCCCAACAACACGTTAGAGCTTCTTTTTCTATCACAGAGTATGATGTTTCTGCATTCTGCAATCTCCTGGACGCAAATCCAATTACCTTCTCTTCACCATCCTTTACCTGTGACAACACCGCCCCAATGCCAACAGCACTAGCATCTGTTGTGACATACGTTTTCGCCTTAACATCAAAATGTCCTAGACAAGGGGCAGATAAAATCCCTTCCTTCACTTCTTTGAATGCTCTTTCACAAACATCACTCCAAACAAATTCTACCCCCGTCTTCATTAATAATCGCAGAGGTTCAACAATGTTCGTAAACCCTTTCACAAATTTCGAACAGTACTCTGCTAATCCCAAGATACTTTTAAGTTGTTCTTTGTTTTTAGGTGTAGGTGCATCTTTAATAGCCAAAACAATGTTTTTTTTCGGTTTAATTCCATACTTAGAAATTTCATGACCCAAATAACATGCTACATCTGTTCTTAATTGACATTTTTCCTTCTTAATTGTTAAACCATTTTGTCGCATGCGACATAGAACATTTTCCTTCACCATATCATGATGTTCATAATCCCTGCCTACAATAAGTACATCGTCTTGAAAACAAAGCACATCTTTCAAAACTTGCAACACTTTTTGCATGACTCTTTGAAAAAACGCTGAGGCCGATGCCAGGCCAAATGGCATTCGACAGTAGCGGAATGCACCTAACGGGGTTACAAACGATGTCAGGTGTCTAGATTTCTCATCAAGGTCTATCTGATGATATGCTGCCGACATATCTATCACACTAAACACACTCCCTCCACCCATTGCAGTGAGCATTTCTGATATATTGGGTAGGGGTTGGCGATCTACCCATATGTTCTTGTTTAAATCGCGGAGATCAATGCATAAACGAATCTTCTTTCCACCATCCTTTGGCGCGACTACAATGGGTGCCAACCATTCAGAAGCCTCAATTGGCTCTGTAATTCCCAGTTTTAACAACTTATCAAGCTCTTCTTGCAAGGGACCCCTCATTAAATGAGGCACCGACCTAACCTTATGAACAATGGGGGTAGCATTATTTTTAAGAATGATCTTATGGGAAAAACCCTTGAGTTTTCCCAATTCCTCAGTAAAAACATCAGCATATTTACTCATTATTAAGGAGTCATAATCATCAATGTTATTTACAATTACAGATTGAACTGGTTCACTAGCATTTGGATTCAAGACAATCCCTAAATCTTTTTGATGTCGCCAATAAATTTGACCCTTGCTTGGTCAAATAAACACGTCCATAAACTTTCTTGGCTTCGAATTCAATCACCATCCATTTCAAGCCCAATATATCTATAGTTTTACCACCATAACCCACTGCTTTAATATCTGGAGCATCCCAATCTTTTCCACTAATTAACTCTCCCCATGTTTAAAGGTACATTTCTTTAGATAAAAGAGTGTACAGACTGCCAGAATCAATCAACATTTTTACTCCCTTAGAATCTAGATTGATGATATAGTGTGGTTTTTCTAACTTGTCTGTACTTTCCATCTTGATAGTAGAATTACTGGTGTTAGAATCAGGTTTAACAGCGCAAACATCAGTTTGAGAAGTAACAACATCTATGGAAGGAATAAACTCGTGGACATTTTCGCAAGAATCATCAATTTCGTTTACGAAAGGCATCTTGGTCCTACAGACTTTAGCAAAATGTCCTTTTCTACCACAGGTTCTACAAATTGTATTCCTTCCCATGCACTTACTGCTAGAAGCAATATGGCCCGGTGCACCGCAACGAAAACACCTAACAAGTCGCGACCCAAAAGACACAGGTGGTTTATATTGAGAAGATTCATTAGTTTTATCAATGATCTTATTATAAGGCGGCTTAGTATAAGGTTTAGTTACCTTAGTCTCACTAATGTGTGCCTGAATCTCTGAATCCTTAGATGACACAACTTTTAATACAGAGTCTTTGTTTACCATAGAATTTGTACATTTATCCATTTCCTTAATCCAAATATCAGTGTGCTCCAAACCTTTCGCAATTTGAATCGCTTCTTCTAACGTAGAATCCTTAATTAATAGCTTTTTACGCACTCTCTTATTATTTGTGCATCTGACTATTTGCTCACGTATCAATGAATCCGCAAGTTGTTCAAATTGACAGGTTAAAGATAATCCCCTCAAAGCTGCTACATAAGATAATATGTCTTCATCTATCTTTTGCACTCTGCAAAATAATGTATGCCTCTCTAGTACTACATTAACCTTTGCAATGAATCTGATATCTAACATCTGCATACTCATCTCATATATATTGGTAGGTTGACCATCGCCATTACCTAACGAAACTTCAGGCAGATTTTCATATAATCTCCTACCCTCTATGCCTAAATTATGAAGTAAAATAGCTTGTCTACGCACTGGCCCATATTTATCAGCACCTGTAGCCAGAATGTAAGTTAAAAATAACTTTTTCCATTCCTTCCATGGAATAGCAGGCTCTCCGGGAGTTGGAAGAAAGGAGGGAGGAGCAGACAAACTTTGATCACTCATCTTAAATTCAAATGACCAATACTAGTTATAAATAAGCTTCGAATCAATTCAGTCTAATTTTACTAATACTGCCCCTGTAAAAAAATGTATTAATATGGAAAGAAATTAAAATAACAAATTAAAATAAATATTTAGTTGACTTAGACTTGAATCCATGGCAGTTCTAATTCCAGCTTTAATTTCTATGTAATCTTGGATCCTTGGTGTCTTTCAAATTGCCTTAGAAACAGTTCTCAATGTTTTGAATCACATCTCAATCTTATCTGCAATGATAGTCAATGCACGTTTCCCAACTGTGCAAAATGGCCGCTACATTGTGCCGTTTACGTCGGTTTCTAGAGGAATCAGTTCTTGAAAAGCATAGGATGATGACGCGATGATGACGATGATGATTGACTCATTGGACTAACAAAAAAATGGAAGCCGCGTCCTTCAAAACCCAGATCGTTAAGAATGCAGGCGCCGAAAGAAATCACAGCGCGTCTTTCAAAGTAAGTTCGTTATTCAATGCCAAGATAGTTGATGGCAGATATTTAACAATGACGGTTATAGCAGGTTAAAACAAATAGTAACATCAGCAGGTATTTCTTGCATTGCAGACAGTAACGATGTGTTAGAACAGACTTTTCCTCATATAAAAGTCTTAATCTTCACAAAGCAACTAGCTAGTGCTCAAAATATTGGAGTATAAGACTTTGCAGAAACTTTCAATCCTTGAAGAAATTAACAGACTCCCATGCAGTTCAAAATCGAAAGTTAAGAAACTAAGCAAAGTGTCCCACAGAAACTCCAACTAACTGTATTACAAATTCAATCAATGTTTGGGACATCCACGAAATAAATCAACTCTTTATAGTTCTTTAAACGTTCAAATTGAAATTCAGTTTCTTGTGAAGCTTGTAATATTTTTTTTTTTTTTAGTTTCAAAAAACAAAATTTTTCTTACAATGTGGATGAGGCTTTTTTTTATCTTTTAAGTAGTGATAATCCAAGGGTGGAGAATCCAGCACCTGTCCCTTGCGCAAAAATGTTCATGGGTAACCCTCGTTGCCAATGTAAAGATAAAAACAGGAAAATTGTAAGTTTGTAAATATAAGTCCTTTATTGAAGATAAGGCACAGGAAACTCCAGCTCCTCTATCCACCAGCTTCACTCTGTACTGTACACAGCCTTTCTAATCATCACATTCTATGTTACCTAGCAAAATATGAACATTCTAATAAAGACATCTCTACACTAAGATCACTAAATGATCTTCTCTATTCTAGCCCCTCTTATAATAACCACAATGTGTTGCCAAGAGTTATATATTTTAGCTTTGTTCCAAATCTGGCATTAGAACCCTGATCTCCAGTTTGCCAGGATTCCACATTCCACATTCTGAGATCAGTAACCTACCCACATCTTGTCTCATAATGCCCACAGGAATTTCCGCAGAGTTGTAGAATTTTTCTGGCTGAGTGTTGAATATTTGGTAAGCGGACGGTCACAAATTTAGATTTTTCTACCCACCCAGTACCCTATTAGCGACCAACTGCTTGGAAAATAGCAGGTGTGAATCTTTCATCCAAATAAAGTAATGGACTTGGTTAATGAGATACAACTATTATAGAAACTTTTTATACCTGGCTCTAGACAGTTGACAGTCAGAGGTGAAACTAGTCTTGAAAGTTAAACCCCACTGTGCACACTTTAGACCCATAAGATTTATTCTTGTGTTGTGTTGTGGTTTACACTCATACTAGTTCAAATGCCATTCAAAGCATTGCTGTGAACCTTTCCCTATTCCATGAGGCTCTCTTTCCCACTCTCCTAAATCCTGATTCGATGCAAACTCTTCTTTAAATCCAAATTAACATTGTAATTGTTGCTGTACTCTGGGCTTTAATTGGGCTGGTGCTGACGGCGCTCAGCACTTGCAGTTCTGAAAAGCAGGTGCTGAGACGGGTCCCTATCGGGCTCTCCATTTTTGTTCTCTCTCAGTGAAAAAAATAAATCTTTAATTCTGCAGCAGTGCCAGTCTTCACTGCCTTTGATGTAACTTCAAAGAGACTCTTGTAGTTCTTTCACAGTCTCACCATTTCAGAACTGAAGCATTATCAATGTGCTGTACAAGGAACCCATAATTGTTGCTTATTTATCTTATGCAACTAACACCCATAGACAAAGCCAATAGTCCTGGCTTCTTGTAGGTGTAATGATACTTGTTATATTATATATTTTGTTGCAGTGGCAGAAGCAGCAGAATACCAGTCGGGGCGGCACACTATGATAAACACAGATTTTCAGATGAAGTATTTTTAAGCCACTCCCTTAATCACATTGGCCACTCCCCTTTGTGAGACCCCCAGGTTTTTCATCCCACTTAAAGCACTAGCCGTAATTACACACTTGCCAGTGTTTTTCCCTCACTCAGCACAGCACATTCTGAGCCCGATTCACAAAGAGCTTCCACAGTCACGGCGGAATTTCCACACTCTCAGCGGAATACCCACAATGAGCATCTCATGGTTGAGATTCTACCACTTGTATGGATGCTTCACCACATCTGCGGAGGCTCTTTGTCAATTCGGCCCTCTGAGCTTGTGCACCGTAAAATCTATTCAATTATTGGGTTATCTTCCATTCTGAGGTTCAAAACTCGAAATGGTGTGGTAATTCCAAATCCTGTAAATCAGGCACTTGGCATTATCGGTATTTACCGCATGCAACATGTTTATGTTTTGGGGATTATTGCGCATGTCTGCCCGACGGCTTCCCAGCACTGCAGAGAGGAGGCAATGTGATAGGGAAGAGCAATCATGGGAACAATCAAGGGCCTCATTAGGATGGCGGGCACCCTATCGGAAAACGGGACCACCCGCCTTAAGGGCGGGGGTCCCAGGGGTGCCATTAGGATGTGCCCACCACAGTGGCGGGCACATCCTGTATTCTCAGCATTGTGGCGGGCGGTGCTCTCTGCACCGCCCGCCACAATGCTGACAATACATCACAGCATTTTCATTTCCAAAGCGGCAGGCACCGCGCGGTGCCTGCCGCTTTGGAAATGAAAATGAAGGGGGGTACCACAGGTACCCCTCCATGTGCACCCCCCACTCACCTTCACTCTGGGGGCCCACAGGGGGCCCCCAGAGTGAAGACCGCCTACCTTTCCGTGGCGGCGAAAGGCATTGCACTCTTGCCATTGTAATATGGCTGGCAGTGTCTCATAGACACCACCACCATATTCAACATTTTCCACCCCGGCCGCAAGGCGACCGGGGCGGAAAAGTGGCGGGCGGTGTTTTCTTCCGCCGTGGTCCCCCCCGCCATACTAATATGGCGGGGGGGAATTCAGGGAAGGATGTCGGGCCACATCCTAATGACCCCCCAAGTCTTGAGTTTTTTCCTGAAACTACATTCATTTTTCTTCTCGAAGTTTTATATAGCACGAACTTGACCCGAAATCAGGTATCAGAGCGCTTCACAAGAGCACCAGGTGCGTTACATGAGGACACATTCATTTTTGTTAGGCACGCGGAGATTAAGTGACTTGCCCAAAATCACAGGATGCTGAGCGTCGTTGCAGAGACTCGAACCCGGTTCCCCAGATTTGAAGTCCACCCTAACCGTTAGGCTGCATCCTCTCCCCAACGGTCTCAATTCCGAGGCCATTGAGTTCCAGAGTTTTGAGACCAGGTATGGTTTCCATCATTGCGCTCAAGTGAGAATAAGCTCCTTTGAAACCGGATAGCAGCATTCTTCAAGAACGGATGAACTGCAATCAAACCTTTGTATGTTTCATTTGACTCACTAAATGACCAGTCACACTGTATTAAAATGCCTTGTTCAGAAACAGAAAGCTCAATAATGTTTGGTGCACGGTACGTCTATTTTTAAATCAAACCTTTGTTGTTATCTTGGCATTGGGTAGTGGCCAGACTAAGAGAAAAATATTGACAAGTGCACATAGGGGCAGTTGCATACTTCATTTTGATTGCCAATATAATCTATATTACAACTCTATAGTTGCACTTCCTGCAGCTAATTGGTGATCTCATAATGGACAGGGAAGCTGTAAAAGCAGAGCATTCTGCATTCATTATTAGTAACTACATTTTTAATGATTTTCTCGGTCATCTGTTATGACCCAAATCATCTTGCTCAGCAATTTCATCCATTTTGCACGCACTTTTAGTCGAAGGTGGACACAAAGAAATTGTGCGCTAATTGACCATTTGAAAAGAAATAATGCAGTCCCCTTCTTAAGGCTTTTCTTTTCAACTCATATAAATTATGCTTTGAATAGATAATTCCTTTTAACTGTAAGAGTGCAGAATTGTTCAGGATGTCTGCGTGTATCTATTGTCAATACGATTGTACATGTGACACTTGCTTATTCCAGTGTTAATTTAAAGTTGTCCTTTCTAGCAACAGATCTCGACTAATGTCTTACAGACAGCCTGCAGACTGCCTCTGCTAAGAAGGAGGTTAGAGGACCACCATCCGCCCCCTCAACAAGAGGAGGAAGAGGGAATCTGCACAGGGGAAAAGGTGGATACTGATAAAAACAATTTAAACTTCGAGAGTCTGTCACCCATTCCCTTTGATAGAAAAAACTGAGGGGCATATTTACTAAAACGTGACGTGGCTCACCGTTAGCTTTCCTGGCTTAAGGCTGCACTCCGCCACTTCTGAAACACAGGACTGCACTGTATTTACAACAATATGGTGCAGCCCTGCGTTTCCACCTGCGATGGTGCTAAATTTAGCAGCCTAGCGCCAACGCGGGCACCCTTGCACTATAGTCCAAGGGTGTCTGCGTTGAGGAGAAGAATATTTATGTGCAGAAAGGTCTCCCTTCCTGCACATAAACAATCTTTAACTGGTGTTTTATAACTTCTGTGTGTGCTGCTTAATGCAGCACACATAGAAGTTGCAAAACATAATTTTTTTTAATGTTTGTTTATTATGCACATAAACAATCAATGGTGTTTTGCTGTTTCTAGGTGGGCTGCACAACGCAGCACATATGGAAACAGGAAAAACTAGGAGAAATTAAACATTTCTTCTCATTTTGCCAGGTTAAGACCAGGTTTTCCCTGGTCTTAATGTTGGCGCTGCTTCCTATTTGCGCCTCGCTTGTAAATAGGAGGCAGCATCAAAATCAATGGGTGTTGCAGTGGAACGCCCACCGCAACACCCATTGCCTACCCCTTTCGCCCTAATCGGCTGATTACAATGCTGGACGGACCCGAGTCCGTCCGGCATCATTCTGGAACAGGAACCGAACGACCTCCTGTCATCGGTTCTATTCCAGGAATTAGGATGCGACAGAACCCTGTTCAGTCGCAATCCTATACTTTGCTATTGGAGCATGCATTGCAAATGGAATGCATGCTCTCATAGCAAAATGCTACGGTGCAGTTCATCCCTGCACCCAAAGGCAGGCCCCGCAAGGTGCCTGCCACTGGGTGCGATCAACAGGGGGGCACCATAGGTGCCCCCTACGTTGCACACATGCAGTGGGAAACTGCCATTTTAATCCCTCGGCCAGAAAGAGCCGGCTCAGGGATTACTGTGGGCCATCCGAATGGCGGAGGGGCTCGGAGAGCCCGTCGTAAGCCATTCAGAAGACTGATTCGTATTCCCTTCCGACCGAGCCTATCGAAATGGCTCAGTCGGAAGGGAATCCTAACTGGTGATTACGATGCGGGCAGGAGGGCTCTGACCAATGGTAGGCGTCCTTCCTGCCCGCATCGTATTCGAGCCCTAAGCGCAGAGTAAAAGGGAGCCTTATCTACAAGGCAGGGTTAAGCCATGTTAAGTAGCTTAACACTGCCTTGTAAATAAGGCAAAGCCCCTATAGCCACAACAACGTCCTGAAAAATGACATTGTGGTGGCGATAGGGGCTTGTAAATATGCCTCTGAATGGCTGAAGGGTAAGATATAAAATGTTCGACATCAAGCTCAGGAGAGGGCAAAGAGGTTAACACCCTTGTGGGACATCAACTATGCCAAGGTATCTCAGTGCAAAGCATGCGGAAATTCATATCTGAGAAGTCCCAAAAAGAGACACAAGACACGGAACACCAGAAACTGCCCCTGCAAAGGTGTTATAGCAATTGGAGAAGAACAGCCCGCACCTCACTCTCTATGTCCTGTGCTGCACCAAGAAGAGATACAGTTAAAAAGTGACTGTTTGCCACTAAAGTTCCAACACAGTTAAAACATCAAAATAAACCACAAAAACAGAAAATCCTAAAAAATAGGGAAGATACTATTTTTAGGGCATTGCGACCTATCGATGCGCGCATGCACATCGAGCGGAGCGAGAATTCAAGTGGCGAAAACATCATGAAACCACCAGCTTTTTGCTGGCGTTTTCATGAAGTTCATGTGAACCACGTGTTCAAACATGAACGCGCATCAGCCTCCCTCCATTTGCCGCACAGCACATCAAAGGGCTTCGCCCAGCGTGCGCTCTGCGGCTTCTCGGCTTCTCCTCCCCTAATTACAGCCTTCCTTGCATTTCTCCTCCCCCTCCCCAGCCAGCTTCCCCCAGGCCGTGTTCCCTCAGATATGCTATTGCATATCGTTTGCTACCTCTTGTATTTTGTTTGCTCTTGATACTTGCACAACTGTCACTATTGCCTCATGTAACGTAACGTTTGCTTTTGTAACATGCTCACTTGTAATTTTTGCTTCATGTATCACTACTGTTGTCCGCACTATATAATAAAAAACGCCTCCCTCGCTCTTCTGCTGCCGCCATTGCCTTGGGCTCTCGCGCTCCTTTCTCCCTCTCTCCCGCTGCCTAGTCCTCCCACCCCCTCTCTCTCCAGTGCGCGCTCCACTCGCATCTGCCTGCTGCTCCGACCCAGCAATGCCGAGAAGCTTGTTTCCTCTAGTAACATATCGTTTGCTACCTCTTGTATTTTGTTTGCTCTTGATACTTGCACAATTGTCACTATTGCCTTGCTTTTGTAACATGCTCACTTGTAATTTTTGCTTCATGTATCACTACTGTTGTCCTCGCTTTATAAAAACTGCTCCCTCGCTCTTCTGCCGCCGCCATCGCCTTGGGCTCTCGCGCTCCTTTCTCCCTCTCTCCCGC
The DNA here is from genome assembly GCF_964261635.1 of Lissotriton helveticus. Classification (NCBI taxonomy): domain Eukaryota; kingdom Metazoa; phylum Chordata; class Amphibia; order Caudata; family Salamandridae; genus Lissotriton; species Lissotriton helveticus. Next base: position 257,808,007 of record NC_136059.1, read on the forward strand.
TGTCTAGTCCTCCCACCCCCTCCCTCTCCAGCGCGCGCTCCACTCGCATCTGCCTGCTGCTCCCCCGCCCACCCCCCACTCCCCCACCCAGCAATGCCGAGAAGCTTGTTTCCTCTAAGAACATATCGTTTGCTACCTCTTGTATTTTGTTTGCTCTTGATACTTGCACAACTGTCACTATTGTCTCATGTAACGTAACGTTTGCTTTTGTAACATGCTCACTTGTAATTTTTGCTTCATGTATCACTACTGTTGTCCGCACTATATAACAAGCATTGGCATAGCCAATAGGTCTCGCTTGTGGGACCTTATAAGTATTTAGTTTTGCAGCACAATATCCTTGTTGCATAATCGGATATTGTGCTGCAAAACTAAATACTTATAAGGTCCCACAAGCGAGACCTATTGGCAATGCCAATGCTTGTTTGTAAGAACGACCCATAAAACTCAGCATAGGAGCTTGAATCTATTTAGTCAAAGGCTCTGGTGGCCGTGCGCAGCAGGGAACGGCTTCCAGGGTTATGCTGCCAATAGGGGTTGACCAAAGGTCCTGCCCTGTGACCAACCCTGCTGTGCACAGTCATAGGCAGTGTGCAGCACGGGCTGGTCATGCATGGCAATTTAGGGGAAGTGCATAGACAGATGCCAGGTCAAAACCTAGAGGCCTATTAGGATGGCGGACAGACCTGCGTCCGTCCGCCACCCCTGAGGTGGAGGGACCGACCGCAGGGGCAACGGCGGTACCTCCGTTGCAATTAGGATGTGACCGCCACCCTGGCGGTCACATCCCGTATCTTTAACCTTGCGGCGGGTGCTACTTGAAGCAGCACCCGCCGCAAGGTTAAAAATGCATGATTTGCATTTACATGCACAACGCGGCAGGCACCGCGGTGCCTGCCGCGTTGTGCATGTAAATGCACGGGGGTATCATAGGTACCCCCCATGTGCACCCCCACCCCTTCACCCTGGGGGCCGACAAGGGGCCCCCAGAAGCAAATTTCCACATGCTTTTCCACGGCGGAAAAGCCGCCGCGGAAAAGCATGTTTCACCACACATCTTAATTTGGCTGACGGTGTCTTGCACACACCGCCACCAAATAGAGCTCATCATCCCGTGGATCAGCGGCGGACGGACCTGCAGTCCGCCGCTGTTCCCAACGCCATCCCACCGCCATCCTAATCTGGTGGTGGGTGTTTTCTGTCACCGCGGCGGTGAAACCGCATCCTCCGGGCCAGCGGTGGCTTCCACCGGCCCGGAGGATGCGGATTCACCGCCATCATAATCGACCACCTAATTTGCAGGCAATCGTAGGCTTTTTTCTACACTGAAAAGAAAACTTTTGATCCTGTCGAGGGATTGATTTTGTTTGCAATTTTAACATATTTTTTCAGCTAGGGCATTCCAAATATTTAGAATTATATTGTTTACCAGAAAAAATATTGAAAAAACCAAGTTGTAAGCCAACAATGGTTGATAGTTTTTTCATAAAACATGAAACAAGTATGTTTAAAATAGTAATAAACAAACAATCATACATTATTGTCAGTATGTCCCCAAATACTGCTATTATTTAGTTCACATTGGTTTTATAATTCAGTGCATAGGCCCAGACTATTTAAGTTGGCAGGATGCTTCAGTGAGCTAGATGGTTGACACTATTACACCTGATCCACATGTCAGGATTTTGCATTCTGGCAAGGTAGACTCAGGGTTTTATCCTTCCAAAGTCAATAAATTGAGTAGCACGGAATTGGGTAATAGTAACATCTGTTGTTTACAGTGAGTAGAAAAGACAGAAAGGCATTATGAAGCCCAGTATAAATTAGGCCTGCTACTCAAAACAGACTGGTCATCACAGCACAATATTTTCTTTTGCCCTCTAAAATCCTTCGCACTGCAAAGGGATTTTTTCCAAGAAACACAAACCATCCACCTGATTAATAGTAATTGGGTGGGAATCCTACAAATGAGAAAACGTGGATGTCTGCTGTCCATGCAGACCACTGTCCCAACATTTGGAACCAGTCACAAATTAATTCCTTCCACAGTAATATTAATGGGTTGGGCAGTGTGACATTTTGTGAAAAAGCTGCAAGGGATCTGGACTTCCTCTGCAAAGTAAAGGGTGAGTCTGATCACAGTAAAAGTAAAACCAGCTAATTTTTGGATATGCAAACTAGAAAAGACACTTTAAAAATGTGCACTTTTTTCCTACTAGGTTGGCCTTGTGCAAAATTTGCTCATGTTATCACTCTTTGCTAACTTTGGAAAGCAGTTTTGCTTTCACTATACAATGTTGCTGTTTGTAAAAGTAGTTGCAAACATTTGCTAACTTTGCACTGTTGCTCATTTTTTGACGTTGATCTCCCTTGTACGTGGTTGTGTGTGACATGGCTTTCTTAGTAATACATACATGTTACAAACAGGTCAGGCCTGATTGTATGCCTACATGAGAGAACTAAGCCCCTCATACCCTACCAGGTGATAAGCCACGCTTTCTTTTCTTTTTTTTTTTAGATTGTCTTTATTGGCATTTAAGAATAAACACAATATTGCAACCTCAGCAGTAAAAGGGGGAACATGGGAAGGGAAAGCACAGCACACGGCAATCATAGATACAGCATTGCAGAATACATTTGTTAATTTATGCGGGTCCCCTCATTCAATAAAAGCAACTAGAGCATCCCTGGTTCATTATTCCCTGAAGTTTAAACACACTTGCCAGTTGTCCAGCAATCTGTGCGCCTGTTTCAGGGTGTGGTTGTGCAGGGTTGGTCTCGGCGTATATGTGTTCAGAGCCTGGGAGGAGGGTTATCTTCAGGGCCAAGGTCTCTGGCTTCCAGTAAGGAGTGGGTGGAGGGGGAAGGTGATGTCTCTCAGTCGCAGAAAGTTTAAATGTCTCCAAATGTCCTTGGGGCGATTGTGTGGTGGCATTAGTTTCCATTAGTTGGATAGTTTGAAAGTGAAAGAATTCTTTATTGTATTAATTAAAACCATTACAATATTCCAAAGCATAAAATGTATTTCCTTCACGTACTTTGATAGATATAAACAATTAACACCACAATTAAAATTTTAATTCAATTTACATAATATGTACCTTTTTTTAAAAACAAGCATGAATTGCTGAATTATTATTATGACCTATATTATTCTTTCAATACATTCTCAAAATAAGTTAAAAATTTAATTAATTGATAAATTAATTGTGGGTCCTCTGAGTCCAGAGTTTTTAGTATTGCTTATCGACAGGTGCGGATGCCTCTTTCATTAAACTTCCTCCTAAGTAAATTCCGGCTAAGGCACTCTACACCGGGCAAATGCATATCAGGTGTATAAAGTCCTGAACTGATGCTCCACATGAGTTACAATCCTTTGGGCCAGGGGTCCTCCAATTAGGTTGATCAGCATTGGAGGGCAATTTCCCAATGCGCAGCTCCAAATACTTCGTTTTTAGGTGGGGGGGGGGGGAGGGAAAGCGAGGCCTAAGTATGCTGCTGACTCAAACGTAGTTGGACAGTTGCTCCTGGCAGAATGACGCGTCTTGCATCCACGCCTTTGTCCCCAGTACATGGCCATGTGCCATTTAGCCAAGAGTAGGAGCATGTCTGTTAATCGGCGTTCCCCACAGGGGGGCGTCCATTACATAACCCAGCAAGCCTACAACTGGAGTTTGCTTCACTGAGTGACCCCATCCAAAAAAACTGCCACTGGTAGCCATTCCACGCCAGGTGAAGACACTTCTCATCTGGTGCCAAGCCCATGCAAAGAAGCTGCACCGAGGTGCAATAGCGCCTATGAAGAAACTTAGTGGTCAATCCACTTTTGAATCTTTCGTTGAGCCAGGGTCTGGTACCGCAAGCATGGAAGCAGGCAATGGTCATCCCCCTGCTGAAGAAGCCTGGCCTCGACCCTGAGGCATTGGTCAATTATAGACCGATTTCTCTCTTGCCAGCCCTTATGAAAATTCTGGAGAAGCACATACACACGGTGCTCTCCAATTTTCTGGAATCGCACGAGATTCTGCATGCCACCCAATCGGGCTTTCGCCCAAACCACAGCACAGAGACAGCGCTCCTGGAGGTGTCGGAAGACATTAAAGGGGTACTGGACTCGGGTGGCAAGGCCATGCTGGTCATGTTGGACTTGTCGGCGGCCTTTGACACCGTTCCCCATGAGGGCCTTCTCTCTAGACTCTATGAGATTGGCCTAAGGGGGACGGTGCTCAGCTGGTTTTCATCATTTCTAGCTGACCGCCGACAAACGGTCTGGGCCTCCCCGGACTCTGCTGTGATGCCGCCATTGGGTGTCGGGGTCCCGCAGGGCTCTATTTTGAGCCCGACCCTCTTTAACATCTTTTTGACCCCTTTGGCGGCATTGGCGGAGTCTTTCGGGGCCCGGATTGTGTCCTACGCTGACGACACACAGCTCCTCTTCTCTTGTAAGAGTGGAGGAGATTTTAATGGAGAGAGCATCCGGGATTGCCTTGAGGCTGTCTTTAGATGGTTTCATCTGAGCGGCCTCAAATGCAATTCTGAGAAGTCTGAAGTTCTCTTCTTCGGGTGTGCGTCGGATCCTGACTGGCAAGCTTGGTGGCCTACTAACATGTTTCCACCATCCCGTCCATCTTTAGTTGCTAAGAACTTGGGGGTTAAGATGGACAAGGGCCTGACGATGAGAGCCCAGATCTTGGGGGTGACGGGCACCTGCTTTGGCCTCCTCAAGGTGCTGAGGAAGTTTCTACCCCTTCTATCGGAAGAACATCGGAAACTGACCGTGCAGGCTTTGATCAGGTCCAGGTTGGATTATGCTAATGTCCTTTACCTGGGCCTGCCAGAGTATCTGCTGCAGCGTCTCCAGGTTGCGCAGAATGCTGCGGCGAGAGCCATTTATGGCTTAAATAGGCGAGCCAGTGTTGCGGGTCTCTTGCAGACCTTACATTGGCTGCCTATCCGCAAGCGGATCATCTTTAAAACGCTGACTCTGGCCTATAAAGCCCTCCATGCCGGGGGCGCGAAGTACCTCCAAAGGAGACTGGCCTTTTATCATCCGGCCCGCGCTCTCAGATCTGAGTCACAGCTCTTGGCAATGGTGCCACGTGTGAAAAGAGCTCGCATTGGAGGTCGCTCCTTTGGACTGTTGGCACCACAGCTGTGGAACTCTCTGCCGCTGACACTTCGGGGCGCCACCAGTTTACTTGCTTTTAGGAAGGGTCTAAAGACCTGGTTGTTTACTTTATAGGCTTTGTTCCCTTTTTTTATTGAGCTCCCCTTTTTTTGTTTGACTGCTGTGTTATGTTATCTCGTCGTAGGTCTTGCTGCTAAAGCGCCGGGATACTCTTTTTGAGTCGCCGCGCGCTATATAAAAAAAAAATAACATAACATAACAGAACATTTACAAGCCCCTTGCGCCACTTTTGCGCCATTTTTAATGTGGGAAAAGTGAGGCAAAAGTGGCGCAAGGGGCTTGTGAATCTGCCCCTTAAAGTGTAGGACCTGCAGTTTATAGTTAGGGGAAAGGGACGCCATTGGGCTGCAGCAGTAAGATCACTGGACCTCCGTGATGGGGGGGGGCTCGTACCTGTTTCCCAAGCAGCACCCACACAGGTGCCGTGGCTTGTAAGCCACGCTTTATAAAGTCTGATTAATTAATTAAACGACCTTTAGAGTGTGTGTGTCATTCGGAACTTCTAGAAAACGAATGTTCTGAGTGGGGGTATTAAGAGTGTGTGTGAGATTGACTTATTATATTCAGAGCGGTAAGTTGACATTTAGATGCACTAACAAAATAGAGAACTGAAATTTCCTGAACTCTGAAAAGCTGCAGGACTACCTGTAATGATTAGGGCTGAAAGCTAGCATCAACACATCCGAGTTAGAGGGAAATCAAACAAAATTTGCCTGCTTTCCCTATGGTTTGGTCTGGAACCTTAGATTCGTTATCTACTTTTTTCAGATATCTTAATGAGAACACATGGGGCATACAATTCACCATGCAACATAGCAAAGAGAAGATGGAATTCCTTGATTTGGAATTTTACGTAAAAGAAAATGAACTTCATAGTAGACTCTACAGAAAACCTACCTCGTGCAACTCCATTCTCCATGCTTGCAGCGCTCATCCCACACACCAAATAAAAGCCATACCTTATGGTGAATATCTCAGAGCCAGACGCAACTGTAGTGAATCTAGAGAATTTGACAATTGTTTGGTCAATATGGAAAATAGATTTCTTAATAGAGGCTACCCCCTTAAAGTTCTGAAATCTGCAGAGAAAAGGGTTTGTCGCGCCTCAAGGCCTGATTGTTTAAAGAAACGTACTGAAACAGAATCCTCTACTCAAAAAATCAGACTCATTACTGAGTTCAATGCACTGCACCAGACGATTTCCAGAAGCTTTAATAAGCATTGGAAAATATTAACTGAGGATACAACCCTTAAAGAATGGCTGCCAGTGCGACCGGCCATCACATACAAAAAGGGTTGCACTCTGAAGAATAAACTCAGTCCCACAGTTCCACACAATACTTCAGCCTCAGACTGGCTCACTACACGGAGCCTAGGCTTCTACAAATGCGGCTTTTGCTCTCTATGTGTTTGGGCTAAACATGGAACGAGGACTTTCACAGGACATGATGGTGTCACTTACAAAATCAGACAAAATATCACCTGCCTTACCAGATATGTGATCTATATTATTGAATGCCAGTGTGGCAAGCTATATGTGGGTAGCACCATCAGACCCCTTAAAGAAAGACTTGCTGAACACATGAGAGCTATTCAGAGAAGAGATCCTAAATACCCAGTTGCCCTGCACGTTGCAACCTGTCAACCGCTTGAGGATGAAGTGAAGGTACGTTTCTTTGGTATCGACCTGATCCCCCCAAACATTAGGGGGGGCAACAGAGAACTTACATTGAGACGTAGGGAGGCTACGTGGATCATGCGTTTACAATGCGTGGAACACGGGCTAAACTATGACCCTGAGCTTCAATTTTTCTTGGGGAACTGAATATTAAATTTCAATTAAGTCTGTATCCACACCAATTTTGGTCAACTGAGCATACTTAATGTGTTGGCCTGCATGAATTTTGTGATTGAAAAGATGAACCGTGTAAATATTTTCGTTGTACTTAGTGTTGACTACTGTACAGTAATATGAATCAGATTTTAAAGTTCAATGTACCCCATTGTCAGCACATGTTGTTACCTATTGAGTATGAAGAAGTCATACTAGGTGTTATGTTTTGTATCATAAATATGGACATAGGTACAACCATACTCTTCAGGCTATGTACGAATTAATGAAAACGCACCAGCTAGATATGATTATGTGTCAGTTCGTAATGTATGGATATATGTTTTAAAGTCACCATTCACTGCGTGTTTTTCTTAATTACACTCATGGGTGCACCTTTCGGGTTCAGTCCACGTGATTAACAGGCTATTATTGATATGCCTAGCCATTCCTGCATCAAATTATATCCTTTAAACTTTATTTCTCCCTTTCACTTAAATGTCGCCATTTAGCCAATACTTGAATGTGACCTATCTACTTTATGTGTCTATACTTTTACCACCGCTCTGCGATATTTGGAGATGCTTTAGTGGACACTTCACGGAACTTATACTAGTTATAGCCCTTTAATTGTGATGCGTTATTCGATCAGTCATCACCCATACACAATATGGGTACATTATTTTGTAGTGGACACATCACGTAACGTATAGTAAACATAGCCCTGTATTTTGATGCGGAAATCAATTAGCCTTCACCCCTAATACAAATCGGGTGTATGTGTCTAATTTGGCTTTGGAATTCTTCAGATGCTTTTACACTCATTCCTTCGTTTTTTTGGTTGATGCACTATATTTATAGAGGGAAGCTTTCGCTTTCACCCGTTTTTATGCCCCGGCATCATCATATTAGTGTTGTACTTTTCCTCACCCAAAATGGTGACCCAATATGGCCTCTCGATCTCCATGCATGCACTCTAGTTGTGTTTGCTCGTCGGGTATTAGTGTGGTTCCGTTTTCCGGTCACGTGTCCGTCCATGGAACACGGCGACCGGGAACACACAGAGGAGGGATGCCAAATCTAAGGTAAGATACTGGCTACTCATGTACATCCCGGTTTTAGGCATATAGCTCGCTACTCGTGCGTTTCGTGACTTCCTTTTATTTTGGTTTTTTGTCTTCTACAGCGCACCGCTTGTGTTTTAAAAACCAATCAAACAACTCTAGTCCTTGCATTTTGGATCCCCTCCCGGTAGAATCTGACACGTACACGTGTCTAGGTATGTGAAAAACAAACTTTTCTTTCCGTTTAGTTTCATTACGAACTGGTGCCTCATTGTTTCATTTTGCTGCACCGAATTGGCAATTTGTCAGCATGAACTAAGCATATACTTATGGACTTTTGCATTTTTCCTTAATTTTCCTACAGTCTCTTTATGCTTCCACCTATGCGCTTCAGTGAGCGCCTACGTCATAACCTAGTCGTATTCCCAACCCGGATCTGAGTATTTTTGGATTACTCACACTGTGATCTTCTTTCGATTCATACACAGGGTAAGCGAGTAAGAACGATGTTTAACGAATCTGGGCACCCTGTGACCATAATCACGTGCCTCTTTGAATATTGCCTCTCGTTTTTTAATGTGGTTTTTTATAACCACATTCTCTCACCATTATGTTTAGATTCACCGCTCTACAACATCAACATTTTGTATTAACCGATAGATGCCTGGGTCTTTACCAGGTAGGCGTTTAGGAACATACGTGAGACACTCAATGTGCATGAGAACCCCTTTATAAGATAGATCTTGCCACTTAGTACGGAGCACGATACACCTTCTCTATTAAAGCACTATTATTGCTTTTTGCACCCTGATCCCTCTGTCATTTGCGGATCTTTTTGAGCATGACCATACAGGTGATGAGATTCTCTGAATCCATAACAAATGAGTATACAGTATACTGTATCTCAGGCTTGGCCTGCACTGTTATCACGATATAGGCATGCAGATGTGCACAGTCTTCTTGTTTGCATAGGCACGAATATAGAAGCTAGTCACGCAACACCCGTTTTTGGAATCTCACAATCACGATCACCACTGTGCGCACCTGGGATACGAAAGTATGTATTATACATACCATAAACTAAATGTCTTGTACATATGTTGTTTTTATCTTTTGTCAGCCCTGAAGAGTCGTGTTGACTCCACTTTTGAACACGACGAAACACGTGTCGGCTGAATGTGGATCCAAATAAAACGTCTTTGGGAATTTTGAAAATACAAGATCTGCTGTTGTTCTTCACTTTATTGTCATTACTGTGTGTCATGCTATTTTACTGCCTTGTGGTTGCGAGAGCTTTGCTGTTTTCTCATTATTGAAAGTCTTTGATTTTCCTTGAACGGTTTGGGTTATCCCGTTCGCTCTTCACGCACCACGCTACAAACATTATTCTCCTACTACACTGTAACGTTTACTATAGGCAGAGCGCCTTCCATCTGTACTGAACATAACCCTCACAGCTGTCTTTTTCCCTATGGTTATGTTGCAGATACATTGCTAGTGTTTCAGAGCAAAAATATGATCAGCTCCGCAGGAGTTTCTCTTCCCCTCCTCTCGCATAGAAAATTATTGGGGGAGAAGGTATAAAGAGTACCAAGATTTAAAGTGGGAAGACGTGAAGACTGATGGTTAGAGGGACCAGCAGGAGATCTGATATCTCACTGCAGACCCAATGGCTTTCTTTGCTTTGCAGGGATACTTACATGGTTTGGCATATAAGTAGCTAGGGAATTCTAATAACCATTCGGACAATGCAATAACCATGAGGCAGACAACATATATGTAGATAATAGGTAAGGACTAGACTAATCTTATGTCTATAGGAGGAATGTGTGGTGTAAACTGTTTGAGGTACTTTTGATAGTCACCTTATTTTAGATTGAGTGTTGAGAAGAACCTTGATAGTTACCATTAATCTGATACATAAGATTTATGTGCTAAATAAACAACCTTTTACTGTAAAATATCAACAACTGTGTGTCTGCCTACTGTTTGAAGGTGCCAGGGTAGGGATCCAAGTCTATATACAATACCCCCCTGCAGATGGAAGTTACCCTGACAGGGTTGTCTGATGCCTAATACTACTTATCTATATGAACATAACTCGTTTTGATGATGAGAGAGAGACACCTCCGCTTTCTACTTTTTTCTGAAGAGGGAATGCTATGGGCCTCCACAAGACCACCGCCCCTGCTGGGATCAAGGATCCCCTGGCGGTGTGGAAAGGGGCAGAAACTGGTGGGGGTGCCTATGCTGTCACATGTGAGCAGCTTATGACTTGTATTTCCACCACCCCTTTCATAGCTGGGACCCTGTTATGAGAAGGGTGGCGAAAATGTAGGTGGCCCTTAGGCGAATTTGGCAAATGTTGTTCCCCCCTAGAATTGTACCTTCTTGTGTACACTTGTGACATGTACAACATGGTGCATGCCACACAGTACACAATCATGCTGTAGGTGCTGTCACAGTGGCGGTATGATGTTTATGCTCTCCTATGAACCTAACATACCCACTGTGATGAGACAGCCATCGCACCTCCCGCACGCCCTGGATTCAACTGGTAATCTGGCAGACAGGTTCACCACAGGCTTGGTGGTCTTCTTGGGACCTCCGCGGTGGTGGTCCTACAGGACGACCACCAAACTCGTAATAAGGCCCTATGTATTAGTCTATGTAGGGCTTAGATTATCTGCCTGGGTGCGCTCTCCCACCCCGAGAAGTGGGGTTCAAGACACATTGGCTTCGTTAATGCAAAGCCTTTTGTACACCAGGCACTGAATGTTTTTAAATGTGATATATTTAGGACCTATTTCATAGTGGACAGAAGGGCTGAGGTGTTTACTGCATGTGGTAATAACAATATCACAGAGTGAAGTATATACCTAGTGTTTTAAAAACCTCTTATTCGAAGGCTTCCTTCCGCAAATGAGGTATAACATGCACAATTCTCTACTGATCGCACTGAATTTCACATGTATCATTACTGCCTGGGTATTTTCTCCAGGCAAGCATTGGCTAGTTTGACCTGCAGAAATGCAGTTGGTGAAAACTGCACGAGGTGTGGGGTGTTGAATGGAAATCTCCAATGTGTCTGATAATTGAAGTTTCCACACATCCTAATTTTTATTCCAATACATCTGTTTTCACCGGAATTCGGTCAAAATATAGAGTAAAAAATATTGAGTTTTTAATATCGTGATCCACAAATATCGTGAGGCAGGAATATCGTTGACAGGAATATTGATTTTCTAAGGTAAGTAATATCAACTTTAGAAATGTCTATGTTGTTAATATCGTTTACAAAAATATCTATGTTTAATATTGATGTTAAACGTATCTATGTTGTGAATATCGTTTACAAAAATATTGTTGTTATTAATATCGTTTTTTGTTAGCTTTATGTATATTTTTGTATATGTTTTAATTATTTATTATAAATTGTTTGTACAATTATTGTTAATGTTGTTTAATATAGTTTGTAAATGTTTTGTTGTTTTAAAATTGAATTCTTTATTGTAACTTTTAATGTCATAGTGGGTTGTTGGGTTTGTAGGGTTGCAGGGTGGGAAGTACATTAATTATAATTAATAAATAATTAACGTTTAGTTATGAATTATTTAATTGATAATTCATTATGTAACATGTGTATTACATGTGTTTATTATCTTATGTTTTAGGTGTGGGGTTGTTGGGTTTGTAGGGGTACAGGGTGGGAAGTAAAGTAAAGTAATTATAATGAATTAATAACTAATTGTAATTATTATTATCAATTATTTAATTGATAATTAATTAATTGTGTAACTTGTGTAATTAAGATATTTGTTTATTATTTTTCCGTGTGGGTTGTTGGGATTGTAGGGGTAAAGGGTGGGAAGTCAAATAATTATAATGAATTATTAGTAATGTATTATTCATTGTTTAATTGGTCAATAATTATTTAAATTGTATAATTATGATAATATTTACATATATATTTCAGGTGTGGATTTTTGTTTTTTAGGGTTACAGGGTAGAATGTTCATTAAGAATTAATGTATTGATAATTAATTAAATATTTAACTGATAATTATGTCAATTGTGAAATTATCATATTTAAGTTATATTTTAGTAGTGTGTTTAGTTTGTAGAGGAATAGGGTAGAAAGTTATTTGAATAATCGTTAATTAATATTTATTTATTTATTACGAATTGTTTAAATTTATTATTTAATATGTTAATTGTGTTATACTTAGTTTATTTCCCTTGCATTTTAATTATTGGCCGTAATGATTGTGGGAATATAGTGTGTTATTTTAATTATATTAATAATATTTGTTTTAATCGATAATAATTAGTAAAAAATTTAATATTTACGTCAATTTCTACTTTTTTAATAAAATGTAACCATTTAATTTTTATATTTAAATGTTTATATTTTTGGATATTTAATAGAGTTGCTAAAATATATTATTTGTTTGAAGTAAAGTACTCTTGCTGCACTGCAGCAGTGAATGGAGTGGGAATAGTACATTTTACCCCTCCTGAGTCCACCACTTTCCCTAATGGTGCTCAGACTGGATTGGAAATAATAATTTTAACCCCTGCTGAGTCCAACGCTTTCACTACTGTTGCTCAGACTGGATTGGGAATAGTAATTTTTACCCCTCTTGCACAGACTGATGTGGGAATAGGAAATATAACTCCTCCCAAGTCCAATGCTTTCATTACTGTTGCACTGACTGGTGTGGGAATAGTAAATGTTACCTCTCCTGAGTCCAAAGCTTTTCCGACTGGAGTAGGAACAGAAAATGTTACCCATCCTGAGTACATTGCTTTCCCTACTATTGCACTGACTGGAGTCGTAATAGTACATTTTACCCCTCCTGAGTCTAACGCTTTCCCTATTTCTACACACACTGGATTCGTAATAGTACATTTTACCCCTCCTGAGTCTAACGCTTTCCCTACTTTTACACACACTGGAGTGGGAATAGTAAATTTTATCCGTCCTGAATCCAGTGCTTTCCCTACTGTTGCTCAGAGGGGAGTGGGAATAGTACATGTTACCCTGTTAGTCCAAAGCTTTCCTTACTGTTGCACAGACTGGTGTGTGAATCTTACATTTGACACCTTCTGAGTTTAACCCTTTCTCTACTGTTGTAAAAACTAGAGTGGGAATAGTAAATGTCCAACGCTTTCCCTAGTGTTGCACACACTGGAGTGGGAATTATATATTTTGCCCCTCCTGAGCCCAATGGTTTCCGTACTGTTGCACCCACTGGAGTAGAAATTGTTAATTGTACCCTTTGGTATCCAACGCTTTCCCTACTGTTACACATACAGTAGGGAATAGTATATTTATTATTATTAGAGTTTAAAAGTTCTTTTAGTATTATTTAAAAATTAATTATGTGTTGGTATTTAATGTTATATTTATGTTTACTTTTTATGTATAATTAAATTGGAAATATTTTACATTTTTTGAAGTTTATTTTTTACATGTATTATTTATTTTATGTGTGTGTGTATATATATACGTATATATATATATGTATATCGTTATAGTAGTATATTTAAAAAACATTAAAATATGGTTATAATATTTTTAAAACATATTTCCATATTGTTTGTGTATATAAATATATACACATATATATGTGTGTGTATGTTTAAATAAGTATGTCTTTATATATCTTTAAATATTACTTAACCATATATAATTTACATTATATTAATGTTGTATGTGAAAATATTTAATACTGTGGGCCTAATTATGATTAGGTGGCGGTGTGAGCCCTTTTGTGTGCATACACCCCAGTTCCTGCACGTAATGGACTTTACAGTCCATGCTGGAATGTGCTTTGGAGTTCACATTGCTGTGCCATTTTAATACGCCTGCCATGAGAATACAAAAGGAACGCTCGCCAGACCACGAGATCACCCGTAATATGGTGGGCGACCAGCGTTTGAATTTGGTGGTCCTAGAGCGAGGCACTGGCATGGTCGCCCGCTCCAGGACCGCCAAACTCGTAATCAGGACCTTACTGTTTTTAAACTATATATATCAAAAACTAATATTTATTATATATATTTTTTGATATTAGTGTAAAACGATTTAATTGTAGTTGATATTTTTGTACTTACTATTGCATGTATATAAAAACAATATTTTTGTGATCGTTATTTTTTTTTTTTTTTTTTTTTTTGTTAAAAACTTTTATTGAGCAACAAAAACATGTGTACAGAGATGGGCCCACAACCGCACGGGCCGGCCGCTAGGATCAGAGCGTAATATGAGATAAAACAGTGATCGCCACTCCGGCAGTCAGGCACAAACTGAACACAAAATGTCGCCCACATCATGGAACAGGATGAGACAATTTTCTTATTTTAAAACACACCAAAACAACAAACATAAACACCAAGGCGAAGGAGTAATACACAGAGAGTCAGCCCTGGAGGGGTGGGAAACCCACTAATCAGGAACACGAAGGTACAATCAATAGGACAAGTTAAGGCGGGGGAACAGCGTGGAGGTCAATCAAGCTAAAGGACAGTACGTTAAATTTCAGGAACATCGACCTAGGGTGATAAGAGAATATCAGGGGCCTCCACCTGGGGAGGAGCACAAATGTCTCCACGATAGGCGTTCCACTGACACCAGATCTTCGTCCATGCCCCAGGTCTGCCCCTAGCTGTGTAGACGGTCTTTTCGCGAAACATAGACCAGTCCATGTTTTCTTCCCACACAGAGACAGTGGGGGGCCTATGGGAGCCCCAAAGTTGCGCTATGTCTCGCTTCGCAACCATATACCCCAGGGTCGCCCATCTGGTTTGGGCCACCGAACAGTCGGTAGGTTCCCACACATTCAACAAGCATCTCCGGGCCTCCGGCACCAGTGCAATCCCAGTCACGTCAGCCATCACCGCAAGCACCGCAGTCCAATAGGCAGCCACCCTCGGACACTCCCAAATAATGTGAAGGAACGTCGCACTCATCCCACACCCACGCTTGCAGAGGCCATCCGGGGAAAAACCCATCGCAACCAAACGAGGACCAGTAACATACACCCGGTGGAGGATCTTGAGCTGAACCAAACGGAGACGGGCAGGAATGGCAACCTCTTTCGGAGAAGATAACGCCGATTGCCAATCCTCATCATCTAATTCCAGCCCGTCGCCGACCCACGCCTCTCTAAGTCGAACGAGCAAGTCAGCGCGATTGTGAATCAGCTTCTTATAAATCAAGGAAATGGTGCTATCAGGGAGATAGCCATCTAGGATACGATCCTCAAGGGGGGAGGATTCAGGGACGGCGACACCGGAGGCTAGAACCGAAGTGAGGGCATGACGGACCTGTAAATATCGAAAAAATTCCCTATCACTCAGGTCATAATCATTCCGAAGGGCATCGAAGGACTTCACCGCCCCATTCGCACACACGTCACCCACTCGACAGATTCCAATCATGTCCCAACGGTCAAACCCTTGCGTAGTCCAAAGACATCCCAGACGCTCAGATGCAAAAAGCGGAGTAGCCAGCGTCACGCGGTCATCCCACCCCAAGCTCACATTCGCGGCGAGCCACACACTAACAGCAATCCTAGTTGGTCCCGTAAGGTGGAGCCCAGCCGACCTAGAGTAAAGCGCCCTATTAAAGTTACCACCCGGCAGTTGGAGTCTGTCCATCGCAAAGGCCGGAGCCGGACCCGGGGAGTACATCGAGTGGTTAATGGCAGACAGCTGCGTAGCCCAATAATATCTCCTGATATCAGGAAGTGCTATGCCCCCGTCATACCAAGGGATGGTGAGTTTCGCAAGTGCGATACGGGGGCGCCCGTCCCAAATCAGTTGCCTTTGTAGACTCTCGACCTCTCGGAAGTAAGTAGCGGGGATATCATCATAGGAATTCTGGAGTGCGTAAAGGAATCGCGGTAAGGACATCATCTTGAAAAGGGCAGCCCTGCCCAGCGGCGACAAGGGTAATTTACGCCAGTGAGCCACGTCCAGCCGCAATCTATGAAGCGGGGGAAGGAGATTACGTTCAAACCGGAGCGACGAATCCAATGTAATAAAAAAAAACAAATATTTGAAACCGGACTGAACAACCTGGATGGGAAATCTATTCGGCAACGGGGGCAGGTCACCCGAAATAACATAGACACAGGATTTAGCCCAGTTTATAATCAATCCAAATTCTTACCAAACGAGGCGAGAACATCAAATAAGACATTCAAAGATTTACGCGGGGAAGTAAGATAAAGAAGAATGTCGTCCGCGTAAAGCGAAACACGGTCCTCAAAATCTGGGGACCAACGTATACCCTTGAGGGAAGGCTCCCAGCGAATCCACGCAGCTAGCGGCTCTAATGCAAGAGCAAAAAGTAGCGGAGACAAGGGGCACCCCTGTCTGGTCCCCCTACCAAGGGGAAAGGGAGCTGACACTCGACCATTAACCACGACCTGTGCAAGGGGGTCGGTATACAGGAGCTTCACCCATCCAATGAATCCCGGGCCAAAACCAAACTTCTCAAGAGCCGCCCAAAGGTAAGGCCACTCTATCGTGTCGAAGGCCATCGAGGCGTCCAGCGAGGCCAAAATGGCCGGCTCCGTCAGAAGCCCCGCCCTCGCGATGGCTCCATGAAGGCGACGTAGATTAAGGGCTGTGTTACGGTGCGGGATAAATCCGGATTGGTCCGGATGAATCAGGTCACTGACAACCGTGAGGAGGCGAGTAGCCAAAAGTTTGGCAAGAACCTTAGGCTCGACATTTAACAGGGAGATGGGTCTATAAGACGAACAAAGATCCCGGGGCTTACCATCTTTAGGAATCACCACAATCGTAGCCAGGCGCTGGTCATAAGGGAGAACGCCCCGCTCCCGGGACTCCGAAAACATTGTCCGAAGATAGGGCGCAATCTTATCAGAACGCAGTTTGTACAACTCGATCGGCAAACCGTTCGGGCCCAAAGCCTTGCCCGAACGGAGAGAGCGGATTGCAGTCGCGATTTCGTCCGTAGAGAACGGGGCCTCCATAAAGGACCGCTCCAAATCGGAGAGGCAGGGCAAAGCAATATCGCGCAGCAAGAGGCGAGAGTCGTCTTCATCCCTTTCCGACACTGGGGAGTAAACCGCACGAAAATAATCCGCAAAACATTCCACTATTTCAACCGGGTCCGTCACCCTCACACCATTCAAAGTCTGAATCACAGGCACCACTCGATTCGCCCTCTCCTTCTTATCCAACCAGGCAAGCAATTTCCCCGCTTTGTCTCCGACATCATACAGACGACCCTGTTGTTCTCTAAACATCATTTTGGCCGCGTCTGTGACCAGAGACTTATAGGCCAATTGCTTCAGACCCAGGGCATGGAGTTTGTCACGAGTGACACTCAATTCCAGGTCAGCCTCCATCTCAAGTATTTCCCTCTCAAGCTCCACCACCTCCCGATTCCTTGCCTTTTTGGTTTCAGCAATGAGAGATAGGGCCTGCCCACGAATCACTGTCTTAAAAGCCTCCCATAGGGACACTGCAGAAGAGACAGACCCCTCGTTCTCCAGAAAGTAGTTGTCCAAGGACGTAATCAAATGACCACGGGTCTCAGGGGAGGTCAGGTACCAAGGGTTGATAGGAGCCACCCGGCCCGCCGCCTCCACCCCCACATCAAACCAGAGCCAGAGCGGAGAGTGGTCCGAGATGCCCCGGGGGAGGTGTCTAATCTCGCGGACAGCAGATGACTGGTCAGCAAGCATGAGGAAGTAATCTAGTCTAGACAAGCTCCCATGGGCCCCGGAGTGGAAAGTATATTGAAGTTGAGTGGGGTGCGTAAGTCTCCAGCAGTCAACCAAACCAAAAGTATCCAAAAAGCCACCCAGCCATAATTGGGTCGAAGGAGTATCCCTAGGGGGGTAACGATCACTGAGACCAGAGAGAACAGAATTAAAGTCACCAGCCATAAAGAGAGCACCCTCAGGGAGGCCCAACAGAACTCGGCCCAAATCGAAGAAGGTAGAGGTCTGCAAGCCGGGGGGCACATAGACGGTAAACAGGGAAAGGGGGTTACCCTCATATCGACCTACGAGGACGGCATAGCGCCCCCGATCATCAAGGATCACATCATCTATCACAAGGGGAAGGGAAGCCCGGACTAGGATGCCCACCCCCCTGGAACCCGTTGTAAACCCTGAGTGCGCAACAAGACGATAGCCCCACCTATTCATCGCTCGACAAGTATTGCCCACTAGGTGCGTCTCCTGCAGAAAGACAATATCAGGAGACAAACGTCGTAAGCATCGCAACACCACCCACCGCTTTATACGATCCCCTAGACCATTGACATTCCATGAAATAAACCTCAACCCGCTGCCCCCCATCCCACGAAGTAATGCAGGAACCCTCCCCCAATGAGCATGACACCGAAAATACAATCATCAAAATAGAATCGCCTTGAAAAAACAAAACACAAACTACAAACCCCCACACAACCCACCCCCAACACCCAAGGAAACACCCCCCACCCTGCACCACTGCAGTAGACAAAGAAGCCACCCCAAAATGCAGTGTGCCTGTCGCCCAAAAAACCCCATTCTACAAAAAGACCCCGGAGGAGGAAAAGGCTCTGTCCCACCCGCCACCCCGACAGAAAGAAGGGGAGAGGAGAACACAGTGAAAAAGATGCGCTCAAGTACAGAACCCAGGAAGAGATTACATGATACGGAAACAGGGGCACAGATATCAAGTTCAGCTCTCCACGCCACCCTCGGCACCACCCGGGTGTTCGGTGGGATCAGCCAAATCAAGCCGGTCCGGCAGAGAGTCCAGCCAGTCATTTACCGAATCAGGTCGGTCAAAAAAAAGGGTCCGTTCATTGTACTCCACTCGTAGCCTGGTAGGAAAAAGCATAGCGTATCTCAGACCCAGGTCCCGAAGACGCTTCTTAACTCCACGGAAACCCATTCGCTGTCTCTGCACAAGCTGTGAGAAGTCCGGGTAAAAGTTCACCGTGGCATTTTCGAAGGCCACCGGGCCCTTAACTCTCGAGGCCTGCAGGATAGCGTCTCAGTCCCTATAATGAAAAAGTTTAGCAACAATGGGCCTCGGCGGGGCGCCCGGCTTACCCTGGCCACCCGGAACACGATGGGCACGTTCCACCGCAAAGAATTTGCTCAATCCGGATGGAGAAAGGTAGTTTTGTATCAAGTCCTCAACCAGGAGATCAACAGAATGCGGATCAGGATTTTCCGGAACACCGATCACACGCACGTTACAACGCCGTGCCCTGTTTTCAAAATCCTCCAGGCGCTGAGTCATGAAATCGTTTACCTTTCTAAGGTTGCCGATTTCCGTCTGCATCTCCGAGACGTCGGCCGTGAGGCTAGATGACTTGAGGTCCAATGACTTCACCTTCTCATTGGTTTTAGATAAGTCGGCCCGAATAAGGTTCACATCGATAGCCACAGTATCGATTTTGTGGGCCAGAGCTTCATACTGTTGGCCAATGGTTTCTCTCATGCCAGAGATGGCGCCCATGATGTCTTGCAGGGACGGCTCCGCCGAAGCCTCCAAAGGGGGCCCCACTGCACTCGGGCCAGGAAAGGAGGCACTGGGGGACACCTTCGATTGCGTGTATCGGTCCATGCTGTTCGACTGGACCGGGCCACCGCGAAGGGGCGTCTTGGCCTTTCGCCTCTCCTGGTCCCCTCTGCCCATCATAGTGGAGACCGCGTCCCCGAGGGACCCACACGACCTGGTGAAAATGGCCGCAGGGAGACAGGGCGCCAGAGCCAAAAAAGTCAGCAGCGAGGGCAAGTCGAGGTGCGAACCGTCCCAGAAGGATACTGCGCAGGCAGAAGGTACCGCTGTAGCCTCACGCCGCCGTACTCAGCACCGGCCAGACACCTCCGCCGGAAGACGTAGTCTGAGTCAGAAACGAAACCGAAAGTTAAGAGGGGGGTCCAAGGGTCGAGTCTCCCTGCCGCTGTTGTTCAACTCAGACACGGCCACAGAGCCTCACCAAGACCCGGGCACGCCACCAAGGTGGGCCCCGAAAGTTCGAGTCGACGTAGCTTCGGTGCCCCTGGTCCAATTCGAAATCCAAAAACAATATTAGGATCAGCCCAGGTTCCTCTTCATTAACCCTTGTAAGAAATCAGGATATGTTCAGGATATCATGTCGGGAGTGGCGGGGGTCCGGAGAGCGCTGTGCTTACGCGGCCATCACGGATGCCCGCCAAGCTCCTCCCCCTGTGATCGTTATTTTTGACATATTTCTGTATCACTAGATTTTTGGTTTCAGACCTACTTTATGTGGCCATTAGTATGTTTCATACCTGTTTTGCAAGGTGCTTATCATTCTTGCATTTACCAGTGCCTATAGAATGGTTAATCCTTGAGAGCAGATTAACTCTAAAAAGCTCTTCCAAAGGACATGTTAGAGAGCCGTTAGCTATCTTTTATTTGTGAACTTCTATTGTAGAGTGTCATGGAAGCTTAGTTAAAGCACAGTAAGCCTCTAACTTCTGCTTGTCTTCCACCTCTTCCCTCCTAGACATCTTCAGAAACACATAGAACATTGATGGTACCACTAAAAAAGTTGCCTTCCTTTGTTGAGATTGGTATGACTACAGCGATGGGAGGTAATTATCCATCAACACAGATATATATATATATATATATATATATATATATATATATATATATATATATATATATATATATATATATATACGCTATATAGATGGCCTTTTTGTCATATGGCGGGGAACAAGAGAAACAGCAGAAGAGTTTGTTAAGAACATCGATCAAAATGAGCTGAATCTACAGTTTACAGCCACCATAAGTGACTGCTCAGTGTATTTCCTCGATTTGGAGGTATACGTAGAAAATCTGAGCATTGAAACCCGCCTTTACCGCAAACCAACAGTGGGCAATAGTCTTCATCATGCCACCAGCCATTATCCTCAGCATTTGATACATAGCATACCTTATGGAGAAATGCTGAGGATTAGAAGAGCTTGCAGTACAGACAATGACTTAAGGGAAGCCCAGTAACTAAGTAAAGAACGATTTGTTGAGAGAGGCTATAAAGCTAGTATTATCGATATAGCCAGAGAGAAAGCAAATCTATTAGACAGACAAGCACTACTAACAAAGAAAGTAAAAGAAACCAAGGACCAGGATGAGGTGACTAAAAATGAAACTAACTAATATTAACATACAGCCAACAGCATAATTCACTGTGCAAAATTGTGAGCAAAAATTGGTCGATAGTGGGCAGTGACCCGGTAATTGGTAAAATGATGCCTAAATATCCTAGTATGACCCATAGGAAATCACAATCCATGAAAGATTCCATAGTGAGCAGCAGTCCCGAAATTAAACCATCTGCCGATTGGCTAACAGCTCGCAAAGAAGTTGTGAAATGTAACAAATACCGATCATGCAAATGTGGAATCAACAAGACTTTGTACAATACTCCTTTTTCACAGCACCCAATCAAGAAACATGCAGCAGAGAGTATGTGGTATACGAGTTCGGTTACCCCTGTGGGCTGCAGTATGTGGGCAGTACTAAACTACAGGCCCACAAACGTATACTGCTGCACATGAGGGCAATCACCAACAGTGACCCAACATATCCGATGGCGCAACATTTTAAAGAAAAACATGACAACCACTTGGAAATGTTAACATACTTTTCATTGGTTCAATCCCAGTGTCCAAACAAGGAGGCAATTGTGAGGCTAAACTCCGTCTCCTCGAGACGAGATATATATTAGAGCTAGACACTAAGGGGCACATTAGTATGGCGGACGGACTTTGTCCGCCCGCCATAGCTGTGGGAAATGGGACCGCCCGCTAAGGGTGCGGCGGTCCCGTACATCCCATCAGGATGCGCCCGCCACTGCATTCCCAACATTGTGGTGGGCGGTGCACTCAGCACTGCCCGCCACAATGCCAGGAAGGCATGTTGTGCACTTCCATGCACAACATGGCAGGCACCGTGCGGTGCCTGCATGTTGTGCATGGAACTGCGTACCCCCCATGGGCACCCCCCACCCCCAGAATCCCTGGGGGCCTGCTACCGGCCCCCAATGTCAGAAACCGCCTGCCGTTCCGTGGCGGCGTTGGGCAGGTCCCCGCCTCCATGGTAATATAGATGGCGGTAGACACCGCCACCATATAAACTGCTTTACCGCCGGTAGGCAATCGGGCGGATTGCCTACCGGTGGAAAAAATGGCGGACAGTCTTCCCGTCCGCCAGGGTCCCCCCCGCCATAGCAGGGGAATATGCAGAGCGGGCAGAGGTTTTTGGCGGTGGCGATCCGCCCCGTTATCCTAATGGTTTCAAAAAAAGGGGGTGGTGATGGACAGAGTATCTGAGTTAATCAGAACACTCCTACCCAGTCAACAGATCAGGGCTTGATCCATCACCGTTTTTTAGCTCACTGCACCATCCCAGTTCTGAACCTGGCTATATGCAAATTAGTCTGTCCCTGGCCCAGTGCATCATGGGAAGAGGGCAGACCAAACTACCAAGCCAATTCTTCACTGGAAAGGAAACAAGCTTCCGGGGACCGGTTTCTGGCATTAAGCCGTCTTTGGCCCGGCTTGCTTGAATCCTGATGGTGCAGTGAGCAAGGGACTCATGTCTGAGCATACCCTTCCACACTTATGGTGGCCAAAATAATTTCAAAAAAGGGGGTGGTGATGGACAGAGTATCTGAGTTAATCAGAACACTCCTACCCAGTCAACAGATCAGGGCTTGATCCATCACCGTTTTTTAGCTCACTGCACCATCCCAGTTCAGAACCTGGCTATATGCAAATTAGTCTGTCCCTGGCCCAGTGCATCATGGGAACAGGGCAGACCAAACTACCAAGCCAATTCTTCACTGGAAAGGAAACAAGCTTCCGGGGACCGGTTTCTGGCATTACAGCCGTCTTCGGCCCGGCTTGCTTGAATCCTGATGGTGCAGTGAGCAAGGGACTCATGTCTGAGCATACCCTTCCACACTTATGGTGGCCAAAATAATTTCAAAAAAGGGGGTGGTGATGGACAGAGTATCTGAGTTAATCAGAACGCTCCTACCCAGTCAACAGATCAGGGCTTGATCCATCACCGTTTTTTAGCTCACTGCACCATCCCAGTTCAGAACCTGGCTATATGCAAATTAGTCTGTCCCTGGCCCAGTGCATCATGGGAACAGGGCAGACCAAACTACCAAGCCAATTCTTCACTGGAAAGGAAACAAGCTTCCGGGGACCGGTTTCTGGCATTACAGCCGTCTTCGGCCCGGCTTGCTTGAATCCTGATGGTGCAGTGAGCAAGGGACTCATGTCTGAGCATACCCTTCCACACTTATGGTGGCCAAAATAATTTCAAAAAAGGGGGTGGTGATGGACAGAGTATCTGAGTTAATCAGAACACTCCTACCCAGTCAACAGATCAGGGCTCGATCCATCATCGTTTTTTAGCTCACTGCACCATCCCAGTTCAGAACCTGGCTATATGCAAATTAGTCTGTCCCTGGCCCAGTGCATCATGGGAACAGGGCAGACCAAACTACCAAGCCAATTCTTCACTGGAAAGGAAACAAGCTTCCGGGGACCGGTTTCTGGCATTACAGCCGTCTTCGGCCCGGCTTGCTTGAATCCTGATGGTGCAGTGAGCAAGGGACTCATGTCTGAGCATACCCTTCCACACTTATGGTGGCCAAAATAATTTCAAAAAAGGGGGTGGTGATGGACAGAGTATCTGAGTTAATCAGAACACTCCTACCCAGTCAACAGATCAGGGCTTGATCCATCACCGTTTTTTAGCTCACTGCACCATCCCAGTTCAGAACCTGGCTATATGCAAATTAGTCTGTCCCTGGCCCAATGCATCATGGGAACAGGGCAGACCAAACTACCAAGCCAATTATTCACTGGAAAGGAAACAAGCTTCCGGGGACCGGTTTCTGGCATTACAGCCGTCTTCGGCCCGGCTTGCTTGAATCCTGATGGTGCAGTGAGCAAGGGACTCATGTCTGAGCATACCCTTCCACACTTATGGTGGCCAAAATAATTTCAAAAAAGGGGGTGGTGATGGACAGAGTATCTGAGTTAATCAGAACACTCCTACCCAGTCAACAGATCAGGGCTTGATCCATCACCGTTTTTTAGCTCACTGCACTATCCCAGTTCAGAACCTGGCTATATGCAAATTAGTCTGTCCCTGGCCCAGTGCATCATGGGAACAGGGCAGACCAAACTACCAAGCCAATTCTTCACTGGAAAGGAAACAAGCTTCCGGGGACCGGTTTCTGGCATTACAGCCGTCTTCGGCCCCGGCTTGCTTGAATCCTGATGGTGCAGTGAGCAAGGGACTCATGTCTGAGCATACCCTTCCACACTTATGGTGGCCAAAATAATTTCAAAAAAGGGGGTGGTGATGGACAGAGTATCTGAGTTAATCAGAACACTCCTACCCAGTCAGAGCTGAGCTGGGATGGTGCAGTGAGCTAAAAAACGGTGATGGATCAAGCCCTGATCTTTTGACTGGGTAGGAGTGTTCTGCTTAATTCAGATACTCTGTCCATCACCACCCCCCTTTATGAATCGTTTTGGCCACCACAAGCGTGGAAGGGTATGCTCAGATGTGAGTCCCTTGCTCACTGCACCATCAGGATTCAAGCAAGCCGGGCCGAAGACGGCTGTAATGCCAGAAACCGGTCCCCGGAAGCTTGTTTCCTTTCCAGTAAAGAATTGGCTTGGTAGTTTGGTCTGCCCTGTTCCCATGATGCACTGGGCCAGGGACAGACTAATTTGCATGTAGCCAGGTTCTGAGCTGGGATGGTGCAGTGAGCTAAAAAACGGTGATGGATCAAGCCCTGATCTTTTGACTGGGTAGGAGTGTTCTGCTTAATTCAGATACTCTGTCCATCACCACCCCCCTTTATGAATCGTTTTGGCCACCACAAGCGTGGAAGGGTATGCTCGGATGTGAGTCCCTTGCTCACTGCACCATCAGGATTCAAGCAAGCCGGGCCAAAGACGGCTGTAATGCCAAAAACCGGTCCCCGGAAGCTTGTTTCCTTTCCAGTAAAGAATTGGCTAGGTAGTTTGGTCTGCCCTGTTCCCATGATGCACTGGGCCAGGGACAGACTAATTTGCATGTAGCCAGGTTCTGAGCTGGGATGGTGCAGTGAGCTAAAAAACGGTGATGGATCAAGCCCTGATCTTTTGACTGGGTAGGAGTGTTCTGCTTAATTCAGATACTCTGTCCATCACCACCCCCCTTTATGAATCGTTTTGGCCACCACAAGCGTGGAAGGGTATGCTCAGATGTGAGTCCCTTGCTCACTGCACCATCAGGATTCAAGCAAGCCGGGCCGAAGACGGCTGTAATGCCAGAAACCGGTCCCCGGAAGCTTGTTTCCTTTCCAGTAAAGAATTGGCTTGGTAGTTTGGTCTGCCCTCTTCCCATGATGCACGGGGCCAGGGACAGACTAATTTGCATGTAGCCAGGTTCTGAGCTGGGATGGTGCAGTGAGCTAAAAAACGGTGATGGATCAAGCCCTGATCTTTTGACTGGGTAGGAGTGTTCTGCTTAATTCAGATACTCTGTCCATCACCACCCCCTTTATGAACCGTTATCCTAATGGGGCCCTAAGACTCCGAATGGACACAACTCAAATGAAGACTTTCATACATGCTTATGAATAAAATAA
The DNA here is from genome assembly GCF_964261635.1 of Lissotriton helveticus. NCBI lineage: Eukaryota > Metazoa > Chordata > Amphibia > Caudata > Salamandridae > Lissotriton > Lissotriton helveticus. Next base: position 257,833,779 of record NC_136059.1, read on the forward strand.
GATGGGCAGAATGAAATGAAACAATATACATATGAGAGATTCTTCAAACGCATCACCGCAGCAACATTATGTCACAATGAAAGTAAATGAAAGGTTTTAACAACACACAGTTTTTTCTATATACAACAAATTTTATTGGTAGCTCTATATTAATTTTTTAGCACTTGCATTTTAATTTGTGATGTTCAACATATAGGAAATGCAATTATGGGCGGAATATGCAATGATCAGTATCAAAGTGCATAGTAATCTATATAAATAAAAATGTAAATGTTTGTTTGTTCAAAATCGCAAATCTCCGAAAGTACTTCACCGATTGCTTTGAAATTTTTACACAACTTTGGATTCAAATAGGCACGTGTTTTTATATACACAACATTGGATTCCAATACGCATGTGTCGAATACGCACGTGTTTTCAATCGAAAGTCCGAACAAACACATAAAAATGTCAATGTTCGTTTGTTCAAAATCTTAAATCTCCAAAAGTTCTTCACAGATTGCTTTGAAATTTTGACACAACGTTGGATTCGATTAAGCGCGTGTTTATATATACACAACGGTGGATTTGAATACATGCGTGTCCAATACGCGGGTGTTTTTAATCGAAAGGCCGAACAGACCCTATCGATTTGGTTGCTGCGCAACAACTACAAGGGACACATAGAGACAATAATCTACATATATTAGGATGGACAATTGGTCTCAGGATGGCAGACCGTGAAGTGGGTAGAGGGAGGGGGAGGAGTTGGTTCACTTTGCAACATTTAGAAAGGACGCATAGAGACAATAGTCTAGATATGTTAGGATGGACATTTGGTGTCAGGATGGCAGACCGGGAAGTGGGTGGAGGGAGGGGGGAGGAGTAGGTTCACTTTGCAACATTAGCGCGTGTTTATATATACACAACGTTGGATTCGAATACACGCATGTCCAATACGTGCGTGTTTTTAATCGAAAGGCCGAACAGACCCTATCGATTTGGTTGCTACGCAACATACAAGGGACACAAAGAGACAAAAGTCTACATATATTAGGATGGACAGTTGGTGTCAGGATGGCAGACCGGGAAGTGGGTGGAGGGAGGGGGAGGAGTTGGTTCACTTTGTAACATTAAGAAAGGACGCATAGAGACAATAGTCTACATATATTAGGATGGACAGTTGGTGTCAGGATGGCAGACCGGGAAGTGGGTGGAGGGAGCGGGGAGGAGTTGGTTCACTTTGCAACATTAGCGTGTGTTTATATATACACAACATTGGATTCGAATACGCGGGTGTACAATACGCATGTGTCATTAATCGAAAGGCCGAACAGACCCTATCGATTTGCTTGCTGCGCAACAACTACAAGGGACACATAGAGACAATAGTCACAAACACATATTGTGTACCCACAAGCATTGTGAAATTAAACATATTAGAAACGTGCGCTTACTCTTTTCTTTCTCTTCCATTTAACCAGACTGAGTCACAGCAACGCGTGACCGGGTACAGCTAGTATATATATAAAAAACAAGCAAACCTGCCGAACAATGTACACCGTAACATCGATAATGTGTAGGTCCAGTAAACATCACCACCAGTAGATCAAATGTAGGTGGTTAGAGGAAATAATGCAAATCATTAACCCCATTTTTGGCAGTTAAGCAAAGATGAGACCTAATTGAACACCCATGAGGCATGTAGTGACATAACAGATGCAACTCGTGAAGAACAATGAGTAGGGCATTAATCCCAAATCATGGTAGACAGCGAGTTTTTGACTTCATGCAATTTGAAAAAGCATTATGCTTAATTCTATGAATTCCATGGATTGTAAATGATATGGGCCCCAAAATGACATGTTTTAATGTGGTGTACATAACAAACTGGAGGTTTTATATAGAACATTTTTTAGAATAATGATGTCTCTATTTCACCTAAATTATCCTAATGAATTGGTTTTAGAATAATGATATTGGTATTCACCTGAATTATCCTATGAATTGGGGATCTTTTTACATCTGTTTTTTAAATAAGTTACATTCTTATTTATGGCAGTACTTTCCACTTTGAAGTAAATAATTGCATGAATAGCAGTGTGTATTTAAAGTATGCTGTTTATGTTCATGAAATGCAAAATATCACATGTGTTTACACTGGCACTTTAAAACAGCATGGCAACTACCTAGCGCGTTAGGTGAACAATGCCGAGTGAGCCCGAATCGCGTCACTGCGGAAATGGTGACTGAATAAAAAACTAAAATTGCAGCACAAAATTGTGGTCTCGCAGTCCGTTTTTCCCAGAGAAAGGGAAGTGCAAGGAGTGGCGTTGTGGGATATATATCCATATATATATATATATATATATATATATATATATATATATATATATATATATATATATATATATATATATATATATATATATATATATATATATATATATATATATATCCAACAAAAAGGTTGCCCTCAAAGAAAAGCCCGCTGAGGTAGGTAATGTCTTTTTATTTCATATGCAGGACTGCATCTTGGACAGACAAAATGCACGCACACAGTTTCTTCAGCCGACCGGTTTCGGGCTCCTGCCCTTAGTCAAAGGTTCAATTCTCTCAAACATGCAACGCCATTCGCGCACTCCTTTAAACCAAGTCTCCGCCCCAGTGGGCGTAGCCGCTCTCACAGCTTCTTGGGACTTGCAGTGCACGTAAGTATTCCTTCAGTGAGGTGGCACGCTGTTTGTTATCAGAGTTCATATTCATTTCCACAATGGATTTTTGTGACATATTTACCATGCCAAGCTGCTACCTTGTAGTCCGCATATTGACACATGTCCCTTCTCACGATCACCAACATGGTATCTCAGGGTCTGCTGTTCCGCAGCGGGGCTCCTCCACGGCTGAGCAAAAGCAGTACACATCCAACAAAAAGGTTGCCCTCAAAGAAAAGCCCGCTCAGGTAATATGTCACGAAAATCCATTGTCGAAATGAATATGAACTCTGATAACAAACAGCGTGCCAACTCACTGTGAGAGCGGCTACGCCCACTGGGGCGGAGACTTGGTTTAAAGGAGTGCGCGAATGGCGTTGCATGTTTGAGAGAATTGAGCCTTTGACGAAGGGCAGGAGCCCGAAACCGGTCGGCTGAAGAAACTGTGTGCGTGCATTTTGTCTGTCCAAGCTGCAGTCCTGCATATGAAATAAAAAGACATTACCTACCTGAGCGGGCTTTTCTTTGAGGGCAACCTTTTTGTTGGATGTGTACGGCTTTTGCTCAGCTGTGGAGGAGCCCCGCTGCGGAACAGCAGACCCTGAGATACCATGTTGGTGATCGTGAGAAGGGACAGGTGTCAATATGCGGACTACAAGGTAGCAGCTTGGCATGGTAAATATGTCACGAAAATCCATTGTGGAAATGAATATGAACTCTGATAACAAACAGCGTGCCACCTCACTGAAGGAACACTTACGTGCACTGCAAGTCCCAAGAAGCTGTGAGAGCGGCTACGCCCACTGGGGCGGAGACTTTGTTTAAAGGAGTGCGCGAATGGCGTTGCATGTTTGAGAGAATTGAGCCTTTGACGAAGGGCAGAAGCCCGAAACCGGTCGGCTGAAGAAACTGTGTGCGTGCATTTTGTCTGTCCAAGCTGCAGTCCTGCATATGAAATAAAAAGACATTACCTACCTGAGCGGGCTTTTCTTTGAGGGCAAACTTTTTGTTGGATGTGTACGGCTTTTGCTCAGCCGTGGAGGAGCCCCGCTGCGGAACAGCAGACCCTGAGATACCATGTTGGTGATCGTGAGAAGGGACAGGTGTCAATATGCGGACTACAAGGTAGCAGCTTGGCATGGTAAATATGTCACGAAAATCCATTGTGGAAATGAATATGAACTCTGATAACAAACAGCGTGCCACCTCACTGAAGGAACACTTACGTGCACTGCAAGTCCCAAGAAGCTGTGAGAGCGGCTACGCCCACTGGGGCGGAGACTTGGTTTAAAGGAGGGCGCGAATGGCGTTGCATGTTTGAGAGAATTGAGCCTTTGACGAAGGGCAGGAGCCCGAAACCGGTCGGCTGAAGAAACTGTGTGTGTGCATTTTGTCTGTCCAAGCTGCAGTCCTGCATATGAAATAAAAAGACATTACCTACCTGAGCGGGCTTTTCTTTGAGGGCAACCTTTTTGTTGGATGTGTACGGCTTTTGCTCAGCCGTGGAGGAGCCCCGCTGCAGAACAGCAGACCCTGAGATACCATGTTGGTGATCGTGAGAAGGGACAGGTGTCAATATGCGGACTACAAGGTAGCAGCTTGGCATGGTAAATATGTCACGAAAATCCATTGTGGAAATGAATATGAACTCTGATAACAAACAGCGTGCCACCTCACTGAAGGAACACTTACGTGCACTGCAAGTCCCAAGAAGCTGTGAGAGCAGCTACGCCCACTGGGGCGGAGACCTGGTTTAAAGGAGTGCGCGAATGGCGTTGCATGTTTGAGAGAATTGAGCCTTTGACGGAGGGCAGGAGCCCGAAACCGGTCGGCTGAAGAAACTGTGTGCGTGCATTTTGTCTGTCCAAGCTGCAGTCCTGCATATGAAATAAAAAGACATTACCTACCTGAGCGGGCTTTTCTTTGAGGGCAACCTTTTTGTTGGATGTGTACGGCTTTTGCTCAGCCGTGGAGGAGCCCCGCTGCGGAACAGCAGACCCTGAGATACCATGTTGGTGATCGTGAGAAGGGACAGGTGTCAATATGCGGACTACAAGGTAGCAGCTTGGCATGGTAAATATGTCACGAAAATCCATTGTGGAAATGAATATGAACTCTGATAACAAACAGCGTGCCACCTCACTGAAGGAACACTTACGTGCACTGCAAGTCCCAAGAAGCTGTGAGAGCGGCTACGCCCACTGGGGCGGAGACTTGGTTTAAAAGAGTGCGCGAATGGCGTTGCATGTTTGAGAGAATTGAGCCTTTGACGAAGGGCAGGAGCCCGAAACCGGTCGGCTGAAGAGACTGTGTGCGTGCATTTTGTCTGTCCAAGCTGCAGTCCTGCATATGAAATAAAAAGACATTACCTACCTGAGCGGGCTTTTCTTTGAGGGCAACCTTTTTGTTGGATATATATATATATATATATATTACCTACTGGCGGTCGCCAGTAGGTATATATAGTTAGGATTTTTTCCCTATGGGTTTTTTGAAAATTCTATGTCTAATAACTTTGGCGTTTGTGGACGGAATTGGCTGAAATTTTCAGGAAAATGGCACATTTTGTTTCTGAGCAGCCCCTGAAAATTTGGGGGGGTTTCGTCAAGGGGGGGCCGAGAAAAAAGGGGGGTCCCAAAACGTGTTTTTAACATTGATTTTTCCATAGGGCGGTTAGCCTCACTTTTAGCCCGAACGGCTGAATAGATTTGCACGAAACTTGGCAAAATTGTAGGGACTGGTAGCCCGATGTGCCTTTTGTAGGTCTCAATATATGTGCTCCAGTGGATTTTGAGAAATTAACGTTTAAAAAAAGATATATATCTGTAACAGCGGACCGGGCAGCGGCCCAGGACGCGTACTTTTCGCGCAACGGAGCTTTGTGAAGCGAAGCTGATTGGTTCTCTGGCGTCTGTCAACATTCCAAACAGTCCGTAGCGGCCGCCATCTTGTCTCTCGGTAGGATCGAGAGACAAGAGGAGGTCCAAAGCGAAGGGGCAAATGACCATAAGGGGGCATAGTAGATCCTCGCTGACCCCCTAGGTTTGATGTGGAGGTTTTAAAAGGGCCCCGCGGGGCAAAAAAAAAAAAAATAATAATAATCGAACGGCTGATGACCATAAGGGGGCATAGTAGATCCTCGCTGACCCCCTAGGTTTGATGTGGAGGTTTTAAAAGGGCCCCGCGGGGCAAAAAAAAATAATAATAATAATAATCGAACGGCTGAATGGATTTGCACGAAACTTGGTAAAATATTAGGGACTGGTAGCCCGATGTGCCTTTGCTATGTCTCAATATATGTGCTTCAGTGCATTTTGAGAAATTAACGTTCAAAAACAAGATATATATCTGTAACAGCGCTCCGCTTCGCGGAGATAAAATTATATGTGTATTACCTAGCTGTTGCTAACACCAGTTAGCGACGGCTAGTAGGAGATAGCGACCATCTTGGGTCCCACTTTGCATGTGAGTGATATTTATCACTAATGACATGCAAAGTGGGCATGCCAAGATGTTAGCGACTGGAAACAGTCGCTAACATCGCTATCTCCTATTATCAACTTTTGGAAATATTCGAGATAAGCGCGAATATCTCCAAAAAGTAACAGCTGCCCTGAGCAGTTCTTAGCCATGTTATCCAATGGGAGGTGGATAACATGGCTAAGAGCATTAGCTCGGTAATGCATGAATATCGCGGAGTTTTCAGCGACATTAATGCATTGCGCTCGTTTTTTATCGTATTTGCGATAAACCTTGATAATAGCAAGGTTTATCTGCGATAATTTCTGACGGTAAAAAAATCTTTGCAATGCATCGTTAGGGATAAATATCGCTTAACTTTGGTAATATGCCCCAACGTCTGTTAACGTTCGATTCGAAGGAAATCAGGAATTGTTGAAAAACATTGTGTGCGCCATCTTGTCTTTTTTCAAATGCCACACTTTTGTCGTGCACGGCAGCCATTTTAGATGCCTTGACCAGATCCACTCTGTGAACGCTGTCGATCCTTAGCATGGCTCCCCACCCTCGCAAGCATCTCCCCCAGGCAGTGGTCACCCCCGCTCTCTGTTTTATGCATGGGTAATAAACCTCCCCCCATCTGCGCTGTTCTTCCCTGAGAATCACACCCTGTGCCCGCCCGACACCTCCCTTTCGCCCTATTCACTACCGCACCCTCTGACACTCCTTTTCCTCTGTGTCCGATTGTCCAGGCCGGTCCTAGGCTATCAGCTAGCCCTGCAGATGTAGTTTATGGCCACAGCTGTAAAGAATCACCCGTCTTCAAAGGAGTTATAGTAGATCAAGGCCCACACTCGATGAGATCCGTCACAGCAGAAGCGTTGCTATTATCTGAAAACCATTCTGTATTGTGATTGGGGAGGGGACCGAGCGTGAAGCGGAAGATTCCAGGGATGACTCTTTGTACATCAAAGTTTTTACAATTATGTGTCACATTAAAAATATATAGCACTCCGACAAAGTAGTAAGATTATAAAACTTTAATAATTTATAAATATATACAAGAAAACAAAAATAGTAATAACATATAAACATTTTTAGAGAAAAACAACGAAGTAGCGGTCGGCTGTGCGAATAGTCCCAACGCAGCACAACGTCCAGATTTCCGGCGTGGGGCGTCGCGGGGGGTGGGTGATCAGTAGCAAACTGTTGTGCGAATAGTTCCAAGGCAGCAGAACGCGCCGAAATCTAGATGACACAAAAGTGATGTCTAGTAAGTTGCCACCCAGCAAATAACGGCGTGGGGCGTCGCGGGGGGTGGGTCATCAGTAGCAAACTGTTGTGCGAATAGTTCCAAGGCAGCAGAACGATGGCACCAAGGTGATGTCCAGTAAGTTGCCGCACTGGTTTTGGTATCCTACAATGCTGCTCCGAATAACGGCGTGGAGCGCCCCGGGGGAGGCGGCGTGAACGGGCCTCTCCAGGTGGAGTCTCGTCTGTTGTAGTGGGGCGCCCCTTTACCGTTTCAGTTGCCATTCCGTCCGCTTTTGGTCCACTGTGTCAAAATCCGCCATTCAGCTGAGTTGCGCCCACTCTTGCGGTGCAGCGATAGGCGGCTGTCACAGGACTCTCAAAATGGCGGCAGGCTGTTTCCTTTTTGGGCCTGGTCCACTGAAATGGCCCTGGGACACCTTGGAAATCGGACGCTTGTCTGCTAGGTCTTGGACCCCATTCTCGAAAGCGTCCCCTCCGCCTTGAGAATTCATCAAAAGTTTTGGGGGCCCCGACTCCTGCAGGCTTCTGGTGGGGAGCGGCTGCCATGATTGCTCGCGGAATGACCACGACGGAGCTACGAGATGGTGGTGCTCTCATGGTGACGCCAGCTTCAGTCTGAAACATCCAGAAACAAGGTGGGGCTTTCATCGTTTGGGGGAAAAAAAAAGTTTTCATCCAATGAAAAGTGTTGTTTTTAGGTCATATGATCAAGCCTTCCATCATTAGGAAACCAAAAGTAAAATGAACCAATGAAAAGTTTTATAAACAAGTCACATGACCTGTTATGCGGCATAGGGTATAAAATGCGGAGAAAATACGTTGGCACGTGAGGCGGCGTCAGTAGCGGACCGATGTGCGAATAGGCCGAAGGCAATACAACGCGCCAAGATCCGGATGGCATCGAGGTGGTGTCATAGTTGAGAGTTCTGAGCAGCGGTTGTAACACTGTCTGAAGCTTATTTGCAGCTGCTGCAGCTTCACTACGCGCCAAGATCCGGATGGCACCGAGGTGGTGTGTAGGAAGTTGCCGCACTGGTGTGGCCATCCTACAATGCTGAAAGTCGGCGTGGGGCGCCCCGTTGGCCTGTGAGTTTGCGTCAGTAGCGGACCGATGTGCGAATAGGCCGAAGGCAGCACAACGCGCCAAGATCCGGATGGCACCGAGGTGGTGTCTAGTAAGTTGTCGCACTTCTGTGGCCATCCTACAATGTTGAAAGTCGGCGTGGGGCGCCCCGTTGGCCTGTGAGATGGTGTCAGTAGCGGACTGATGTGTGAATGGGGCCAAAGGCAGCGCAACAATATTTTCTACTATATTTCCGGTGTAGAAGAGACCACAAGGCGCTGAGATGCCAAGATCCGGATGGCACCGAGGTGGTGTGTAGCAAGTTGCCGCACTGGTGTGGCCATCCTACAATGCTGAAAGTCGGCGTGGGGCGCCCCGTTGGCCTGTGAGATGGCGTCAGTAGCGGACCGATGTGCGAATAGGCCGAAGGCAGCACAACAATATTTTCTGACTGACACCACAAGGCGCTGAGATGCCAAGATCCGGATGGCACCGAGGTGATGTCTAAGTTGCGGACTGATGTGCGAATGGGGCCAAAGGCAGCGTAACAATATTTTTTGTATGGAAGATACCACTAGGCGTTGAGATGCCAAGATTCGGATGGCACTGAGGTGATGTCTAGCAAGTTGGTGTGGTCATCCTACAATGCTGAAACTCGGCGTGGGTCACCCCATTAGCCTGTGAGATGGCGTCAGTAGCGGACCGATGTGCGAATAGGCCGAAGGCAGCACAACGCGCCAAGATCCGGATGTCACCGTGGTGGTTTCATAGTTGAGAGGCACTTCATCTGCAGTGGGGCGCCGAGATCCGGATGGCACCGAGGTGATGTCTAGCAAGTTGCTGTACTGGTGTGGTCATCCTACAATGCTGAAACTCGGCGTGGGTCGCCCCATTAGCCTGTGAGATGGCGTCAGTAGCGGACCGATGTGCGAATAGGCCGAAGGCAGCACAACGCGCCAAGATCCGGATGTCACCGTGGTGGTTTCATAGTTGAGAGGCACTTCATCTGCAGTGGGGCGCCGAGATCCGGATGGCACCGAGGTGATGTCTAGCAAGTTGCTGTACTGGTGTGGTCATCCTACAATGCTGAAACTCGGCGTGGGTCGCCCCATTAGCCTGTGAGATGGCGTCAGTAGCGGACCGATGTGCGAATAGGCCGAAGGCAGCACAACGCGCCAAGATCCGGATGTCACCGTGGTGGTTTCATAGTTGAGAGGCACTTCATCTGCAGTGGGGCGCCGAGATCCGGATGGCACCGAGGTGATGTCTAGCAAGTTGATGTACTTGTGTGGTCATCCTACAATGCTGAAACTCGGCGTGGGTCGCCCCATTAGCCTGTGAGATAGCTGTTCTTTGGATTTGGGCCTGGCTCGTCTGCTGTAGTGGGGCGCCCCTTTACCGTTTCAGTTGCCATTCAGCTGAGTTTCGGCTGCTCTTGATGCTACAGCGACAGGCGGCTGCAACAGGACTCTCAAAATGGCGGCCTGTTCTTTGGATTTGGGCCTGGTCCACTAAAATGGCCCTGGGACACCTTAGAACTCGGACGCTCGATTTTTTTTTCCTTTCCTGTACATGCAAAAAAAGGTAAATGCCCGGTACGTTACACGCTTCATCTGCCACGATGAACTCTCTAGAGGAACCGAAAAAAAATATAGTTGTGGTAACTATACCATGCATCGTCATATGGAGAGGTGGCACCAATTAATTATAGTGCTGCATAAAAGAGAGATTTGGAGGAGAACCCCTGACCTGCTAGTACATTCATCAAAGAAGTGGCACTGAGAGCTTCAGAGGCAAGGGAAACGGTCCCAAATATTTAGAAGAACTTTGGAAAGATTAAAATGACATGTTTAGATTGTGGCAAATTTATTTCATGTGGACATCTGAGTGTTACTCTAATAAATACAGCATATGAACATCATCATAGTCGATGGTTGGTAGAGACATTTTGACTATATCCTGGACCTGCCCGTCCTCGCCCAAAATGGCGCCAGAATAAATGGGACTCGTAACTCCTTGTTGTGTACTGGTTGCAGAACCTTGAAATCACGAGATACGTATGCAGTTTTGAAGCACATGGCGGGCGGGGACGAGAATTGATTGAATATTTCGACATCCCTATTGATATTAAGTTCTGATGTGTTATTGATTACTGTACTGTTGAAAGTTCGAATTAACGTCACCCATGGTACTTGCCCGCAAATGTATATCTAGATAATTTTATTGTAACTGGCCCTGTCGTATTTTAATTATAAAATGTACGTCCACCGATTCCGTAACTGTTAGACACCTTAGTTCTTGCAACCTAATGGCCCGCCCGTTACGTTCCTCTACAGTGTAAATGTCTATTCATCATATACGATTATAGTTTGCTCCGTGGCCGGCCCACGTGGTTATAGGCTCGTATTTCTATAATGAAATTTTCACAATAAAGGTTTTTAAAAGAAAACATGGTAGTAGTATATACATTGGTAAAGTTTTTAATAATAGTCACTGTTTTAGAATCATTAAAAGGCAAGTGAAATAAAGCAGACCAATTACATGAAGGGTAAAAGGTATAATACGAAGGAACGCAGTAAAGATAAATGGTCAAGGGCTGTTGTGTTTTCTATTCCTGCAACATAAAGTGATCGATAAGAATCTCATATTCAGGCGTATCGGCGACTAAGACAGCAGGTCGACCCTCTTTTGCTCAACGGCTCCGTCATGGGACGAAGAAACGCTCTTTTTCTCGAAAAAAGAATATATTTTACTTGCAGGACAGTTGTAAAATTTCCGGGAAAGTACATTAGCCTGGAACATTATAACATATATTTAAGAAAAAATAATGTTCGGAAGTAATGAAAAGCGTAATTTTTAGGTCATATGACCAAGCCTTTCATCATTACAATAAGAAAAGTAAAATGAACCAATGAAAAGTTTTATTAACAAGTCACATGACTTGTTATGCTTACGTTACGCGCTGCGCGCCCCGGATGACTTCCGGATGCGCTAACGCGGCGCGTCATATGACGCATTACGCGACAACGCAGGTACAGAATATAGTCAAAATGTCTCCACCAACCAGCGGTCGGAACACAACCCCTTTCAGCAGGCTAAATAGTTCTGTTAAATGACAACAGAAGGGACAGGCAACAAGAACCATCAGTCAAAGAGGGGAGGGCTAGTTCTTCTCTACCGGGTTACATTGGGGCGCTACCGGAACTGATCGAATTGGTAGTCTACAGTGTTTCTGGATGTTTCAGACTGAAGCTGGGGTTAGCATGAGAGCAGCACCATTTCGTAGCTCCGTCGTGGTCATTCCGCAACCAATCATGGCAGCCGTTCTTTATCGTTATTTTGGGCGGGGTGGGTGGCGGAGCAGAGCTGTTTTGCAGCCATCATTGTGTGGAGTTCAGTTCATCTCACTAGTTTTGTATTTGTCATGAGGGGTTGTTCCTAATGTTTCTATTTTAGCGAGGTCAAAAAGAGATCCCATTAGTGGCCTACTGATTTTGCTCGATTCCTTTTCTTTTTTTTTACACGATTTTTCGTTATCTGCAAAGACTAAACAGAGTATTGCGACTCTGTGTTTGTTTGTAAATAGAGAATGAACCAAAGAGAACTAATTCTAAAACAGTAAATACTTGGATAACAATGAATCAAATGGAGAGAGAAGCAGGCACGACGGATTACAATGGGGGCAAAGACCTGCGTTAACTACCTTTCACTATCTGCAAAGAGAGAGTACTCCTAATAGAAATGAGGGGGGGGGGCACCATTCAAAGCAGATCAGTGTGCATATACACGAAAATGTTTTCACTTACCACGTACTTGACATTCGACAGCTTATGATATTTGCTATTAAAAAACCATTGAAATTCACTGAAAAAACCATAGGTTATAGACCATATATAGTTAGGAATTAGCATTTACAAAACCTTGAAAATTCACTGAAAAAACCATAGGTTATAGACCATATATAGTTAGGAATTAGCATTTAAAAAACCTTATTTTACTCACACAAAACCATTGAAATTCCATATATAGTTAGTTGCACTAACTATATATCGCGCACCTGCAATCCACTGCTGATGATGTCACATATTACATCATTCATGACATGGTCAGTGACATCACTGATGACATCACTGATGACATCTCAAATGACATCACTGATGACATCACTGATGACAACATCCAGTGACTGTATGTTTCTGTAAAGTTAAAATGTGTCTTACATATTGAAGAATGAGTGGAAGTATAAGTGTCTGGACAAAGGATTTAGTAGGTGCATGACTGAATGCATGAGTGAGTGATTAAATGTGTCTCACTGAGTGCATGGGTTAGTGACTAAAGTGTCTTAATTTGTGCATCATTATGTCTGTTGTTCTGTAAACTGCTGCATGTTTTGATCAGTAGCTATATGATTAACTATATGGGTTACTGATTGATTGTCCAAGTATTTGTATGGGAGACTGAGTGTGTGTGTGGCTGGCTGGGAGGTGTGTGACTCTGTGCAGATCAATGTGTACTTGTATCAATGATTGTATAACAAGGTAAGTATGTGTTAGTATATGTTTGAAAATGTAAGGTGCTCTATGTTTAACTGTATAGACAAGAAAATGGAAGTGTCATTGATTCTTTACAGGACTGACTAGGTGTGTGAGTAACTCCATGGATGAGTGGCAGACTGTGAGTGTCTGTATAGGTGTATGAGTGCATATGATAGTGTTGTAAAGATGAGTGATTGTATGTATGAATGATAGTATGGGTGAATGAGTGAAGGTGTGTGTAGACGTAGGAATCAGTGAGTGCGTATGTAGTAACTAGTATTGGTGTGTCAATGGTTTCAAAAATTATATTCTGTATTTAACACTGGGTGAAACAGAGGTTATATTAAAATGTGAGGAGATGCATTGTATTGTCACATGAATGATATCATCAGTGATGTGGTCATTGATGTCAAATGAGATGTCATCAGTGATGTCATCAGTGATGTCATTTGAGATGTCATCAGTGATGTCATCAGTGATGTCACTGACCATGTCATGAATGATGTAATATGTGACATCATCAGCAGTGGATTGCAGGTGCGCGATATATAGTTAGTGCAACTAACTATATATGGAATTTCAATGGTTTTGTGTGAGTAAAATAAGGTTTTTTAAATGCTAATTCCTAACTATATATGGTCTATAACCTATGGTTTTTTCAGTGAATTTTCAAGGTTTTGTAAATGCTAATTCCTAACTATATATGGTCTATAACCTATGGTTTTTTCAGTGAATATATATATATATATATATATATATATATATATATATATATATATATGTGGATACATCACACAAAGAACGCCCATTTGAGGAGCCTCAGCGGAAAGTTGACAGCCTTTATTTGTAGGATTGCAGCAGTACGGCACAAACAGAATGTCTCTCCAATTAATGTCAACGCCCAACGCGTTTCGAACAGCGAATGTTCTTGTTCACGGGCACAGGAAGCAGTGATGGCAGCATTACTGGGGAACACACCTTGATAAGTACAACTGGCTCCTCCTCCGACATGAAGTGCTGCTAAGCATGCTGGAGCTGGTAGTTCCACATAGTGTTACCCTTGTGGGTGCTGTTCACCATCTGCAAAGTAATCCAAATAAAATCCTCAGTAGGCAGAAGATAAAGTCTTTGTTTGCCGCACTGTTGAATTACACATCCTTCAAACGCCCTTTCCGCTCCAACGCGCTCCGAGGTTTCGAAGCGCTGGATCTGCCGGGAAGGTAGCGGGCTTCCTCGCGACCAGGCATAGCCGCTTTTTATACATCACACAAAGAACGCCCATTTGAGGAGCCTCAGCGGAAAGTTGACAGCCTTTATTTGTAGGATTGCAGCAGTACGGCACAAACAGAATGTCTCTCCAATTAATGTCAACGCCCAACGCGTTTCGAACAGCGAGTGTTCTTGTTCACGGTTACAGGAAGCAGTGATGGCAGCATTACTGGGGAACACACCTTGATAAGTACAACTGGCTCCTCCTCCGACATGAAGTGCTGCTAAGCATGCTGGAGCTGGTAGTTCCACATAGTGTTACCCTTGTGGGTGCTGTTCACCATCTGCAAAGTAATCCAAATAAAATCCTCAGTAGGCAGAAGATAAAGTCTTTGTTTGCCGCACTGTTGAATTACACATCCTTCAAACGCCCTTTCCGCTCCAACGCGCTCCGAGGTTTCGAAGCGCTGGATCTTCCGGGAAGGTAGCGGGCTTCCTCGCGACCAGGCATAGCCGCTTTTTATACATCACACAAAGAACGCCCATTTGAGGAGCCTCAGCGGAAAGTTGACAGCCTTTATTTGTAGGATTGCAGCAGTACGGCACAAACAGAATGTCTCTCCAATTAATGTCAACGCCCAACGCGTTTCGAACAGCGAGTGTTCTTGTTCACGGGCACAGGAAGCAGTGATGGCAGCATTACTGGGGAACACTTAGCAGCACTTCATGTCGGAGGAGGAGCCAGTTGTACTTATCAAGGTGTGTTCCCCAGTAATGCTGCCATCACTGCTTCCTGTGCCCGTGAACAAGAACACTCGCTGTTCGAAACGCGTTGGGCGTTGACATTAATTGGAGAGACATTCTGTTTGTGCAGTACTGCTGCAATCCTACAAATAAAGGCTGTCAACTTTCCGCTGAGGCTCCTCAAATGGGCGTTCTTTGTGTGATGTATAAAAAGCGGCTATGCCTGATCGCGAGGAAGCCCGCTACCTTCCCGGCAGATCCAGCGCTTCGAAACCTCGGAGCGCGTTGGAGCGGAAAGGGCGTTTGAAGGATGTGTAATTCAACAGTGCGGCAAACAAAGACTTTATCTTCTGCCTACTGAGGATTTTATTTGGATTACTTTGCAGATGGTGAACAGCACCCACAAGGGTAACACTATGTGGAACTACCAGCTCCAGCATGCTTAGCAGCACTTCATGTCGGAGGAGGAGCCAGTTGTACTTATCAAGGTGTGTTCCCCAGTAATGCTGCCATCACTGCTTCCTGTGCCCGTGAACAAGAACACTCGCTGTTCGAAGCGCGTTGGGCGTTGACATTAATTGGAGAGACATTCTATTTGTGCCGTACTGCTGCAATCCTACAAATAAAGGCTGTCAACTTTCCGCTGAGGCTCCTCAAATGGGCGTTCTTTGTGTGATGTATAAAAAGCGGCTATGCCTGGTCGCGAGGAAGCCCGCTACCTTCCCGGCAGATCCAGCGCTTCGAAACCTCGGAGCGCGTTGGAGCGGAAAGGGCGTTTGAAGGATGTGTAATTCAACAGTGCGGCAAACAAAGACTTTATCTTCTGCCTACTGAGGATTTTATTTGGATTATTTTGCAGATGGTGAACAGCACCCACAAGGGTAACACTATGTGGAACTACCAGCTCCAGCATGCTTAGCAGCACTTCATGTCGGAGGAGGAGCCAGTTGTACTTATCAAGGTGTGTTCCCCAGTAATGCTGCCATCACTGCTTCCTGTGCCCGTGAACAAGAACACTCGCTGTTCGAAACGCGTTGGGCGTTGACATTAATTGGAGAGACATTCTGTTTGTGCCGTACTGCTGCAATCCTACAAATAAAGGCTGTCAACTTTCCGCTGAGGCTCCTCAAATGGGCGTTCTTTGTGTGATGTATATATATGTGGATATATATATATATATATATATATCCACAGCAGTCTCCCACCACACCGCCACCGCGATAGTAGAGACCACGCAAATCCAACGTATTTCTTCGGCAAAAAGATATTTATTTAAGTAGAGTCACTAAATCTGACGTGTTTCGGGCATCCGCCCTTGCTCACAGATCGTCAGGTAATGAATCATACACCATTTAAATACATTTTTTTCACAGTTTTTTTCATCACATTTTTTCAAAACACCCCTTGTGATAATGAAGAGCAAGGACACACTACCGGCTATGAATATAATAGGCTGTCTTCTAGTTATTCGTAGTTCCTAGTAGTGTTAAAAATCAAATGGGTAAAAAACAGTTGTTACACATTAAATCCGTATTATTTTCTATCCCCTGAGCATTTGTAAGAGTAAAATTGATAATGTGCTGAAAATTAGTATATATATAAAAGCATAAATGCAATGACCATCCAGAATACTGTGTGGATAAGTGCAAATATTGCATATCCAACAATAGGCAATTTGTATATTGGTGCAAATCCTGCAATAAAGTGCAAAAAGAAAGTGTGCAAATTGCGCAAAAATATGCAAACAGAGGAACAATGTGCAAATTAGCAAATGTAAACCTCAATCCTCATAATCGTATAAGAAAATGCCACAGTAAACTGCAAATTTCTTTGTATAAATGCATAGAAGGTCATAAATATAAACTCACTGTAAGATGCTGGAAAATGAGAAAATAAAAAAACCAAATCCTGCTTCCACTAACAGCCACATTAGAAAATCAACATATTTCAAAAACTCAGGATTCCAATAGAAAAAGAACCACAACATAATGGGTAATCTCAAGAAAAGAAGACAAAGGAATATGTGCATGCCAAAATGTCTATGTCCAAATTTAAGAAGTGCCAAAAAGAGATAAATCCTAATAAATGAAAGAAATAAATGAAATCGTGAAAATATAAAAGAAAGGTGTAATATGAAGGCGAAATTCAGGAATTAATGAGCATAAAGACGGTTAGGCAGAGCACTCCACCCAAATTAATCTTCCAAAAGTCGCTAAATTTATAACAATACATGTAAATCCTCTGTAGTGTTTAACCCGTTAGGGAACCTGCTGTCTAATTCTAGAATCATCTGTGATTCAAGTCTTCTGAGCATTTTGTCTCTGTCCCCACCTCTGCGTGGCTTGGGAACTGAAGCGATGACATAGTAATTAAGGCACTGTAAATTGTTGTTGTGTATGGCTTTGAAGTGCCTAGCCACCGGGTATGTACCATCATTATTGACAATAGCCCACAGGTGCTGGAGTATCCTGACATGCACCTGTAACCTAGTACTGCCAACATATCTAAGGCCACAGGTGCATGTCAGGACATAGACCGCAAATTCAGTTTTACAATGAGCCCTTGATGTTGGTCATAACTGGGCTGAACGGTGTAGAGTATTGGGTGGTGTTTATCTCAAATTTACATGCCTACAGTTGGAGCAACGTTTAAATCCCGGCCGGGATTTTAACCATTCTTCTTTTCTTTCAAGCTCAGGAAACTCACGACTTATTTGAGTTCTTAGAGAAGGTCCCTTTCGATAGGTAATAGTGGGGCCATCTGGTAGTATAGGTGACAGGACTAGATCAGTTTTTAAAATGGGCCATCTTTGCTTCATAATGGACCTGATCTTTCTTTCCTGTTTGCTGAAGCTGGTAATAAATCTAGGAGCTTGGTCATCCATACCAGAGTCAGCTTCCAAAGGAGTGCTCTGAGTGGACAGTAGCAGTGACTCACGAGTTCTAGCATTGGTCTTTTTGACTGCTTCTTTCAGTATGGATTCCTTATAGCACCTGCATCAAAACCTATCCAAGGCCTCATTGGTACAGATTGCCAAATCCGTATCTGTACTGCAGATCCGTTTGAGCCTGAGAAGCTCTCCAAAAGGAATGTTATCAATAACATGCCTGGGATGGGCACTGCTGGCATGTAAGATGTTATTGCCAGCAGTGTTCTTTCTATGTAGCTTTGTGGCTAGATGTCCATCATGCACAAATATTTTAACATCAAGAAATTCTGCTTCAGAATTGCTAATGGTAGATGTGAACTTGAGATTCTCCTGATTAGCATTAATAGACATAAGGAAGGTATTAGCACTGTCAGAATCCCCCCTCCATAAAACAAAAACATCGTCTATATAACGCATCCAATGTACCACATGTTTGTCAAAGATAGCCCCATGTGTGCGTCTGAGGACCTGCTCCTCCCACCAGCCTACGTGAAGACACGCATAGCTGGGGGAGAAGCAGCCCCCCATCGCAACACCATGTTTCTGAAGATAAATATCATTGCCAAATAGAAAAAAGTTATTATTAAGACACCATGTTGTTAATTCAATTATCATTTTGTTATGATTATAACAATTAATAGACCTTTTACCAAGGAAGTGTTCCAAAGCCTTTAGACCAGTTGTGTGTACAATGCTCGTATAGAGCGATTCAATGTCTAAAGTAATAAATAATAAATCATCAGTCCATGGAACACCCTTAATTTTTCTGATGAAGTCTCCGGTGTCCTTAATATAGGTTGGCAAGTCTTTGACTACATCTTGCAGAAAGTAGTCAATGTATTCAGTAATATGTTCTGCAACTCCAGGAATTGCCGAGATGATAGGTCGGCCGAGAACTGGGACAACTTTTTTGTGGACCTTTGGGAGGAGATAAAGCTTGGGCAACACAGGAAATTCCACATGTAAAAATTCAGTCTCGCAGTCCGTTTTTCCCAGAGAAAGGGAAGTGCAAGGAGTGGCGTACACACACACACTTTTGATTCTCGGCACTTCCATTCGGCGAACAGAGACACAAACCCAGCATTAGGAGGCAGGTCTTAAATTATTACAATCCTCAAGACTGACGCGTTTCGGACACCTTGTGTCCTTGCTCACAGGTCAACATAAATGCCGTGCGCCATTTTTTATATTTATCTGTGTCACTGTATTGCCACCACGTGATTAATTGACATAGAAGACATACTGGCACCATATTTTCTTGCAATAAAAAGTCTGTTTTCTAAGCAAGCACGTTTAGCGCACATAATTATTCACCAGAATAGGCTATGATTTCATATGGCTGCACAAATGCGTAAAATGCAATTCAAATTTCACGATCTATACAGATAAACCTTCGAAAGTTAAGAAGTTAAAATTTGATTTGTAAATATAGCGTGTCACAGATCATATTATGAATATGTTGGGCTTAATGCATGATTCGTAAATAGAAAAAAATATGTTGCATATATAAATATATGAATAAAAACATGAAGATACTAAAATTATTAAGCCCTTAACTGTGCAAAATACGCAATGATAAAATGTAAACAACTTTCTGTGCAAAGTCAAGCCAAAG
Source organism: Lissotriton helveticus (assembly GCF_964261635.1). Taxonomy (NCBI): domain Eukaryota; kingdom Metazoa; phylum Chordata; class Amphibia; order Caudata; family Salamandridae; genus Lissotriton; species Lissotriton helveticus. The sequence continues at coordinate 257,853,301 of NC_136059.1, forward strand.
TAAATTCTAACCCTCCTATTTCAACAACTTCCTACTTGAGTGCGTAGAGGAGGGAATATTGTGCTTCGTTTAAAAGTGCAATAATGCAAAAAAGTGCCATGTGCCTATAAAGTGCAACTATGGTCCAAACTGACCCTTTTAAAGTGCTTGTGCTACTAAATCCTAAATCACACTATTGTATATAAATCTAAAAACCACAGAGGTATCTTAATTTAAACCCTGATTTTTTAAAAGGGTAAAACATAAAATCCCTGCGGCATGGACTCTAATGCAGTTCCTCAAAGTATTAACAAATGGGCCCATTCATATTCAGCTGTCAAGTTGATAATACAATACATTATAGTAAGTGGTAAAGGTCCTCCGTACTGTTGAGGCCATTGGGCATCTTGCTGTCTAACTCTAATATCATTTTAGATTCTAATTTCCTCAACATCCTCTCCCTATTTCCTCCTCTACGGAGTTTGGGAATAGCTGCCGCCACAAAATATTTTAGACAACTGATGAGATTATTATTATGCACTTGCTTAAAATGACGTGCCACCGGATATGTGGAATCAATATTAACAATGGCTCGTAAGTGCTGCAGAATTCTGACGTGCACCTGTAGCTTGGTACTTCCCACATATCTTAGGCCACAGGTGCACGTCAGAACATAAACTGCAAACTTAGGGCCCGATTAGGATCACGGAGAATCCGCATCCTCCGGACCGGCGGAAGCCACCGCCGGCCCGGAGGAGGCGGATTCACCACTGCGGACACAGAAAAGACCCCCCGCCAGATTAGGATGGCTGGGGGGGGTCATGTTTCCGTCTGCCGCTTTTCCGCCGCGGTCGCCTTCCGACCGCGGCGGAAAAGCTCTAATATGGCGGCGGTGTCTATCAGACACCGCCAGCCATATTAGGATGCCGGCGGAGACATGCTTTTCCGCCGTAGAAAAGCATGTGGTGTTTTGAGTATGGGGGCCCGTTGCGGGCCCCCAGTGGTGTTGGGGGGTGGGGGGTGCACATGGGGGGTACCTATGGTACCCCCCTGCCTTTGCATGCACGAAGCGGCAGGCACCACGCGGTGCCTGCCGCTTTGTGCATGCAAAAGAAAACATGCACATTTAACCTTGCGGCGGGTGCTGCTTGAAGCAGCATCCGCCGCAATGTTAAATATAGGGGATGTGACCGCCAGGGTGGCGGTCACATCCTAATTCCGAGGGAGGGAACGCCGCAGCCCCTGCGGACGGTCCCTCCACCTCGGGGGTGGCGGACGGATGCTGGTCCGTCCTAATCGGGCCCTTAGTTTTATAGTTAAAACTACCCTTAATTAAGACTTCCTCTGGGCTAAAAGGAGTCAAATAAGAGGTAATGTTCTCTCCAAACCTACATGCTCTGCAAGAGGAGCACTTAGTGAACCCTTGCTAAGGCTGTAGCCACATCTTAGCAGCCACTAATTCGGTATTAGTTTTAACAATTTGTGTCGTCATAGACGGGCCTTTTCTGTATGTAATAGTAGGTTGTGGTGGAACGTTAGGAGCTAATACCCCATCAGTCATAATTATTGGCCAGTTACGCCTAACAATTGACCTGATTTTTCTTTCCTGTTTGTTAAATGAGGTTATTAGTCTCAGGACATTTCACGATTTGTTATATTGCTCGAGTTAGAAAAAAGGGAGTTCCTAGGCTTAGTACTGATTTTATTGACTGCTTCTGTTAAGATGGACTCACTATAGCCTCTAGCTCTGAATCTCTCGAGAGCCTGTTGTTTGCATATTGTGAAGTCCTCATCTGTACTGCAGATCCTCTTTAGGCGTAATAACTCCCCAAATGAAATGGTTTTTATCAAATGTTTGGGGTGTGCGCTACTGGCATGGAGGGTCGTATTTCCAGCCGTGACCTTCCTATGTAGCGTTGTTGCTATGCTTCCATTTTTAATATAGACTTTAAAGTCTAGAAAATCCACATATTGTTTGCTGATCTGCGATGTAACTTTAAGATTGGCAGTATTGTTGTTAATCTTATTAATAAAATCAATAGCACTCCTTCCATCACCTCGCCACACAATAAAAACGTCATCTATATACCTCAACCAGTGTTGTATATGGTTGATGTAATCAGCAAGAAATGTACGTTTAAAGACCTGCTCCTCCCACCAACCAACATGAAAACATGCATAGCTGGGGGAGAAGCAGGCCCCCATCGCGACACCGCTCTTTTGCAGGTAAACATCATTGCCAAACATAAAATAGTTATGAAAAAGACACCAAGAAGCCAAATCTAAAAGCATTTTGTTATGAGTATAACAGTCCTGGGGTCTTAAACCAAGAAAATGTTTCAAGGCATTTAATCCTGTTGGATGTTCTATGCTAGTGTACAGGGATTCGATGTCTAAAGTAATAAACATCAAATCCTCTGCCCACTGTATATTCTGCAATTCTTCAAAAGAGTCCCCTGTATCTTTTTTTATATATGTAGGAAGTTGTTTAACCAAGTCCTGTAAAAAGTAGTCCACATATGGTGTCACATGTTCTCCCACACTCCCAATGGCTGCTATAATTCGTCTGCCAGGGAGAGGGTTTTTTTTTTTGCCTTTTGGAATCAGATACAGTCTCGACAATGTTGGATGTTACACATGAAGGAAAAGGTATTCATCAGAAGAAATACCTTACTCTCTTTTCCATTGCAACAGCTTTGTTTTCAAGTTATCTCTCGCTGTATTGTATATTTTCATATTCGTTTTTTCATAACAGGACTGGTCTTCAAGATGCCTACGTGCTTCTACTATGTAGTCTTTCTGAGGCCAGATGACAATGTTGCCTCCCTTGTCAGATTTTGTAATTACTATTTCATGATTGTCGCTTAGTTTTTTCATCAGTTTGGTATATTGCAATTTGTGATTACTTTTGTGACGCTTCCTGTGTTTGATTTGGTGATGAAGTTTTTTAATGTCCTCAGTAACAACTTCGTCAAAAATGTTAAGTGCCATCTTTGGGCATTGCCGGGATAAAATTATATTTGGGCTTAAATGGACTCATGCCAGCTCCACATTGTTTGATGCTTGCATCCGACGGCCTTTCCTGTGTTGGCTGCATGTCCATAGAACTTTCATCATTCTCATTGGTCATGCATAACCAATAATGTAGAAACATCAGATGCTTGGAGGTCCATGCTGGGTTCAATGATATTATCCTTATTGAGTTGTATTTCTTTTAGTCCTTCTTTGATTGAGAAAAACTTCTTCAACTTCAATTTCGGGATAAAACAAAAAATGTCGACTCTGGTACGTGTGTAGTTAAAATCACTACCTGGGCAGTAGGGCAGGCCTAATGCTAATAGTTATTTCTCTGCGTCTGTAAGTGTGATCGTGGATAAGTTAACAATGGTATTCTCAATCAAGGGTTACTTTCTGCGCCAGTAGTTTTTTTCCGCTGCGCTTGCATTTCCACCTTTTGCGCCTTTCCCTTCTTCTTGTGTTCTTTCTACTTTTACTTTCTTCTTTGGATGTCTTGGCCTTAGGGTCTGGCGGCGGTCTGATGCTAAAAAATCCACTTCTACTCCTACGTCTAACACTCTACCATGTGCCTGTTCTCCTAGGCTTCTTATGCTTCCTCCATCAGATATATATATGTATATATATATTACCTACTGGCGGTCGCCAGTAGGTATATATAGTTAGGATTTTTTCTCTATGGGTTTTTTGAAAATTCTATGTCTAATAACTTTGGCGTTTGTGGACGGAATTGGCTGAAATTTTCAGGAAAATGGCACATTTTGTTTCTGAGCAGCCCTTGAAAATTTGGGGGGGGTTCGTCCAGTGGGGGCCGAGAAAAAAGGGGGGTCCCAAAACGTGTTTTTAACATTGAGTTTTCCATAGGGCGGTTGGCCTCACTTTTAGCCCGAACGGCTGAATGGATTTGCACGAAACTTGGCAAAATTGTAGGGACTGGTAGCCCGATGTGCCTTTTGTAGGTCTCAATATATGTGCTCCAGTGGATTTTGAGAAATTAACGTTTAAAAAAAGATATATATCTGTAACAGCGGACCGGGCAGCGCACTGGTTCGCGGACTTTTCGCGCAACGGAGCTTTGTGAAGCGAAGCTGATTGGTTCTCCGGCATCTGTCAACATTCCAAACAGTCCGTAGCGGCCGCCATCTTGTCTCTCGGTAGGATCGAGAGACAAGAGGAGGTCAAAACAAAGGGGGAAATAACTATAAGGGGGCATAGTAGATCCTCGCTGACCCCCTAGGTTTGATGTGGAGGTTTTAAAAGGGCCCCGCGGGGCAAAAAATAATAATAATAATAATAATTGAACGGCTGAATGGATTTGCACGAAACTTGGCAAAATATTAGGGACTGGTAGCCCGATGTGCCTTTGCTAGGTCTCAATATATGTGCTCCAGTGGATTTTGAGAAATTAACGTTCAAAAAAAGATATATATCTGTAACAGCGCTCCGCTTCGCGTAACGGAGGTTTGCGAAGCTGATTGGTCATTCTGTCACTGGGCTATAGTTGGGCTACATCTGGCTGATATTTGGGCTACATTTGTTTTTTTGTGTGTCTGGCGGCCATCTTTGGGCTACATTGGGCTACATTGGGCTTCATTGGGCTACATTCGGCTAATTAGCAAATAGCTCATCGCAAACTAGGAATGGTAAAGAATCGCTATTTATTCCTTAAAGTTCGCTATTTAGGAAATGCAAATAACTTTGATGATACATATGGCGGTTCATCTCTAACAAGATAAGAAGCATAGGGATACATTTATGATGACTGGCGCATCACCAGGGATGTGTTAGTCATTCTGTGCCGCTGTTCCGTCACCTATGGTGTGCTGCATTTACAATGCGGCGCATCATGGGGCAAAAACAGCACAGATGCGTGATGTATCTGTGCCGTAAAGGTGGCGCATTGCTGGAGTTGTATCGCAAGTGTGATGAAGCTCCAGCAAGGGTCGGGGGTGCCCCTGTCGCAGGGTTTCTGTTCTCACACAGAACTGTGGACAGAGGATTGGAACCTCGGCGAATGCATTGCTGGAGTTGTATCGCAAGTGTGATGAAGCTCCAGCAAGGGTCGGGGGTGCCCCTGTCGCAGGGTTTCTGTTCTCACACAGAACTGTGGACAGAGGATTGGAACCTCGGCGAATTAGGGTGTCCCAAAACTCACGTTAGTAATCAAAAACTCCTTAGCAAGCTAGGTACAGTGTCACATTGGATATAACAAACTCTCAATGTTTAGACAATCCAGAATATGAACTTATAGTACCTCAGGATACGTGGAACTCATGAACAGTCGGTCGTTATAGATTTCTTAGAAACCAGAACATGGAGTTAAGAAGAACAGATGTGTATTTGAAATGTTTATTTACTAATGCCGTCTTCTCAGGCGTAGTACCTTAGATAATAAAAGTACACATATTATCAGTAGCAAAATTACCAGCATAGTTACTAGTACATAAAAAGTGAATGGTGATAGTATGTTAACATGCTGTAAATGAATAAGAGTTAGCAACACTTATAAGCAGCCGCGGGCCGTGGAGGGAGTTACGGTGAGGCAGGGAGGCGGGGAGGGGGAGAAGCAGGGTGGAGAATACAAGTACACATATTATCAGTAGCAAAATTACCAGCATAGTTACTAGTACATAAAAAGCGAATGGTGACAGTATGTTAACATGCTGTAAATGAATAAGAGTTAGCAACACTTATAAGCAGCCGCGGGCCGTGGAGGGAGTTACGGTGGGGCAGGGAGGCGGGGAGGGGGAGGGGCAAGGTAGAGAGGGCTCCACCCTGCTTCTCCCCCTCCCCGCCTCCCTGCCCCATCGTAACTCCCTCCACGGCCCGCGGCTGCTTATATCTCACCCTCCCTAATACACATATTATATTATTTTCTAAGAAGGTCTCTTTGTGTTGGTTTAGGGCGTGCCCATACTTTAGTGTCTTAGATTTGAAGGAATCACATCAGCATACACCAGCTCTCTCTTCATGTGAACCGCATCAACTGTTGTGTATGTGTGTTCGGCAAAGCAATATAAAACCCGCCTCATGCCCAGAATTGGCAGAAGTTCCACTTATGTTATGAGTATGAAGTCGTGGAGATCAGACCTCATAACAATTCTGTATCGTGTTGTTCTTGAAACTTTAGCACTCGCTGTACAGATATAGTTTAACAAGTAAAGCAGATAGTAGACCAATAACATATTATTCTCATGTAAACCACGATGAACTACTAGGTGGAAAGCTAAAGCAACAACTAAGTGTCGTGTGCAGAAGTTGCAAAAAAGGAAAAATGGCGTTTAAACCGGTAATGAGCCCATGCTAACTTAACACGGTGTAAAGATATCCAGGACCTAGATGACACCTCCTCATGATCCGGAAACGAACTGAATAAGATAATAGAAGTGCCATCTCATGAGAGCAGATTGCAAGTTTATATGTGGACGGTCCGCAAGGTAAAGCATTAAAAACTAGGAAAATTTAATGCTAAAGAAAAATAAAACAGCCAAGTACTTTATCGAGTCTTAAGCCAATAGGCAAGGTAAATAATAAAAACTTGACAAATAAGTCAATGAATTGTCAATGAAATGCTAGTACTCAGCATATCAAACATGAAAAAGGTCTATGACATAACTGTGTATGCAAAATAAGCTGCAACAGCCTCCAATAGGAAGTCACCGTCTTCATCCGAAAACAGTTCAGCCATCCAATTTAAAAGCGGAAAAGAACATACGTGCTCTCCCAGCACCGGATCCTCTATCACCATCAGAGGACAGCTCGGTGGGTTTTCAAGAAAGCTCTGTTCCAAGAAAGACTGTGCTGCCGCCAGTAAATTCCAGGGACCAAGTAGTCCATGCATCAATGCCACAGCCATAATCCTTTCGCCAGGACAAACCAACTCGTGAGTAATGATAGGAGTCATCAGCTGATTAAAGTCGACGTCAGGAGAAACCGGTCCGCAGAGACACAAATCAATGGCCCAATCGAAATCACAGGTCAGGCAGTGAAATACAGGCTGGACACAGGTGAAGTAGGAGAACCGAAAAGATAATCCATATGCCGTGCTTAATATCGCCAACGGCATTGTGCCATAATATTCTAGCATGCGATTGCGGAACAGTGTCAGCAGCTGCAGGGTCGGAGGTTGCATAGGAGGGACATCCATATTTAAAAATGTAAAAAAGCACAAGAGCGTCCGCTGGTAATGCAAGTAAAAATGCCAATCTACGAACCAGAGTGCAGAAAATACAATGAAAGGAAGCAGGGATGACTCCAAAGATTTTCTCAAATGAAGTCACGAGACCACTGGTAACAACTTTAAAAAAGTGTGCCAGGGACTTTGTGGAGGATGCGTTAAAGATAGTCGGAAACATGTTGCTGAAATTGAAAGGCAAATCTTAATTGAAAAGGGTGTGCACCTCTGTATGGGTGTTCGCTATGTGAAGTACGAAAGTTTCACGGGCCGAACTCAAGGCCACCTCTCTCTGAGACAAAAGAGCTCTTATTCTTGCCATGCCGTTGAAACGTGTCCCAAGGTTGGTATTTGTGGCCAGATTGAAAACTCCCTATGTTCATGTGTGGGAGGAAATAGAACATTTCTGCAGCAAATAACCCGTTCACTTACTGTTACGATAAAAGGAATACTTTTAATTAACTCAGAACAATCTTCATTATTGAGCATCAAATAACTACCATTTTCCAACAACTTGAACGTGGGGATGATAGCAGGAACTGGCGTGCCTTGCAACACGCAAGCCATATTTGGTCGGTGTTTGTTGCATGAACCGTGTAACTGTATGTGCCTACACATTAGTGAATGATCTGGCGTCTCAGTGCATTCCTCTCCATTCAGATAAACTTCTTGATCATCTTTGAAACATCTGTATGTGTATGGAAGCGACCAGACCTCATGAAGAAAAGCACTACCTAAAGGTTCATAACGACCTATTGGTATATATTTCATACAATTTGAAAACTTATATAAAGCAAAAGGCAGCGTTATTAAACCGTGGATAAGGCATGTTGCCAAAAAACCCGCAATCCTCTGCTGATGATGTCACTGAGCATGTCATGAATGATGTAATATGTGACATCATCAGCAGTGGATTACGGGTAATGGTATCTCTAGTTTACTCCCTTATAGCTGTGTTTCTTTTAACATAAGTGTCTGTTTCCTTCCCTTATACTTACTGTTTTTGGTTCGCTTCCGGTTCGCGTACCGGCGAGCGAACTAGGAAGCGAACTAAGAGAAATAGAGGTTGGCACAGTTCCAAATATTGTACCAATTTTTTAATAACGGGGAGGTAGTTCTGAAAAGAACTTTTTTTTTTTTTTTTCTGAACATTTTTTTACTGTTTTTGAATTTTTTCGGAACAGTTTTATATTTTTTTGGGTTTTTCTTGGAGGGGGCAATGAAAACGATTCATTGTAAAGGGCTCAACAGGAGCAACAAAACAAAAAAAAGAAGTATTTATTATTTTGGGCGTTTCGGACAAACTTGCATATGATAGTCAATAGCTCTGTTGATCAGAGTGATGCTTTTTTCTCCGTAGGAAATGAATCCATCGCAAAATGCGCAGATGTGTTTTACATCACCAAATCTCATTTGTATATTTGGCACCATCTCCCTGCCCTCTGGTCCCGTTACTTCCGGTACAACAGATCTTCTGGCCATAATAGGGAGATTATCTAGGTCGTTCCGAAACTGTGCAGCACTGTAGTTGTTAGGATGCCACCTAGTCATATGGCGATGCATTGTGTAGTTTCCGAAACTGTATTTTTTGTCGGTCCCTCTGGACAGTCTATCTTGACATATAAGGCAAGTTACGTATCTTGCATTTACTTTTTTCTGACCTTTGGGAATTTAAAAAAATTGCCAAATGAAGTTTTCTTTCCGGTGAGACGTCCTGGGCTGCTCAGGCAAAAACTGCCTCTCTTCGTGCTCGTCCTCCTGTTCCTCTTCTTCTTCTTCTTGTTGAATTACAACTTGAGCAGGTGGTCCACTCTTCCTTGGATGTGGTGGAGGTGGTGGGGAAGCACCAGCTGAAGCTACTAAAGAAGCCATTGCTCAGTGATCACAAAGGGTCTTTCTCTCACAATGATGAAAGTCAGAGTGAGGAAAGAAGGAGGGATTTTCATCATTTGGGAAAAACAAGAGTTCTCAACCAATCAAAAGTGTTCATTTTAGATTATATGACCTAGTCTTACATCATTAGGAAACCAAAAGTGAAATGAACCAATGAAAAGTGTTATTACCAAGTCACATGACTTGCTGTGTTTACGTTAAGCGCTTTGCAGGGCCTCCCGGTTTGCTTCCAGAAACCTGCGCTTTGCGACTCGCTTCGCGTACCAGTTCGCTAACGTAGCACATCATATGACGTATCACGCGACAACGTGAAACGTCATGCGGACGGGAGGCGTCACGATGTTGTTTTCTAACGCGGCACTTGCGGTAAAGAAACGTTTACCGGCTCGTGGTCTATTTCGCGGCATCAAGGTCAGCTAACGGGAAGCTTCCCGATTCGCGAAGCGGGAACGAAGAAAAAAAAATATTTAAAAAAAAAATTATTCATAAACATATAAAATATATTTTTGGATTTAAAGAAGAATACATTTTACAGCTACAGATATTAGCTGTTAAAAAACCAATGAAATTCACAGAAAAAACCATAGGTTATAGACCATATATAGTTAGGAATTAGCATTTACAAAACCTTGAAAATTCACTGAAAAAAACATAGGTTATAGACCATATATAGTTAGGAATTAGCATTTAGAAAACCTTATTTTACTCACACAAAACCATTGAAATTCCATATATAGTTAGTTGCACTAACTATATATCGCGCACCCGCAATCCACTGCTGATGATGTCACATATTACATCATTCATGACATGGTCAGTGACATCACTGATGACATCACTGATGACATCTCAAATTACATCACGGATGACATCACTGATGACAACATCCAGTGACTGTGTGTTTCTGTAAAGTTAAAATATGTCTTACATATTGAAGAATGAGTGGAAGTATAAGTGTCTGGACGAAGGATTTAGTAGGTGCATGACTGAATGTATGAGTGAGTGATTAAATGTGTCTCACTGAGTGCATGGGTTAGTGACTAAACTGTCTTAATTTGTGCATCATTATGTCTGTTGTTCTGTAAACTGCAGCATGTGTTGATCAGTAGCTATATGAGTAACTATATGGGTTATTGATTGATTGCCCAAGTATTTGCATGGGAGACTGAGTGTGTGTGTGGCTGGCTGGGAGGTGTGTGACTCTGTGCAGATCAATGTGTACTTGTATCAATGATTGTATAAGAGACTAAGTATGTGTTAGTATATGGTTGAAAACGTAAGGTGCTCTATGTTTAACTGTATAGATTAGAAAATGGAAGTGTGATTGATTCTTTACAGGACTGACTAGGTGTGTGAGTAACTCCATGGATGAGTGGCAGAGTGTGAGTGTCTGTATAGGTGTATGAGTGCATATGATAGTGTTGTAAAGATGATGGATTGTATGTATGAATGATTGTATGGGTGAATGAGTGAATGTGTGTGTAGACGTAGGAATCAGTGAGTGCGTATGTAGTAACTAGTATTGGTGTGTCAATGGTTTCAAAAATTATACTCTGTATTTAACACTGAGTGTAACAGAGGTTATATTAAAATGTGAGGAGATGCATTGTATTGTCACATGAATGATATCATCAGTGATGTGGTCATTGATGTCAAATGAGATATCATCAGTGATGTCATCCGTGATGTCATTTGAGATGTCATCAGTGATGTCATCAGTGATGTCACTGACCATGTCATGAATGATGTAATATGTGACATCATCAGCAGTGGATTGCGGGTGCGCGATATATAGTTAGTGCAACTAACTATATATGGAATTTCAATGGTTTTGTGTGAGTAAAATAAGGTTTTCTAAATGCTAATTCCTAACTATATATGGTCTATAACCTATGGTTTTTTCAGTGAATTTTCAAGGTTTTGTAAATGCTAATTCCTAACTATATATGGTCTATAACCTATGGTTTTTTCTGTGAATATATATATATATATATATATATATATATATATATATATATATATATATATATATATATATATATATATATATATATATATATAAAAATATATATCTACATATGTATGTATATATGTGTATGTGTGTGTATATATATATATATATATATATATATATATATATATCGAAAAAAAAGTCCTGAACCGCTGATTCTCAAACGGCACCAAGCAGGTACCGGCCTCTTCCCCAGGAATAGAACGTTCAATAACGGGCCATTAAACACGGTGAGGTGCAAGCAGTCATAAGTTGTTTATTTGTGCAAATTTCGGGCAGCTGCCCTCCATGACGCGTTTCGCTCCGACAAGCGGAGCTTGATCACATGACGCGCCACTGTAGGTTGTGCCATTTTATGTGAAATAAAAGCCAATCAGCTTTAGAAAAAAGACTGAGAGGTCAAAAATCAAGTATCAATGCAACATGAACCATGTACAGACAATGAGTGGTTAAAGAAAACTGCAATGACATGAAAGCAAAAGTGGCGCTATTCACATGAAACTTCAAAAATAGAGGTTCAAACAATACGAAAACTCAATAAATCGCATTATTAAAAAAATTATGGCCAGTGCCAGAAATCGCAACTTGATCAATTAATTCAATTGATAGATGACAATTCATTTGTTACAAGATGGAGAACAGCAACAACAATTCATACGCTGATGCTGTCCAAATGCAATAAATACCTCTCCAAAAAAGCTTCAAATGTTTAAAGAATTGCCCCAAGTGGATATACTCTGCCATAAATTTGTTCAACAAATCATAGTTTCAGCCACCTCAATGAGATTCAATATCAATATCAATATTAAATATAATTCCTAGAATTCATCTGTACATGGCAGCATAGTGTAAAAAATAAACAAAAAAAGGATATAAACAGTTGTTAAACAGGGCACTAAAACAGTATAGCAGAGGCCCCCTTTCCGATAACCTGGCAAAGATGTCTCTTATTGCACACATAATTATGTGCATCAAAGGTAATTTACATTGCAGCAGCCGCTTATTTACAAGAATTCAGAAGGAAAAATCAACTTATCCGGATATTATAATTTGACGCATCCAATATTCACAGAAAGTTACTGAGCCCTTCATTGATGTTTAGTCCATTAGGGACTCTAGTATCTAATAATAAGATAAACGGAGTCTCCTTTTGTCTCAGTATTTTTTCCCGATCCCCACCCCGGCTAGGGCTGGGGACAGAGCCTAAGACTGTGTACTCCAAATCTTTAAGTTGGTTATTGTGTATGGCTTTGAAGTGGCGTGCCACAGGATAATTATTGTCTGAATTGACAATAGCACGTATGTGCTGAAGAATATGCTTGTTAACTGGAAGCTTCGTGCTACCGATGTATTCTAAATTGCACGTGCATCTGAGTTTGTGAATCACGAATTCCGAGCGACAAGTCAAATACTCGCGAATTGGAATTCTTCTCTCGCTAAAAGCAGACTGATAGTAAGTTCCATTGTTAGCGAAGGTGCACGCACGGCACGAAGTGCATTTAAAAAAGCCTAACTTAACCAGCCATGGAGGTTTCGAATTCTTTTCTGGAATGGATCTGTCCAATGCGTCTTTCATAGATGGAGCATGTCTAAAAGTGATATTAGGCAATGTCGGTAGGATTGGTCCTAAAATGTTGTCTGTTAGAATAATTGGCCATTCAGAATAGAGGATGCGTCTAATCTTTCTTTCTTGGTTGCAGAAAGTTGTAATCAAACGAATGGGGCCTATTGTTGTTGATTCTGTTGTCATGGGCAATTTAGGCTGTAATAGTTCTTCTCTAGATTTGCTATATATATATAGTTAGGACCTCGTTTCTATTCAAAAAGCATTTTTTCTTTTGCCAATATCTGCTGAACGGAATTATACCAAGATGGCAAGAAGGCAGCCCTTGGTTCAGAAAGAGACCTTTTTTTTAAATGGTGTAAATCCGTTCAGTAGTTCCTGAGAAATTAAAAAAATAAAAATATTGATATCTGAGCACCGACGAGGGTTCGCGAACCCTCCCGGGCACAAGCTACACTCTGATTGGCTGCCAACACTACAAACCAGGAAGTGTTGGCAGACATCTTGTGACTCGGTAGAACCGAGTCACAAGAAAACAGTGAAATACAGGTTAAAAAAACAAGAAAAGGGGGCTGGGTAGTAACACAATGACCCCCCTAGGCATGCTCAGGGGGTCCACAGGGACCACAGGGTCAAAGAAAGCATTTTTTTAAAACAAAATCGGCCGAATTAACACGGGGAAAAATAAAACAAGTTATTCTTAAGCCCCTGGGTGGGCCAGGTGCCGGGAGAATGCCTAATTAATTAGAGGGGGCCTGCTGGCTTAGTTTATTGAATGCGGGGGATCGCAGCCCCCCCACAGCCCCAGGGACAGCCACCTCCCCGGGGCTTTGTTTAAAAAAAACCTGGGGGGCACCTGCCCCTCACGCTGCCCGGGGGACCACCACCTAACCAGGGCATGCCTAATTAAGTGCGGTGGCCTTGCAGGCACTCCAAAGCCCCGGGGACCGCCACCTCCCCGGGGCTTTCTTTATTAATTGGGGGGGCCTCGTGGCTCACCCCAAGCCCCAGGGACCACCACCTCCCCGGGGCTTTGATTAATTAGAGGCTGGGGCCTCATAGGCCCCCCAAACCCCGGGGACCACCACCACCTCGGGGCTTTGTACATGATGTGACCGGCCCCCCCTCCAGGAGCCCTTGATTGCCCTGGGGACTGCCACCCCCACAGGGCCAGCTCCTGCAATGTCCTGGGGTGTCCATCCCTGGAACATTGCAGTTTGCTATGGCAGGGTGGGTGCACGGCTCCCGCCCTGTCATAGCAAACTCTGCTTTGGTTTTTGGAAGCTCTCGCTTCCAAAAACCAAAGCAGAATTGCTTTTGCACCAGGGGAGCTGCATGTCAGCAGCTCCCCTTGTGCAAAAGCAATACCGGCTCCCGCAGGAGGAGGAAAGCCAGCGGAACAGTGGGGTATTGGGGCTTCCCCCACAGACCCTAATGGTAAGGCCAGGCCTCGGTGAATGGGGCCTCTCTCCCCACAAATATAACATAAATAAACCATTCCAGTCCCCGGGGGATGGGTACCAGGGGCTAGTACTGGCCAAGAGAAGGTGGCCATGTGGCCCTCTTCCTGTTTGTTTAAAAAAAAAAAGGTAATGCTTAGGCCCCGGGGGATGGGGTCCCTGGGGCCAAAAGTAGCCAGGGAAGGGGGCCCACGCAGCACCCTTCCATAAAATAAGAATGAAAAAAAAGAAAAAAGAAACTGGCAACTCGCTGTAGGCCCCACCTCCTCCGTGCAGCACTTCGTAAACACGCCCCCCTGGCGCGTTCTAAGTTGGGGGAGTAAGTCACATTGAATACTGAGGGCCCCTGGGGGTGGATTAGCCCACCAGGTACCTTTAGTATGCGCCACAGAGCTGCGTCGCAGCTCTGTGGCACTAAGTGGAGGCACCTGGTGGGCTAGTTGGTCCCTAGAGACCCTCAGGATTTAAGGGGACTTATTACCCCAATTTACAAAGTGCCAGGGGGGGGCGCGTTTGCACAGTGGTGCAGGGAGGGGTTAGGGCCTAATATAACAATTGGCGTGTAAATTGGGGGATTAAGTCCCCTTTAATCCTGAGGGTCCCTGGGGGCCAACTCAGGATTCAAGGGGACTTAATAGAGAAGTTATAGTTAGAAATTAGCATTTAAAAAACCATAGAAATTCACAAAAAAAAACATAGGTTTCAGGGACGTTATAGTTAGAAATTAGCATTTAAAAAACCGTAGAAATTCACTGAAAAAACCATAGGGTTCAGGGACATTATAGTTAGAAATTAGCATTTAAAAAACCTTAGAAATTCACTAAAAAAAACATAGGTTTCAGGGACTGTATAGTTAGAAATGAGCATTTAAAAAACCTTAGAAATTCACTGAAAAAACCACAGGTTTCAGGGACGTTATAGTTAGTTGGACATTTCACTCGTACAAAACCAGAGAAATTCAGCCGTTATAGTTAGTAGAGCTAACTATAACTCATGCCGCCGCAATGCACGGCTGATGACGTCACATATTACATCACTCATGACATGATTAGTGACTTCACTGATGACATCTCTAATGACATCACTGATGACATCATCCATGTGATAATCTGATGCACCCCCTCACACCCTAAGAAAACCTTATGATGTAGAGAGTAGGGGTGCCAGGGAGAAGATTGGTTGATTTTGACATCTTAAGGAACCTCAAGCCCATTATGGGACTCTTCTCTCGGCAATTACATCAACTGATTGTTCAATCCCTTGTCATTTTGCGCCTGGACTACTGCAGCATTCTTTATCTGGGCTCAAAACAACCTGTTCTAAACCGATTGCAGGCTGTCGAAAATGTTGCTGTCAGGCTTCTTTTTTCTCTCCCCAAATTCAGCTCTGCCTCCTGACTTTTGGTCAAGCTGCATTGACTACCTATTGAAAAATGCACGAAGTTTAAAGCCTTGTGCATCTCCCTTAAAATCCTATAGGCAGGTGGACCCAGCCTAGCTGACTTGATGCAGTTGTACAGGCCCTCCAGACCACTACGCTCTGCTGAGCTAAACCTGGCTCACATCCCTCGCTACTTCAGAGACAAAATGGAAAGTTGCTCCTTTTGTGTCTCAAACCTTATGGAATTCTATGCCACCTAACCTCAGAAAGATTCAAAACCACTTACATTTCTAGAAACCGTTGGAGGCGTGGCTGTTCTCCAGCTAGGCTGATAATCGCGCTTCCCTGCGACTGCTTCATCTCACCCATGATTAGCTCCATGAGGCCACCACTGGGGCAGCCGTGCGCTTTAGAAATTATTTTAGCACTTTGAAAGAACTTAATAAATATGCCAGCTGTAACTATGACTTATCAGCCATGATCAGCCCCAGTCTGTGAAAGCACCAAATAGGTAAGGTTTCAGGAAATCCTACAGGGCAAAATAAATCTTTTCACAATGATACGCAAATTATGTTCAGAAATTTGATAAATATTAATTTATGATTTCCCAAAAGTCTGACCAGATTTGTGGCAAATAATGAGTAGATTTGATGAGTCCTAGATGACTGCTTTAAAAGCAAAGGTCCTCCTTTCCTCCATGTAGCTCTCCATATGATGCCGCTACAGGCAGCATCCCCTCTTGTCTGTCTTGCCCCACCAGTTCTAGCCGATGGTGGCTCACCAGATAATGAGCAAGGGAGCATTAGTCAGGCCTTGGCTCTTTAGGTTTAAGCCATGCAGTGTGCTGGGATGAATGTCTATCAGAGACGGATCACTCTACTGTCGGCCAACTCATCACAGAGTGGGGTGGGGTCAGAAAATCCCAGTGACCCTGCCCCACTCTATGACAAGCTAGAGATGGTCCTTTTCTCATTGGTAGGCCCTTGATAAGGTCTATAAGAGGAGGTGGCACGATCTATCATGTCTTTGTTCCTCCAGAATCATCTAGCTCCTTCCAGGACCATGCTTCTTCTGCCTTCTGCCACTCACTGGTCCTGTCTTCACTGCAGAGGTCCACCAAGTGCTTTATTGAGTGTATGAGTGCATTTGCGTATGTATGAATGAATGGGTGTAAAAATGTGCACGGGGAAATGAGTGTGCGTGTGTGTGCCTTCCCCTTTACTATTTTATTTAAGAAGCCGCCACAGTAGGGGGGATTGATAATAATTAAACTTTTTCTCTGAGCAAATTTTGCAAAATAAAACCCATGGAAAATACAGGATATTCTGAATTTTACCAATGAAAACTAGGGTATGTAACTCAGTATAGGGGCGGTATTGTTGGCATTTACAGGTGCAGTATTACCACTGGAATACCGCAGCCCAGGGGTGAGGTCCAGTGGAATTGTTGCTGTCTGTGTCACATGCAGGGTGACATTTTGGCAGGCAGTGACTTAGCACAGCATTCCCCTGCCGGCCTGTACACCTCTCTTTCTGTTTTAGTTTCTTCTGGGCTTGGGGGTCAACGGTGGAGTGTTTGCTCCTTGGGAGGTGGGCAAACCCCCTCAGTGAAGTCACATCTGGCTTACAACTGCCAGATCCACCTTTGTAAGCCCCTCTGTCCTAGAGGTCCCCCTCTTTGGGCAATCCAGCACAGTGAAACCCTTCCTACCTCTTACCCTCACTGATTCAATGGTGTATACAAATATAAAACAAGTGTTGTGATGTCTTATCTTTCTATTTCTGCATTGGAGGTGGAGCTACAGGGGAACCAAATGACTTAGGTGCAAAAAGCATTCACAAGAAGGAACCAAAAGGAGCTTCAAGCCAATACCCCGGTAGTCCTTATGGCAGGGCCCTGGGTTGACAGCGATGGAGCCCCGGTATCCCCATGGACAGTTGTAAGCCTGAGCAACTGGGGGCTTGCCTACTAATGCTCTGCCTCTGGCCGTGAGTTCTTTTCCTGGACTGTGAGGTCCAGATGTGGGGTGAACCCCCAAAGGGTCAGCACCAGATGTTGTGTATTCCTGGTTAGTCAGATGAGCAGCAAGCTTAGGTCATCTCATCACTGGCTGCCCTTGGATTGCATGTAAGGTAACCCATTACTGTACCAAATAAACCTGCAACACAACTTTGTCAGTATTTACTTCAGTGTACGGTAGTGTGTGGGCCTGGCTATGGCAGGTCTGGTCTAGGGCAGTGCGATCAGTGCCACCACACTGGGCGCTGACTTATCATTGTAAAAGCACCTGCTACTGTGTTTCTTGCCTCCGGCAATTTTCAGACATCAATAAAAATGTCAGTATAACTCTGGTGATTAATGTTCTTCCTGGAGAGAGTCGGAGTTTTGTCTAGTGGAAGTTTGACTCATCGTGTATCATGCAGATTACAAAGTGCATATAATGTATATAGATCAGTGGGTTACTGCTTTTGTCAGAAAATTCCTGTTGTTACTTGAAGTTTCTAAGTTAAAATCCCAATATAGAACAGTGAGCTAATAACTGTCATCAAATAGCTGCATGCAAACTGCAAGGTAGATATTAGACCTATA
This sequence comes from Lissotriton helveticus, assembly GCF_964261635.1. NCBI lineage: Eukaryota > Metazoa > Chordata > Amphibia > Caudata > Salamandridae > Lissotriton > Lissotriton helveticus. Next base: position 257,871,366 of record NC_136059.1, read on the forward strand.
TGTTTTTTGCCCATTATCCTAATCTTGCAAAAAGGGATAATTTGGGTAGAAACAATTATTATTATTAAAGAGAACCCCTAACAATGATGTTAAGTTTTAAATTCTGAATTTGTGCCTTTCCAGACCAAGGAAGCTTAAACTATACTGCCTACCAGTATGGATGACATGTGACTTTTACACCTTGTAGTCCTCTGTCTAATGTAACATTTCCTATACACTGATTTAAACATGTATGAATGTCTCTGTGCACTCTGTGTGTGATGTAAAGTTATCCGACACCTTACATTGGTATGAGTGGCGCTATAAAACTAAATGAATCTGAGAGACTGGCAATGGAGACTTGAGGGGCACTGTTAAAGGGTGGTAGTGAGGAAATCCATGGCAGAGGTGGTCATTGGGGGGGGGCACCAACAAACATTGTCACACTTGGCGCCACCAGTGCAAACGCTGTCCCTGGGCTATGGGATATCTCTGCTATGAACACCGTAATTCTAATCGCACCGGATTGCCTGCTGCATCTACCTACATGTTTGAAAAGATATTAGCATGAAGGTGACCGCACTGTGTACTGTCTGCCACTGCAGAAGAGGGAAGGAACACAAAGTCGCCTGCTGTGGCTGTCTGCAATCTGTTCCTCGCCCAGTACAGCTGCTTGGTGCAGGATACCTCAGTCTAGACTAGGTGGGGAGGTGAGAGACATGTTCTGATACAAGGAAACCACCTAAAGCCACACTCAAAATTAGGTTTTGGAGCTATGCTTTTTCTACTGCTAAAAAAAACCCACTTTACTTTCCATTTTTGTAAAAAACCTTCTTTATTCAGGTTAGAAACCTGTCCAGCAGTGCTGGTACATTACCGCAAATGAGAAATTGGTTTACATCAGTGTTTCCCAGACAGTGGGTAACAACCTGATTTTTGATGGGTTGTGAAAGTATAAGCAATAAATAAAGTGGCCTTTTAATACTGTAACTATCTTGTCATGCTTGCTGTGCTTCAAACACAGAGGTCAAATGTCAGGCTATGTCTTCTGACAAATTGCCGCTAATGTGTTTTTTAACATGGGAATTGGTATTTACAAAGTCCTCTCACTTTGCAATCAGAGAAAGAAAAGTTAAGTGAATTATGTGACAATGTTACAGGGTTACAACGATTGTGAAAGGAAAGGCTGTAGGGTGTCAATGTTTTGTGACAACAAAATGTAAACAAAAGTAAAGGGTATGCAGTTCTTTGGCGGCCCAGGAGATGTAATGAGAGCTACAGGATTTTGTCACAAAGGGCTGAAGGCAGTCCTAAAGTGATAGGTGGGAGGGGGGATTCCTCCCTTCGGAACTAGGGCCCTCACACACCCAGCCATCTAGGTGTCATGCTTCATCATTGGGCCTGCTGCTCATCGGGTCAGCTCTGCAATACCCGACGGGCACCCAATGAGGGGCTCTTTGGCGGGGGTCTATTGTTCCTTGCCGTATGGTGCAGTGGGGGTGAAAGGCCTAAAAGGTGTAGATGTGGTACTGTGGTGGAGGCTTAAAACAGGTTGGGCAGTCCAATGAGCAACTTTATTCTGGATGGCTCCCCACCTGATTAAAAAGAAGGAAAGAGTGGCGACTATCTGAAGTATTCGTTGAGGATAACTACGCTCTACTCTTAAGGGGACGACTTGTTTCTTGCCTAATAGTCTGGAGCATCAAGTAGTAATTCATCAGGACCTAGTGAAAAAACTATCTACACACCCTGGCAAAGTAGACCTTTCTACATACAATGTTGTATCTCTGTAGGTAAGGTACCCACAGATATCGAGGACGAACTAAAAAAAACAAATTACATAGGCGTCATTGACAGCGTTAACTTAGTGACAACGTCATTCTCTCCAAATAAAACAATGTGGTGACCCATTATGTGTGCAGAAGTGGCTAATATTGTCACACAACTGTAGTAATAGTGGTAAAAACACGCATGTGGTTTAAAATAGATACAATCAATGTGGAGATCTTTATCTTGTATTCTAGCAGTAGCAAGGTATTGTGGACATCACAACTCACCTAATAGCTCTAGTAGCCTCGCCTCAACAGTGTCCGGTGGGCTGGGACACATAAAACTATTGTGTCCTGAGGAAACAAAATGGCAATCAGAAGCATTAGGCACAAAACAATAGATCCACGTAGTCACCTGTAACCCCAGAATCTTAAGCATGCTGAATGTAAGAATAAGGGACAGGGACGCACTAATACACTCACAGGGTTGTATAGTTCCCGCTAGCACAAGCAACTGACAACAAAGGCTCCCCCACCGCTCACTAGGTCACGACCCTCAATGTCTTAGACCTAGAGGACGAGGCAGTGTCACGTTCCCCTGTTCGTGGGGGGCGAGGCGGAAAACCAGCTCCATGGAAAGGCAGTGTGCGTCTGCCTATACAGTCAGCTGCCTCGCTACCAAAACACTCCACGTCAGCGTCGTTGCAGATTGGGTCATGGCTGCTCGCAGATTCAGTTCTTTACTGCCATACTCACCTCAAGTAAGTGTTTCCAGGATGGACGACCTACCCCTCACTGTCGGAACCAGGTGGTGTAGTACAGCCCCATTAAGGGGCTGATATTCTCAATGGCTCCAGGGGCCGGCGTACAATTAGTAACCGGAGTGTATGGAGCGCTAACGTGTCAGTAAAGGGCGTATTGGGATGAGGCTCGCTAAGCAAAGGTGGCGGCCATCTTATAATGTGTTATCAAAGCTCCGTTTAGAGTGGTACAGGGAAGAAAGATTTGCCCATTGAGGTCTCTGATGGCAAACCGTCGGTTTCAGGGGGCACCCTAGTTCATGTTGAGTGGTGAGGACAGTTGTGATGTACCTAATTGTGGTGTACCATTAGTAAGGTAACAATTAGTATGATATAGCCCCTTTTTGGGAGCCAGAGCAGGCATCAGTAAGGTGGAGAGTGTAAAAACACACATGTTCAGAGTTCCAAGTCGTAAGTTGAATGTGACCCCCCAGCTAGTTGTAAACACGTCTGGTGTGGTTGGTAACTTGGAATTTACAGAGACCCCCAGGGAATGTCCTCATTCAATCCCTGACGGTCAGTGGACAATCGGTGTACCCATCTGTGTTCTATCCTGAACAGAGCTCTCTGTGTTATCTGAAGATGGGCTTCAAGTACCAACCACCTGAGGGTGTCTGGTGGTTGATTCAGGTCTTTAAAATGTGTACACATCTTGGTTGTCACCCTTTGGCAGCGGATATTGCTCTTGTGCTCTGTGATGCGCGTTTTGATCATCCTCATGGTCATGTCTATGTACTTCAGGTTGCATGGGCACAAGACCATGTAGATGCAGTGTGTGGTGTTACAGTTAGTATGCTTTGTCAGGTGTCAAGTGAAGGTGTCAGAGAAAATGATCTCCTTGGTGGGTGTTTGGCGACACACTGCGCACGAGCCACAAGGGTAGTGGCCCTTCACTGGTGGGAGGTCCCAGAGGGATCTCTGGTCATTTGTTCTCTGAGCCTTTGGTCTTGTATGCATAAGAATGTCCTTCAAATTCTTTGTTCGTTTGTAAGCGAAACTGGGTGTAGGCAATTGTAGGGACCCGGTGGCCTGAATAACCCAATGCTTTTTAATAATGCCTTTGCTGCGTTTAGAATCAGGTGTGAATGAGGTGACGCATGTAAGAGCATCACTGGGTTCTTTAGGGGAAGCCTCTTACAGGGCCTCAAGGTGAATGTTTCTGGCTCTCTTCATTGAGTTCATAAAATGGTATTGTGGGTACTCTCTTTGTCTTAAGTTGGTGGCTAGGGCTTTTGCCTCAGTTTTGTTGTCTGTTATGGAGCTACAATTTCTCCTGATATGCAGAAACTGCCCGAACGTCAGATTATCTTTGAGGGTTCTTGAGTGGTGGCTACTGTATAGTAACAGACTATTCCTGTCGGTAGGTTTCTTATAGAGATTGGTACTCAACTGGCCATTATTCAGCCTGATGTTGAGATCCAGGAACAGTATACAAGTGTCTGATATGGTGTTACTAAAGTGTAGGTTCTCATTATGTCTGTTAATCCACTGGCAGAAGCTTTTGCAAGTGCACAAGTCTCCTTCCCAAAAGATGAGAATATCATCGATAAACCGTTTCCACAATATCAGGTTGCTGGTGTAAGGGTTGCTGGGGTGTAAGATGACATTCTCTTCGAATGCCACCATATAGAGGCAGGCAACACTTGGGGCAAATGTGCTGCCCATAGAAGTTCCTTGGGACTGATGAAAGAGCTGTTTTTTAACTCAAAGAAGTTCTCAGTTAGTGCCAGTATGGCACACTCCATAATGAATGAGACAGGTGTAGGTGAGTTCCATTCAACCTTCTCAAGGACTGCCTCAATGACAGTCAGGGTGCCAGTTGAGAAATGTTGGTATATAGCGCCTCAACGTCCAATGTGACTAAGAGGCTGATCTCTTCTGCGTCTTGTACATCCTCTATTGTGCGCAAGATATCTGTAGTGTCTCGCACAAAGGAAGGAGTCTGTCTAACTAGTGGCTACAAAAAGTGGTCACAGAATTTGGATAAGGGTTTGAGGAGTGAGCCTATACCTAAGACTATGTGTCGCCCTGTGACCGGTGTTATACCCTTGTGAATTTTAGGCAGGATATAAAAGTAAGGTGTTTTGGGTTCTTTGGTGGTAAGAAAGTCTGCCTTTTACCGATCCAACCATTAGTCTCTGCTGCGAACACCATGATAGAGATCCTGGTGTGTAACATCTCACATTATTGAGTTGACGTTGGCATTCTAGGTCGTAATCAATAGCTGACATGATTACAGTGGCCCAACCCTTGTCTGCCTGTTTGATAGTGATGCTGGTGTCATCAACAAGAAATCTGGCTGCAGCTAATTCAGCTGATGAGAGATTGTGGAAGGGGGCCCGACCAAAGTTCAATGAAAGGTCTTTCAGTACTACTTGCTCAAAGGCAGGTATCACCGTGGGGACCATACTGTTATTAGGTGTGAAGGTGGATGGATTCCGTAACCCGGTGTCTACTGAGGCAGGTTGGGGTTTGTCTTGAAAGAAAGCTTTCAGACGAATTTTACGGAAAAATTCTGTATCTCACAGTGGTCCAGGAAATTGTCAACCCTAGGAGTGGGGACATCCCCAAGTCCCTTCTCAAGCACTGCATTTTCAGTCTGTCAATGTCCTATGTGATAGGTTCACCACTAGTTTCTCTTTCCCCTGGTCCTACTCCTCGTCTCTATGGTATGTTGTGATTGTTCTTGCCACTGAACCTGTTTTTGCAGCCCCCTTCTTCACCCTCTTCCTCTGCCCCAACCTCTGTCTAAAAGAGGAGGGTTGCTCCCAGGGAAGAATTGGGGCTGACCTTGAGGGTACATTGGGAATTGCCAGAATGGTGGTCCGGGCTCGGTGGGTACATTGTAGTTGGGATAAGCTGGGCGGGAGGCCCGTCTTGAACTGTTACTGTCCCAACTATCAGTGTTAGAGTCACTGTTGGATGAGCCCCTTCTGTTGGTATCAGAACCCTCATCGGAGGAGTACCTGTTTTTTGCAGATGTATAATCTGCTTTTAGATAAGGATAAACCCTCTCATCAATTTTTGTATATCATTTTGTAACTTGGTAAACTTATGTTTCATTAGAAACTCCTTATTGTCTGCAATTTCATTGTTTATTTCCGCTAGTTTAGACTTGAATGTGGATATTTGTATTGTGGTCTTAAGAGCACATTCTGCAATCTGTATCCTGACCAGAAGGCCAACCGCTATCCTTTTAGCTTTATTGCTAATCAAGACGAGACAGTCCCTAGTGCACTTCCATGCAACTAGGGACCACTCTTTCTTGAATGTCTCGTCCTCGAAAAATAATCTGGGGAAATTGTTGACAATGAGACCATTAGGAGCGATGTTAGCTCGCAGGTACTCGGTATTCATGGCTCCGTGGAGGGTGATTTTAAGCCATTCCCTTTTCATGGTAGTGAGGAATATCCAATCTTCTGATTGAGTGCCTGAGGCCAAGCTACCTTCCGCCCCTAAGAGGGAAGGCATCCTCAAGATATCGCCTACCGCTTCTTCGTTGAAGCTAAGTCCCTGGTTACTCTCCATCATGTTGAGTGAAACAGACAGGTGACTTAAAGGTCGAAGTCAAGAGGGGTGAACAAAGTGGGCCAGAAGAGGCAATTAGAGTCTCCGGTAACCTATTGGGGTAGTCCCACGGGGGACGCCCGTACAAACAATTAATCAACAAGCATTTACAATGCAACGGTTTCGCCTTTGACAAAGTTAGAGCTATTGGCATTGCAAATGACAAATTGTTTATTTATGTGTTGGTTTTGAAAACAGATAAATAAATGGCATTGTCATTTACAATGTCAATAGCCAACACGATCGCACCGGGCACCACAGCGCTATAGCCGAGCAGACCTATCACAGGCTGGCACAATCCCCTCTCGTGGTCGGCGCCACTCTCGATTCTGTTGGCTCCCGTCCTCCTGCGCCCAGCAGGTGTGGGTGTGGCTGCTTTTCACAAGAGATACAAATCCCCCATCAGCAGAGAGGCTGGGCAGAGCCTCGGGCAGGTTTGCGTGTTTACTCACAAAGCCAGGCAGGAAGGGAGCTTCCGTGGAGCTCAACCAGCTGGCATTGAGTTGGGATCCCAATGACCATCCCGTCAACTAATCGGTGTGCCGGACAACTAAGCCCGCAATGGTACAACCTGCCCTTGAACCAAGGTGTCATCCACTTACACCATACACCAAGCTGGTATCCATTTGCCCAGTCTACGGATCATGTTGGCACATCCTGTTAAAGCATGGCATTTTCTCGCCCTATATAAGCACCCATCAAGAGGGCCTGCACATCAACCAAGCTGGTATCCACTCGTTCAGCATGCGGATATGCCCTCTAAATGCACTTTTTCCTCCCAGCGTCCACTCACCGCGCCAGTAAACTAAGGTGGCACCGCTGGTCCGCCTTTCTCTTAATTGCGTCCACTCTCCACGCCGACAGACCACTCACGGACCTCTCAAGCTCCGTGTTCCATGCGTGAGTGGCTCATCTAGAGCAGGTTTTTCTTTGCATCGTGCATTATGGGACTTGCAGTCCTGACTCTACAATGGGATTGGCAGCACTACAAATCCCAGACTGGAAAGAAAAACTGCCGTGAATGACCTTCTCGCGCATTAAACCCCGAGAGTTCTGCTGCTGTCAGGCTGACACCCCAATCTCCCACTGACCCATACCCCAGACCTCTGAAAGTGTGCTTCTATTATGGGTTACAGAGAAGGTACGCAGCACAGGAGCATCACTACAGGAAAGCACAAACTTCACTGCCACACACGTCCCTTCCTGGCGTACAGCACATTCGTCGCTTATTCGTAGAGCAGAGCAAACGTGTGTTTCGGTCGGCGCGTTCTTTTCTCAGCAGCAGTCGGTGCTGTGCCCCCGAGGCTTGCAGCAGCTGCAGTAGTCACAGAGTGACACCGCGAGTGTGTGGGAAGAAGCCGAGGCCCAGCTTTCCTTCAGCTGCTGAGTGTTTCCCCAGAGACAAGCGATCTCCATCCTTGGCAGGCCTTCCGAGAGCGTGTCCAACACGCACAACCACTTCCTGTTCCCACATCGCAGACTCGCTTCAGCCCCCGTGTGTGTCTGCACAGAGGACGCCCCTGCCCAGGCCTCGCCCTGTAAACCCGCTCCACTGGGCTTCAAACATGCACGGGACGCGCACAATCCCCTCTCGTGGTCGGCGCCACTCTCGATTCTGTCGGCTCCCGTCCTCCTGCACCCAGCAGGTGTGGGTGTGGCTGCTTTTCACAAGAGATACAAATCCCCCATCAGCAGAGAGGCTGGGCAGAGCCTCGGGCAGGTTTGCGTGTTTACTCACAAAGCCAGGCAGGAAGGGAGCTTCCGTGGAGCTCAACCAGCTGGCATTGAGTTGGGATCCCAATGACCATCCCGTCAACTAATCGGTGTGCCGGACAACTAAGCCCGCAATGGTACAACCTGCCCTTGAACCAAGGTGTCATCCACTTACACCATACACCAAGCTGGTATCCATTTGCCCAGTTTACGGATCATGTTGGCACATCCTGTTAAAGCATGGCATTTGCTCGCCCTATATAAGCACCCATCAAGAGGGCCTGCACATCAACCAAGCTGGTATCCACTCGTTCAGCATGCGGATATGCCCTCTAAATGCACTTTTTCCTCCCAGCGTCCACTCACCGCGCCAGTAAACTAAGGTGGCACCGCTGGTCCGCCTTTCTCTTAATAGCGTCCACTCTCCACGCCGACAGACCACTCACGGACCTCTCAAGCTCCGTGTTCCATGCGTGAGTGGCTCATCTAGAGCAGGTTTTTCTTTGCATCGTGCATTATGGGACTTGCAGTCCTGACTCTACAATGGGATTGGCAGCACTACAAATCCCAGACTGGAAAGAAAAACTGCTGTGAATGACCTTCTCGCGCATTAAACCCCGAGAGTTCTGCTGCTGTCAGGCTGACACCCCAATCTCCCACTGACCCGTACCCCAGACCTCTGAAAGTGTGCTTCTATTATGGGTTACAGAGAAGGTACGCAGCACAGGAGCATCACTACAGGAAAGCACAAACTTCACTGCCACACACGTCCCTTCCTGGCGTACAGCACATTCGTCGCTTATTCGTAGAGCAGAGCAAACGTGTGTTTCGGTCGATGCGTTCTTTTCTCAGCAGCAGTCGGTGCTGTGCCCCCGAGGCTTGCAGCAGCTGCAGTAGTCACAGAGTGACACCGCAAGTGTGTGGGAAGAAGCAGAGGCCCAGCTTTCCTTCAGCTGCTGAGTGTTTCCCCAGAGACAAGCGATCTCCATCCTTGGCAGGCCTTCCGAGAGCGTGTCCAACACGCACAACCACTTCCTGTTCCCCCATCGCAGACTCGCTTCAGCCCTCGTGTGTGTCTGCACAGAGGACGCCCCTGCCCAGGCCTCGCCCTGTAAACCCGCTCCACTGGACTTCAAACATGCACGGGACGCCTCACCAGGGTGGGACTGAGAAGAGTGCCCACCCGCGGGAGAACGGTTAGCACTGACCGTCAACACACACTTTGGCGCGTTCTGCAGGGAGACTTCACGCATTGTTTTGTTGTTTGTTTGCTGTTTATTTATAAAGTGCGGCTACGCATCAGACGCCTCATCGCAGCGCTCAACACAAATGACAAGACATTACTGTGAGCCAGAATAGTTATACAAAGCAGATCATAAAAAAAACTTCACTAACAGGACAAGAGTCAACAAATCAGCAATACGAACACAGGACAGTAAACTACCGAAGCCTGAAAGGTGTGTGTCCCTATTGTGCGCACATGCAAATGTACAGTGAATGACTGCAGAGGAAGGAGTGCATAGTGCGCTCACTCCGGTACCCAGCTGACATAAAAAAAAGTCAGGTCCCGGGCCGGCAGCCAATCACGGCGCGGCCGGGGAATGACGTCACGGGGGTGTCCCGGGCCGGCAGCCAATCACAGCGCGGCCCGGGAAATGACGTCACGGGGGTGTCCCGGGCCGGCAGCCAATCACAGCGCGGCCCGGGACAAAGGGGCGGGATTTAAAAAAAGCCCGAGAAACGCCCCCGAATCGCGTTTTCCCCGAGAAAGCGTGATTGACAGCCTCTGTCTCCCAATGGCTAGCCTCCATTTATGGAGCTAGCCAATGAGAGACAGAGGCGGGTCATCGATCACATATACAACTCAATAGGTTTTTTAGCGCATGCGCACTACGTGCGCACTTGCAGGCAAAACCTAAAAAGGAGGGATGTAGGGCTTTCAGTAAGCTCCAGCATACATGTCCGGGCAGTATACAAAAGAAAAGGGTATGCAGTTCCTTGGCGGGTCAGGAGAAAGTGTCATGCTTCATCATTGGGCCTGCTCCTCGTCGGGTTGGCACAACAATACTAGACAGGCACTCAATGAGGGGCTCGTTGGTGGAGGTCTTTTGTTCCTTGCCGTATGGTGCGGTAGGGGTGAGAGGCCTAAAAAGTGTAGATGTGGTGTAGTGGTGGAGGTTTAAAACTGGTTGGGCAGTCCAATGAGCAACTTTATTCTTGATGGCTCCCTACCTGATTCAAAAGAAGGAAAGAGTGGCGACTATCTGAAGTAATGGTTCAGGATAACTACACTCTACTCTTAAGGGGTCGACATGTTTCTTGCTTAATAGTCTGGAGGATCAAGCGGCAATTCATCAGGACCTAGTGAAAAAACTGTCTACACACAGTGCTAATGTAGACCTTTCTACCTATGACGTTGATAGAGGACAACCTAAAAAAAGACAAATTAGATAGGCGTCATTAACAGCGTTAACTTAGTGACAACATCATTCGCTCTAAATAAAACAAAGTGATGACCCTATGTGTGTGCAAAAGTGGCTAATATTGTCACAAAACGGTGGTAATAGTGGTAAATAATGCATGTGGTTAAAAATAGATACAATCAATGTGGAGATCTTTATCTCGTATTCTAGCGGTAGCAAGGGATTGTGGACCTCACGACTCACCTAATAGCTCTAGTAGCCGCACCTCAACAGTGTCTGGTGGGCTGGGACACATAAAATGATTGTGTCCTGAGGAATCCAAATTGCAATCAGGAGCATTAGGCACAAAACAATAGATCCACCTAGTCACCTGTAACCCCGGAATCATAAGCATTCTGAAGGTAAGAATCAGGGGCAGCGACGTGCCTGCTCAGATGCAAGAATACACTCACAGTGTTGTATAGTTCCCATTAGCCCAAGCAACTGAGAACAAAGGCTCCCCCACCGCTCACTAGGTCGCGACCCTCAATGTCTCAGACCCAGCGGACGGGGCAGTGTCATGTTCCCGTGCTCGTGGGGGGCGAGGCGGAAAACCAACTCCATGGAAAGGCATCGTGCGTCTGCCTTTAAACTCAGTTGCCTCGTTACCCAAACACTCACCATCAGCGTAGCTGCAGATAGGGTCGAGGCTGTTCGCAGATTCAGTTCTTTATTGCCATACTCACCTCAAGCAGGTTTTCCAGGATGGATGACCTAGCCCTCACCGCCGGAAATGGGTGGTGTAGTACGGCCCCACTAAGGCGCTGATATATTCACCGGTTCCTGGTAAGGGGAGGGGCCGACGTCCAATTAGCAACTCGCCATCATATTACTCCTGTGCCAGGCCTCCGAGCCCACTTTAAAAAACCTATTAGTCTTTCCCCTACCCTAATGAAACAGCCTGCTCACTAAGGGCCCTGTTAGAAGGGGCGATCTCAGAGGGCCAGGTTGTGCTCACCCGGTCACCCCAAGATCCACCTCTCCCACAGAACTTGCCGAGTCTTGATTGGGAGGTCCCCACCGGGGAGGACTTCGGGTCTAGGATCGTACACACGGAGCTCACACCACACTATGAACAGACACCACACCGTTGGATTCTGGTAACAAGTTCTTTATATAGCAAATAACGAAGGAAGCACGCTTATATACACCGTGGTTGAGGGACCACAAAGTCTTGGAGGATTCGGGAAGGGGGAAGCGGGACAGTCTTCTAGTCTCTGGGTCAGTACGTGGCGTACCCTACGCACAGCTCTCAATCCTCGAGCCGGGGGGGTACGGGATGATGGTCGTACTGGCTGCCTCACCTCCGTCGAGTCGGCTCGGTCATGATGGTGGTCTCGATGGTCCAGCCGGACCAGAGTACTCCTCGAGCCGCGACGAGGTCAGCAGGGCTCGATCGGGAAGGTTCGGGAGAGCCGCGACAGCGTCAGCAGGGCTCAGGTGGTCTTAGAGGTCGAGCCGCGACAGCGTCAGCAGGGCTCCAATGGTTGCAGGTTCAGCTTGAGCCGCGACAGCGTCAGCAGGGCTCCGGTGGTCTTAGAGGTCGAGCCGCGACAGCGTCAGCAGGGCTCCGATGGTTGCAGGTTCAGCTTGAGCCGCGTCAGCGTCAGCAGGGCTCCGATGGTTGCAGGTTCAGCTTGAGCCGCGACAGCGTCAGCAGGGCTCCGATGGTTGCAGGTTCAGCTTGAGCCGCGACAGCGTCAGCAGGGCTCCGATGGTTGCAAGTTCAACTTGAGCCGCGACAGCGTCAGCAGGGCTCCGATGGTTGCAGGTTCAGGATGAGTCTTCTTAGGGTCAGCCGCGATCAGATCAGCAGGGCTTCAGGTCCAAGATACAACTGCCCGCTAGTTGTCGGGCGTGCCCAGTTATAGTCCTTTTTTCCTCTTTGATCTCCGGACCCTCGCAGGCAGAGGTCTCCTGCCCGGGGGGCTGGTCGTTGGCGGGGTCCGGCGGTCGGCTCTTTGATCCCTTTGAAAGATGGGTCCGGGATTTCCCAGACGCCAGCGGGTCTGGAGCCAGCCCTCGGGGAGGCCAGAGGGGTGATCGAAACTGGCCCACAGGGGAGGGCCAAAGGTGTGACAGAAACCAGCCCCTCAGGGGAGGCCAGAGATGCCATCGAAACTCCCTGGCTTATCTCACTCGGGGAGCCCTTTACCCCCCAGCCGGGACTAGCGCGCCTTTGGAGTCTGGGGTTCGCTGGGGCCGGGGTCACGCTAGGCCCAGGGAGACAGGGATGACGGGAAGGGAAGATGGCGTCCGAACCTTGTGGGGCATGCCATGTTAGGTGCTCGGAGCCGGACGGGGAGCGGGAACGGCAGGCCTGGTCGAGGTTCTTGGGGGGATCTTGGCTTAACTGGAGTGGGACGACCAGGCTCGGGGTGTAGGCTACACTAGCGGGGAGGCTGCGCAGGGGACTCGGGGTACAGGCCTACGCTCACAGGGTGTGGAGGGACAGAGAAGGACCACGCCACGAGGCCGGGTCCAACAGGCCCGATTACGTGTTTGGCAGTGCAGCAGTGCGACCGCCCGCCCCTGCCGCACCACCAAGCTCGCATGAGAACCGCCTGCTGTATTATGACTTTTTTAGTTTATAAAATAGGCACCCCCATGGGAACATCAAAGGAAGTTCCACCACGGCATGGACTTTTAACTCCATGCCATGCTGTACCTGGGGGTGCATGAATACGGGGGCACATGTTGTGTCCCCCTGTGTGCATTCCCATGGAGTAAGGCACAAGGGGGCAGTAGGGCCCCCTTTCTTTCCTCACCACCACTATTTTCATGGGGGAAAGACCTCCATGAAATCAGTGGCAGTGAGGAAAGTTGTAATATGTTTGGCGGGACCACAGCTGTCCTGCCAAGTATATGTCTGCCTCAAGACCGCTGCGCCACCGCCAGGAAACCCCCAGACTCGTAATTAGGCCCTAAGTGTACCAGTGCTTTGGCATCTTGCAAGTGTCTTCAGGTTTTTGGAATCCATTTCTTCTGCTGGAAGTAGTTCACCAAATAAACCCTCCCCCTATGGTGTTGTATTTTTCCCCACTCAGTCCTCATTTTAATCCACAAATTCCACTTATACTTCCACGGTCAGGTTCTGATTTTCCTTCTTTCGTGCCCTGAGATTCACTGGTGTTCTTTCGCTGCAATGCACAGCAGCAGCTGCATCCAAACTATTTCTCTTCATGACAGTCTGTACTATGTTTCTATGAGATCCTACATGATGCCTATGTTTCTCTTTAAACTTTTAATCTGTAGTAGCTCATACACAGCCACCTAAAACAATCGCTACCAGATTTTGGACTAATATGGTCAAACTATATTAACAGGTTTAACAGATATGCCCATGTTCCCTCTTCCTGACCCATGAGGCTCAACCTTTAGAAGGACAGTTTTAGCTGTCTCCCTTTGTTTTTCCCTTATTGTATGGACCCTGAACTATTTGACTAAGAAGTGCCGACATATCCACCTTTTCTTCCCTTAATCCACTCACTCGCAAATAAAGGTACTAAGCAAAACAGAGGAACACTCATAGGAACTTAAAACACTGCACCCGATCCACATGTCTCTTAGGCCTATGTGACCCTTATGTACCTATGTCCTATTTTATTTTATTGCCCATGCCTAGTCCAGTGCCTTATTCCAGTAATATATACTGAATTAAATCTAATCGATTCTTCCCAATATCCCCCAAAATTTCTGAGGGCATCTAGCACCCGACTGTTTAACTACTTTCTAAACTTACACGGATATTACTTTCCCATATTTTAATGGCTTACATCAGAAAGCTCTCCAGGCAAAACTTTAACTCCCGTGATTTCTTTTATGATATCAAAACACAATTGCCCGTTTGGTCTGTGATGCACTCGTGCAATCAAATATCCATGACCCTGTACACTGTGCAGAAATATCCTATTACTAGCCGAGGTACACTTTTAATTCCAGTCACTTTTTTAAATACATTTTATTAAACATAAATGCAACCATTAAGAGCAAAACATTTGCTCAGCCATAGAATGTGATTAACCAAGTAACTAAATCAACACAGAAATAATAAAATAAGCCATACTAGAATTGCTCACAGCAATATAAGTACCTGCTAAATTATAAATGTATATAAAAACATACGCATAAAAACAAACAGATGTGGTAGAATAAACAGTGTGACACACACAACATGAAAAACATTCAATCAAAATTTCCATTATCATATATGCCATTGAGCCCGGTTCATAGGTCCTCATATTTCCATTAAATTCCTTCTATGACCTTGAATGTGTATGTATTTGGATGTAAATTGTCGCATCGGTTTTTACACTGGGGTCCGCAGACTTCCAGGCATCTGCAACGTCCACTCAAGGCGTTCCTATACGTTTGAGAAAATGTAACAATATTAACAGATTCATAAAATACATGTACCTAAAAAAGCAAAACTGAAAAGTCAACATTTTAAAACCTTCTGTAATTGAGAATACATTTGAAATTGGAGCCTAAAAGAGAAATTGGTATCCTTATCTTGTTTCGTGGGAGCGCTACAAATAGAGCAAACAAAATTTAGTATGGATGTTTGGTGGTCTCAATTGAAACACTGGCATACCAACGAAAAGAAAGCATGCTTTAGGAGCAAAAAAGACAATGTGTTATGCTAGAGTCTAGCATATTGCCTCGTCTTTTAAAAATATAAATTTATTTTGAAAAGCTCTTGCCTTCCCATCAAAATTAGAATTTAGATTTTTGTTTATTATTTTGTTTGTGAATTAAATAAAATATTTCATATTTTGTATATTAATTTGATATACACTTGTCTGATGTATACTTTTTTCGGTATTTTTATGTATTGATTTGAGGTTCCAGCAATGATTACGTGGGGTCCACAGAAGTCAAAAGGATATGAACTGTCGCGATACACAAATATGAACCAGTGGAAAATGCATCGATTTTCAAAATTCAGAGAATCTACTTCTTCGTTCCTACCAACGAATTGTACAAACATTGTTTCTGGCCAAATTCTAGGATCATTACCAGGTAATTCATTTAATGATGCAATAACCAATGACTGGGGAGATATTTCTCCAAATATCAAACTCAACTGATCAAAAAAATCTTTCCAAAACTATAATTTCTAACACATTCCCATAAAATTTGTCTGAATCATTCAAACCTAACTTCTCCATTCGGACCGGAGTCAAATATGTACGAAATAACACCATGTGTTAGACGAATTAAATGCTGAGTTCTATGCCAAGACCCACTTCTCTACCCTCTTTCCCTTCCGGCTGCACTAGGTCCTTCTTCAGCCAGCTACAGCACTTAACAAGGGCGTGCTTGCCTCCATGTTTCAAACATCAGCGCATGATGTTACGATTCTATTTTGTTCAAGTTCCTCTGTGAGATGGCGCAAAACCCCTTCTTAGTTGGGACTTGAGAAAGGGGGTTGTGTGGAACTGCTAAACCCCTAGTGGTGTACCTTTACTAGTGAAGTCATTATCTGGAGAACGTATCAACTGTTAAGGCTTAGAACACCAAACGTCACCTGCTACAGGTAGGCAAGCCCACTCTCCATATCTCCTTCATGCCTCTTTCTTCCACCTAGGTTGCAGGTACAGGGCAGTGGTTAGTCCCAGAGACCTCATCCTTCCGATTAGCCAAGCCGTTCTTAGCACACCATACTTAGGATGGCGGGTTTATCGCCCCTACAGGGCTGCCGGTTGACACCGCTGGCCCGGCGGGGCGATTCGCCAGCCATCCGTCCATAATTCACCCCCGCCACATTAGGATGGCTGGGGGGTCCATGACGGATGGGAAGACCGTCCGCCGCTTTCCCGCCAGTTGACACGTCGACCTGGTGGAAAAATGCCACAATATGGTGGCGATGTGGAGCGCTGGGATGCCCTCGGGTAACCACGCGCTATATAAGATTCCTAATAATAATGTCTGTAAGACACCACCATCCATATTATGATGAGGGTGGAAATGAGCCTTTCCATGGCAGCAGGCATGCAGTCTTTGCTGTTGGAGGCCCGCAGCGGGACCCCAGGATGTTGGGGGGTGCACATGGGGGGTACCTATGGGACCCACCTGCATCGGCATGGACAAGGTGGCAGGCACTGCGCGGTGCCTGTCACCTTGTGCATGCCAATGCACAACGTGCATTCCCAGCATTGTGGCGGGCGGTGCTGTGAGCACCGCCCGCACAATGCTGGGAATGGGGGATGCCACGGTGGCGATGGCATCCTAATTGGAGGTGCGGGACCACCGCACCCCTGGCGGGTGATCCCGCATTCCGTTATGGTGGCATCGTAATGGACCCCTAAGAAAGGTGCTTGTATTTAATACAGCTTAGCTGTGAACCCGTTGCGAGAGGTTCCCATCCTTTTCACATGCTTAATTCTGGTTAGTAAGCAAAAGCCTGTAGGACCAATTTATTTTGGCATTTAGAGTACACAAAGCAGTAGTTTGTTATATACTCTTATATGCCTTTGTGATTTGGCTCCCCAAAATATTAAAAAGGGATATAAACTGGGAATATTTAGGCAATGTTCGCATAAAAATAGTCCAAATAAAAAGGACTCTGCCCTCTTTGCACTTTTATTAATGGGGAGAGGGATGTTTTGGGTCCGATTCACAAAGGCATGTAAAAGATTGTGAAAGAGTTTTGCTGTACTACTAGTTCCCACATTCATAAATGCTTTTGTGAATTGACCCCTGAGTGAGCAGCCACAAAGCCCCGACACAGCACATCTGCTCTGTGATATATAAATCCCCAGTGGCCACTTGCAACTAAGAGCTCTTGTGACGACTGCACAGACTTCCATCGGTACACTCTCAGAATGGGATGTAAAGCTGCCCGTTTTAGCACAACGTTGATTTTTGCAAAGTTTCCTTTCACGTGATGTGATTCATTGAAATTTCCAAATCTGCTCCATGAAATTAAATAGTGCATTGGGAGCAAACACTGCTCACACATGATTGCCTTAGTTCTCCGCGTGGAAAAGTACTCTACCGACTCTCTTGAGTTTTAAGCAGGTTGTTTTCCTCCAGGTACCTCGAGGTTCTCCTTACAGATTATGGTCTCCACAGCCAGAGGGTGAGGACAGGCCTGGGATAGGTGTAACAACACGCAGAGCCACTGATACGGCTAAGAGGCTCGAGTCTGCATGCAAGAGCATGCACTGGAGTAATCAGGCCACTGTACTGTGTCCAGGCACTGGCACCTTATGAAAAGCAGTCTATTTGCAGTGTGTCCACATAGGAGCAGGTATATGGGTCTGAATGGAGCTGTGTGGAGAGTGTGTGTTTGTGCATTTGGTAATTCTGTATGTACATAGTATGCGTGCAAGGCATGTACGGGAGGAAGCAGGGGCACAGTATTCTGTCCTAGTGTCCAGGTACTGGGCAGCCTTTGAAATGGGGAAACAGCCATTACAACAATTTTTTTATAACGCATGCCATTACAATGCATGACATCACAATGCAAGTGCCATCACCATGGAACGCCATTACCACGCATGCCTTTACAACAAATTTCATTGTAAAGGCATGAATGGTAAAGGCATATGTGTTTTACATGTAAGTATAAGATATGTATATAGGATTCAGAGAGGGTATGGGTTTTGCAGTGGAAAGGGTCATTTTAGGGTTTAGGGTGGGTATGGGGTTTGGGGTGGCTAGGGTAATTTTAGGGTTTAGGGTGGGTATGGATTTTTGGGTGGCAAGGGTAATTTTAGGGTTCAGGGTGGGTATGGGTTTTGGGGTGGCAAGGGTAATGTTAGGGTTCAGGGTGTGTATGGGTTTTGTAAATGTAAATGTGTTTGTATTTATATAGCGCACTTCTACCCAGAGGTCTAGTAGCGCTGTGTTCATACCGCTGTGGAACCCTTCCTGGCTTTCCTGTGAGATGTCTACTCCTGGGCACCCCCAAGGTGAAGAGCGCACAGAAGGATACAAAGTTCCCCGGGGGGAGGGGGTTAATCTAAAGAGGAGAGATAATTACAAAGTAGGCCGTCAAGGAACCAGGTGGTTCCTCTATCGGAATTAGAGAGCCTCACACACCCAGGGCGTTTAGGTGTGGAACACACCCTGACCGTAGGATGTCCAGTGTCATCATTGGCTCACTGCTCCTCGTCAGACCGGCGCTGCAATGTCTGACGGGGTGCCAGCAGGCACCCTTTTGGCGGAGTTCTTTTATTCCTTGCCGACGGTGTGTGTGAGTCAGGAAGATGATAGTGTAGTCGGTGCAAAGAAAGTGAGTGATAAAAAGGGTAACCAGTCCACGATAGAATTTATTGGTGTGGCCGCTTCCCTGATTAAAAGGGGTTGAGAGGGGAGCGAGGGACTGTGGTGAGTATCAGAACCTAGCTCTACCCCCTGGTGTGGTCAACATGTTTCTCGCCATACGGCGATTCGTCAGGACCAAAAACACAGTACTACACGTAAAAAAGGTGCAAAAATACAAAACAAAATAAGGTACAAATACAACCTCACTGGGTCGGTTGAGAAGAGGGCCAGAGGTCCTGCTCTAATTAGGCGACCTATAGGGTAAAAAATATGGAGGAAAACAGACAGAGAACAAGTTAAAACATGTTCTCAGGAAAGTAATTATACTATGATAAAGTATAAAGTGACTCTGTAATATATTACTCTCCACATTATTGGGTATGGGGGGGCTGAAACGTGCAGGAGATACATTCATACAGATTATTCATAATCAGTTTAGTGTTGGCGCGTTTCTAATCTCTCACTGGAGAACTCAGAAGTGAATGAATACATGATTAATTAATTAGCCGAATCCATCCATGCAGCACCGTGGCCCAGATGACACCCAGGGCAAACAAAATAGCGATTCCTTACCCTAAGGAGGATTAAGAAGGGCCTCGCAGTCTGCTCCCGTGAGGCCAGCGCTGTCTGGTGGTAATGCCTGTGAAAGGTAGAGGGGCAGGGATATGGTTGAAATATAAAGAGCGTATGTGGTAAAGGGTAAGGGGTAAGTCGGGGGTGCCTGGCGCTGAGGCTCCCAAGTACTTGCGAGGGAATGGGGAAGCTAGCGAGTGCGTTTGTGAATATGAAGGGAAATATTTGGTCACCCTTCCAAGCGTACTTCCCGCTGTGTAAATACTGAGACATTGGTAAAAGTTAAGGTAAGGTACAGACAGAGCCCCCACAGTGGAGACTCCGAGGTATCGGTGTGATTACTACCGAGCGCCCACTCACTAGTGCCAGCGACCTCGTCCCTGCCACGGTGGGAAGCTGGATGCGTCAACTGGTAAAGCTGTTGATTGAGTCAGCAGAGAGCTATGGGCGAGGGTGCCATAATGCGGTGTAACATTAAAGGCATGTGGCAAGTAGCACAAGGAGGATGGTACAAAGGCGGGGAGGTGAAGTGTGGGGCGGGAGGCGGGATAAAATTGGAGGGGAGGAGGGGGGGGTTTGTTTAGATTAAAGGTGTGGTGCGCGAAGCGCGGGGGTGGAAGGCTAGGGGTCGAAAAGAGCAAGCGGGCTTACCTTAGTCCATGCACCAGCATGCCAGAGACACCTACCCCTCACGCTCACGGCACCTGGTCAGGGTGCGGAGCGACTGGTGCATAGTCTAGGTGTTTGCCGTATATTTAGAGAGGCTGGGGCACCGTGAATGAGCGCGTCATCGATACATTGGTGACTGATGATTGGTGCGCGTCATCGCCGGGCGCATTGGTAACCCGGAACTCAAAGTGAACGTGGCGGCCATGATAGAGTGGTCAAGTGGTCAGTTTAGTGCTCAGCGCGCATGCGCGCCTAAGAACCCGGGGCTCCCGAGATCAGTGTTAAACTATGATGTTTGTGGCGGTCATGATTGGGAGAGCAATGATGCTGCCGTTAGTCGGCTGTGTAGACTGTCTCAGGAAAAGTGCGCCCTTAGATAGGACTCACAGTACTTGGCTCTTTGTACTGACTGAGGGCACACCGGGGACAGTATAAAGCTCAATGTATAATATACAATATACAATATACAGGCAGTTGAAATGGTGTTAGGGGGGGTTCCATGTATGTAGAGAGGCTGCATGCCCATGGGTGCATGGGAGCCGGATAACTGCGGTTAAGGTGAGGACTGATGGTTGGTTAGGAGAAGGAGGAGGGGGTGGCAGACGAAGAAAGGGGGCAAGGTTAGGGGTGTCAGGGATTGGGGATTGAGAGGCCACTAATCCCCAATGTCCACTGGCATTTGGTCAATCAGTAAGAGAACCAGAACTGGACAGTGGTTCACCTCGAGACAGAGGCCCAAGGGACTGCATCATTGAGTCCTACTGTATCTAACTGTAGGCGATGCACCCATCGCTGTTCCAGTTTGAATAATGCTTGCTTGGACATGCCTGGTTGGGACTCAAGCACTAGCCACTCAAGGCTGTCTGCAGAGTGGTTGTTTTGATGATAATGTTCATACAGTCTCGTGTGGGTCCTAGAGCACCGAATGTTACTTTTGTGTTCCGTTATTCTCAATTTTACTTGTCTCATGGTCATCCCTACATATAGCTTATCACAGGGGCAGATCAGTAGATAGATGCATTTGGTGCTGAGACAATTGGTGTGTCTATTGAGTTTCCATATGTAAGAGTCCGTAAGTCTGATCTCTTTGCATTGTCTGGACTGAGGACATACTGCACAGCCACCGCACGGGTAGTGTCCAACTACGGGGGGGGAGGTGCCATAATGTCTGTTGCCCAGTGTTATGATGTTTCTTAGGGCGTGTGTGTATCAGAGAGTCTTTGAGGTTCGCTGTACGTTTAAAAGCGAACCTGGGTTTGGGTAGTACAGTGCCCCCTGCGTTAAGGATGCCCCAGTGTTTATTCACAGTTCGTTTAATGAAGTTGGAGTTCCTGGTGAAGCTGGTGACACAGGTAATTAGGTCATCACATTCTTTTTGATGTACTTCCAGAAGGGCTTCTCTATGATTGTTGAGAGCTCTCTTGCTGGAGTCCCTTATTAATCTCGTGGGGTACCCTCTCTCCATCAATTTGTGTTGGAGGGTGTTAGCCTCATGTCTATAGTCATCCGTAGAGGAGCAATTTCTACGGACCCGCAGGAATTGGCCAAAGGGTAGATTCTCACGTAGTGCTCTCGGGTGATGGCTTTTAAACAAGAGGAGGCTATTTCTATCGGTGTTCTTCCGGAAAAGAGTAGTGCTCAATCCGGCTGGGCCCAGCCGTATCGTGAGATCTAGAAAAGGGAGAGATGTTGCAGACATAGTCCCTGTAAATTTAAGGTATGGGTTTTGTTGGTTAATCCATGTGCAAAATTCAGTGCAGCTATCTCGGTCACCCTTCCAAAGTATCAGGATGTCGTCAATGTAACGACGCCATAGTGTCAGATGTTCTCTGAAGGGGTTGGATTCTGGGTAAATCACTAGCTTCTCAAAGGCCGCCATATAAATACAGGCAATGCTAGGAGCAAAAGTAGAACCCATTGACGTGCCCCTGACTTGGTGATACATTTGTGAACCATATTGGAAGAAATTTTCTGTCAGGGCAATGCTGGCGCATGCCATGACGAACGGTATTGGTGTGGGAGAGGACCATTCCTCCTGCATCAAGGCAGTCTCCACTGCTTCCAATGTGCCAGCTTGGGGGATATTCGTATATAATGCCTCCACATCGAGAGTGAGGAGGAGGTCCACGTCTTCCCTGCCATCAATCGAGTCAATCAGACGAAGGACATCTCTAGTGTCCTGTAGGTAGGAAGGTATTTTCTTCACAATAGGCTGAAGGAATACATCACAGAACTTTGACAATGGCTCAAGTAATGAGCCAATGCCGGAGACTATAGGTCTCCCTGGGACTGGCCTGGTACCCTTGTGAATCTTGGGTAGGGTGTAAAAGTAAGGGACCACTGGGTCCGTTGTTAGGAGGAAATCCGCTTCGTTTTTAGAGATCCAGCCATTGGTCTCACCTTCAATGATCAGGCTGGAGATGTCTGTAGTCAGCCTACTGGTAGGATCTGCCGGTAGGGGTCTATAGTGGGTGGTATTGGCCAGCTGACGTTTGCATTCTATGTCGTAGTCAGTGACATCTTGTATTACCGTGGCTCCCCCTTTGTCAGCTTGTTTAATGACAATAGAAGTGTCACTCCCCAAGGCTTGTACTGCATCTCTTTCTGCTTTGCTCAGGTTGTTGTAAATACTGGTCTGTGGTATGTGCTTCAAAGACCTCATTACTGCTCTTTCAAATGTTAACACCTCGGGTGGGATCATCCCATCCGTAGGGGTGAAGGTGGAAGGGTTTCGTAGGCCTGTGTCGGTTTTATCAGTTGATGGTTGATCTTGAAAGAAGGCCCTGAGACGCACTTTGCGGAAAAGCTGTTTAATCTCACAGATTTCCATGAAGTTATCTGGAGTAGGGGTCGGTACGAAGCCCAATCCCTTCTCAAGGATACCTATTTCAATGGGATTGAGTGTTCTTTGGGAGAGGTTAACTATTAAGCTATCCTTCCCCTGGTTACACTCCTGGTTTCCAATGGGGCAGCCAGGCATCCAAGCGCTGCTGGGGCCGTTGTGGAGATTAAGCAAGCTATTGCCCAGAGTCACAGAGTGGGACCCATGATTAGACTAGGCACAGAGGCGAGAATTATCAGGTCCGGGGAGATTGAGTCCAAGAGCCGCCGAGTATGGAATTGAACCCTAGTCCCGGGCCATACCTCTGCATCAGGGTCTGTCGCTCTAACCATTGAGCCACGCTTCTGGCAGGGGTAATTTTAAGGTTCAGGGTGGGTATGCGTTTTGGGGTGGCAAGGGTAATTTTAGGGTTCAGTGTGGGCAAGGGTAATTTTACATTACAGGGTGGATATGGGTTTTGGGGTGGCAAGGGTAATTTTAGAGTTCAGGATGGGTAAGAGTTTTGGGGTGACAAGGGTAATTTTAGGGTTCAGGGTGGGTATGGGGTTTGGGGTGCAAGGGTAATTTTAGGGTTCAGGGTGGGTATGGGTTTTGGAGTGGCTTTGGTAATTTTAGGGTTCAGGGTGGGTATGGGTTTTGGGGTGGCAAGAGTAATTTTAGGGTGGGTATGGGTGGAGGAGTTGTGAGATTTTAATGAAATGTGTGGGTATATATAGATATATTCAGAGCTTCAGTCCAGCAGACGACTGGGTCGCCCAATTATTTCTTCTAAGGGCAACTTAACAGAACATATGTCTCAATTTATTGATTGCTTCCTCACTCAATTCATTAAGACATTGCCATCCTTCGTCTGTGACACGAAAGACGTTATCAGAATTATTTCCTACATCAACCAGGAGCCAGACATGTTGATGGTAGTGCTGGACAAAATAAGCCTTTATAACTGCATAGACCACATGTAAGGCATACAGGCAATCAGATACTTTTTGAAGGCAGATTATTGAAACTGGCTGAACATAATGAGATGCTCATTGAATTGCTTACATTCTGTTTGAGTAATAACATCTTTACAACTTAAAGGCACAGCCATGGGCACCCACGTCGCCCACAGTTATGTGAATTTATTCGTAGGCTGGTGGGAGAAGCAGTTGGCATGGGCTGATGACAACGATAGATCGGTTTCCTACATCGTAGGCGGGTATCGTTATATTGACGATCTAGTCAATTTATGGAAGGGACCACAAGATGAGTTGGAACAGTACATTGATGCCCTAAATGATAATGCGGTTAATCTGCACTTCATTGGATAAATTAGAGCCTAAAAGTATTTATCGCAGACGGTCAGATCTGTACTTCTCTATTTCGTAAGCCTACTGCAGGCAATTTGGTTCTAGAGGCACACACCAGCCACCCCAAACCATTAAAAAAAGAATATTCCTTATGGGGAGCTGTTGCGTATGAAAAAAAATTGTACAAGGCAACAGGATTTCGAACAGGCAGCTAGTGAAGCCCTAGAAAGATTCAGAACATGGGGATTTTCTGATGGCTTATTGAAAAAGACTTTAGAGAGGGTAAACAAAATTCCAAGAAAATGTCTCCTTAAAGACAAGATAAGTTTTGTAGATGAAGATGCCCAGATAAATTCAGAATTTAGATTGATTACGACCTTTGACATATGCCATAGCAGGTTGTAGGAAACCCAGAGTCATAAACACATTTTTGACATGCAATACACCCTTTTGTGTCTGCTGTTTAGTGTGTCCATGTAATCTTATGTACATCAGCAGTACCATTCACCCCACTAAAAAGAGAATTCTGGAGCATGCCAGAGCAATTGAAAAGAATGATCCAACGTATCCAGTTGCGAGACATTTTGCGAAATTTCACCAGAGCAATTGAAAGTTATTATGATTTTTTTGCCTTGACCATGTCCCATACCAGGAAAGAGGAGGCAACAGGGAACTCAAACTTCGGAGATTCAAGTCTAGATTTATCATTGATATCCAGACACGTGTTCCGATGGGACTCAATGTAGAAGGAATCAGCAATCCATTAAGGTTGAGTTGCTGTGAGCATCCCATTCACAAACTTATGGGTCCTTCCAACATAGTGAACGGTTACCTGGTTTAGGCAAAATTGGTGTATGTGTTATATCCTGCTATTCTCAATGCAATACTTTTCCACCACCAATGGAATGTTCATGTGATGTAGCTATGAGAATGTTGGTGATCTGCTGGGAAGTTACAGTTGGCTGGGCTGAGCATCTTGCTGGATGCTCCTGGTGTGGTTTCTCTATGGTCTTGATCCTATCTACTTATCAACTTGTAACTAACTTGGAATAAACCATCTTAAAACTATATGATCACTTGTGGACATTGATATAGTGAAAACACTTCGTGCTTTAATACAAACTCTCCGTCACTTTACGCTAGATTTCAGGAATCACCGCGCTGATGCGCACAGCTTTAGCATTGTTTAGTACAACTAATTTAATTACTTTTTCGTTCTTATTTTGCCCTAACTTTCATACACTGATATTTTTATGTCTAAAAAAAATCTACATTCTAGCAAACAATCACACAGTGTATGTATAAGTTAAAGCCATATTAAGGATTTAGAGTATATTTACTTGTTTATAATCTTATTTCTTGCAGTATTATAGGTATATTTTTTTTGTGGCTGTATAATATTTTTTTTTACAGTCTTGAATATTCTATACCTTTTTATCTTTATTTTCACTATGTGCACTCTACAATCTGTCAATCCACCTCCACCTTTTCTGGATACCCCTGGGGAACCTCCTATTATGTTGGAAATTTGGCACAATGCTTTTGAGAATTATCTGGGAGCTATTGGTGCTTCCAGATTCAATGCTGATAGGAAAAAATGTTTATTATTACATTCCTTAGGTTTCGAAGGGAGATCTGTGTTTAAACATTTACCAGATTTGCCCCATGTGGATGATGCACGTTTAGATGAATATAAAGAGACTGTGCAAAAACTAAGGCTTCGTTTTGACAAACAACCGAGTTTGATGGTCCTCAGACACAAGTTTTTTAAGAGGAAACAATCAGACAATGAAGATATTGACTCTTATATTTCTATTCTACGGAGACTAGCATCAGAATGCAGATTTGAAAATGTTACGGAACAATTGATCCAGGATCAATTTGTATGTCATTGTAAGGACAAGAATGTCAGACAAAAGCTACTAGCGATGGCTGATCCATCGTTAGATGGCACTGTCAAGCTCGCAAAGAGTGTTGAAACGTCTATGGTTTCTCTCAAAGAGTTAGAAGAGAAAGTTGTTGAGCCCATCAATTCAATTAATCTAAATTCATCTATTAAAACTAGTAAAAAATCTTCTGGCAAACATACTCCTGGAGGGAAACCTCCTACAAAATTTAATACAAGCAGTACTCAGAATGTTTCTTATTCCAATATGTGTATGAAATGTGGTAATCCACCTCACTCCAAGGGTTCACGTTGTCCTGCAGCTAACTTCATGTGCAATTTCTGTAAGAAGGCAGGGCATTTCGCAAAAGTATGCTTAAAGTTAAAGAAGCAAAGAAATTTCAAGAAGCCTGTTGTAAGATGGCGATCGGAACAGTCGCATAACCGCCTCGCTCCGTGATTTCTTCCTCCCCGCCACCTATCCTGTATTTCATCCTGTTCGGGGTGTTCCGAATTTGGTCACCAAGGAAAAGCCTTCACTTACCATCCTTGTCCGGGGCTCTGGCGTGCAGTCATTTCGGCGTTCTGCCCTTGTTGCCTTGCTGGCCTTCCCGGCCCTGACGCCGGGGCCTCGAGTGCTGTGCTTGCCCGGAGATGTTCGGAGTACCGGCGGTCCGGAACCGGTGGAGAGACCCGATGCTGGGAGCCTGAGAGCCGCGGGCCGGAAGCCCTGGAGCGGACCCACCCCCGCGGGTGGGCCACCCCGTATGTCCGATTGCCTGCCGGCCCGAAGAAGAGAAGCCGCGCTGTCCGGCACCCCTCAAGTGGGTAGCCCACTCCTGTTGCTTGTCCCGCCCGGGGTCCGGTGCTGGGCTCCCCCCGAGTGTTGTGGGGAGCACGCCCGTTCTTCTGGTGACTCTCCTTTCTCCGCCGAGCGCCATCCGCCGCGGATCTGTTTTGTGCCCTGGGGCCGCCGGTGCTCCTGGTGGACTTGGAGGCGCCCACGATGATGGCGGCGGGCGCTGTGCTTAAGATGGCGGATGACCCCTCGGAGAGTCTTTCTCCTGGAGACAGGGAAGTTGCTGCATTTGTCCTCTCCAGCCCTCGTTTGATTCGGGCGGCCCCTACTCGGAGTGCTGTCTTGTCTGCCCTGGCTGCTCTGGGGATCGACCTGTCCTTGAAATGCCGAGACTTGGAGTCGCGGATCTCCGCCATGGCTGCTCCGCCATTTTGTGATGCGGTGTCGTCTTCCCGAATTGTAATGGTTGAAACTTCTCCGGCTGCTGTGCTGGGATCTCCAGCTGGGTGTTTGATTCTATGGGATCATGTGGACCCGGTGCCGATGCTGCAGTGTTTCCTACATCCTGATTTCTCTGCTTCGTGCTGGACAGCCCAGATATTGTGCTTGGCCACGTGGATCGTTGAGGTACTTTTGCATTCTGACTGCTGCCGAGTTCTCCTGGTTGCTTCTTGTTGGCCGGGACGGTGTTTTGCGGAGATCCCACTGGCCTTCCTGGACTGGTATGGACCCACTGTATCATTCTGCTTTTCGGCCGTGGCGGGGTCTGGAAGCTCGACTCTTCATAAAAGTGGACAGGGGTGATTGTGCCGGAGTACCTGTGGGACCCTTTTAAATGGCATCTCCAGGCCTCATTATTTTGGTTAGTTCTTGTTTTTCATCCTTGTGTGGGCTTTTTTCAATGTCCTTTTCGACCTCGATTGGTGATCCGTTGTTGCGGGCGGGGTAGTATTCCATGTTTCGATCGCTGGCTCCTCTCCTCTCCTGTCCTTCTTTTTCCTCTCCTTCTCTCTCTTTCTTCTTTCTCTTTCTTTGTTATTATTCCCTTTCTCTTTCTATATTTCGGGTGACTCTGGGCGACAGGCACGCTGTTTAGTGGGGTAGGCCGTAGCCATTACAGTGATGTAGGGTGGGGGGGGTGTTTGTTATTTTAGTTTGTTTTATTCTATGGTCCCTTTTTTCTTTTTCAGGGGGTGGGCTATGTCCCTTTGTTTTCACTCCTTTGTTTCGTACGTGTCCGCACTTTCTCCTTTTCCGGGGCGGGAGGGCTGTACATGTGGCGTCCACGTTATTTGTTTGCTGACATTTGTCCTTTATTTTTTAACCTTTGCTGGGCGTGGGATGTCTTTGGGCTTCGCCCTACTAGGGTTATTTGATTGTGTGGGGGGCTGTCTCCCTCCCGCCCCCCCCCTCTTTTTCTGTATATGTTGCGTGACGCCCGGTAGATATGGTTGCTGCCTCCTCTATAAAATGTAAAATGAAACCTTTCTTATCCTGGCGCTGACTGTTTAACGTCTTTATTTCACGTCTATCATGTATTCATTCTATTGTACGCATTGATGTTGCCCCTTTTTTGACTCTCCTGCTTTTGCGGCCGGCCCCTGTGGTTGTAGGCCTGCGCTTGTACTTCTACGTGTCTTTCAATAAAGGTTTTTAAAAAAAAAAAAAAAAAAAAAAGAAGCCTGTTGTATGTTTAATTGATTCTGAATCTTCCTCTGATTCAGAAACTGTTTCTGTGGTTTCCGATAATGTTTCCAGTGAAGTTATTGAAGGTGATCCTAAGAATTGTGTTGATCCCATTGCTGACATATCTATCAGAAATAAGATTGTAAAACTGTTGGTCGAATCTGGGGCTAAAATAACAATGATCACTAAACGTCTGTTTGATGAAACCTGGAATGGTGATCAACCTCTTCTTCCCCCTGATCGTGCCCCTGTATCTTATGAAGGGAGAAAAATAGATTTGTTGGGTTTCTTTGAAGATGAATTGTGTTTCAAGGGAAGAAAGATCAGAGGAAAAATTTACGTAGCAGTGAAGGGTTTAAACATTCTAGGATGGTTCCATCAGGGTCTCTTCGGCATGATACTCAGACCTGGAGCTAGGGAACAAATACTTGTAGTTGGGTGTTCTAATGAAGTGCAAGTTCTCAAAGAGCGTTTTCCTTCTGTGTTTGGTTCTGATTTAGGAAAAATCAAAGGTTTTAAACACAGAATTATAGTTAAAGACGGTGCCACACCAGTCAAACATAAGCTCAGGGGTGTTCCTTTTAGCGTCAGAGAAGACTTAGAAAAAGAACTCTTACAACTGTGTGAAAAGGGGGTCATAGAGCCCACGGAATCTTCCCTGTGGCTTTCGCCTTTAGTGGTGGCAAGAAAAAGAGGTGGTCAACTCAGGGTATGTGTGGACCTTAGGTCATTCAACAAGGATATTTGGGTGGACTCTCACCCTCTCCCAAAAATCAATGACCTCTTTGCCTCAACCAAAGGTCCTAAGTTTTTCACCAACCTTGACTTGGCTAGTGCCTATCATCAAGTTGAATTGCACCCTGATTCCTGTAATCTCACAGCCTTTGTGTCTCCATTAGGGACTTTTCAGTATCGACGCATGCCTTTCGGCCTAGCCTCGGCTGCGTCGGTATTTCAGAGAGTGATGGGGAAAATATTGAGAGGTATTGAAGGAGTATCTGTGTTCCAAGATGATGTACTCATATTTGGAAAGGACATTAATGAGCATGATTTGATTTTGGACAAGGTTTTGGGGTTTATTCAAGAACATGGTGTAGTTTTGAAGTTGGAAAAGTGTAAATTTCTGTGTACAGAAGTTGAGTATTTAGGGCACATTCTTACTCAATATGGTGATAAGCCCAGGCCTGGCCTGTTAGAAGCCATTTCCAATGCTAACACTCCTGTTGACAAGACTGGTGTCAAGTCTTTACTTGAAATTTGTGAATATTACTCGAGGTTTATCCCTCATTATGCCACCATTGTTCGTCACATTAGTAATCTACTAACAAAAGGTGTGAAGTTTGTCTGGAGCAGTGAATGTGTTAGGGCGTTTGATGAAGTTAAAAAGCTTTTGACGGAAAGTTCTGTTCTCAAACCGTTTGATCCCTCATTGCCTTGTTGCCTAACTGTCGATGCCAGTCAGGTAGGACTTGGTGCTACTTTAACCCAAAATGAAGATGGAATTGAGAGAACAATTGGTTTTGCATCTAGGGTTTTGAGATCCCCTGAAATGCAGTATTCGGTCATAGAGAAAGAACTCTTGGGTTGTGCATGGGCCATCGAAAAGTTTAGACTGTATGTGTGGGGAAAACGTTTCTTACTCCAGACTGATCACAAGCCTTTTGTCAATATTTTGAGTGGTGCTCCTACAAAGTGCTGTACCCCCAGGATAACGAGAATGGTAACCAAGTTCTTACAATATCAGTTTGATGTTGTACACATTGCTGGTGGTAAAAATGTCAGGGCGGATTTTCTATTGCGCTTTCCTCCCACTGAGTCTCATGAAGATGAAGTTACATTTTGTGATCTTATAGAAGAAGATTGTGATGACTGTCTGGTGGCTGGTGTTGATATTCCGGACCTAAAATTTTGTTGTGAAGGAGAATAGAGAGAAGCTTTTGAGAAGGATAGTGTGCTTCAGGATGTCTGTAATTTTGTTAGGTCGGGTTGGCCGCGTGAGAAAGTTTTGTCTTTTTCAATTCAACCTTTTTCTAAAATTGAACAAGAGATTTCCATTGAAGATGGAATTTTGCTACGAAATGAAAAGATTATTCCTCCTCACGTTTTTAGGAATGGCATTATCATGAGAGCTCACGAAGGGCATTTAGGGTCTTCTTTCACCAAACGTCGCATTCGTGATACGTTCTGGTGGCCTGGAATGGATGCTGAGATCGATGAGTTTGTGGGAGATTGTTATGTTTGTAGATCATCTGACAAGGGTCTTAAGACTTGGGTGCCTCCCTTAATTCCAGTTGAATGTCCTGATCGTCCTTGGGCTAAACAAGGAATTGATGTTATGGGGCCATATGTCACGCTCATGGGAAATTCAAGATTTATTTTAGTCTTAGTGGATTATGCTTCAAAATGGCCAGAATACAAACTTGTTAAAGAAGCTGACACAAAGAGCATCATTGAATTTTTAAGTGATGTGTGGGTCAGGGAAGGTTTTCCAGAAACGTTGGTTTCTGACAATGGGAAGCAATTTATCAGTAATGATTTTGATCTTTTCTTGTCCAATTCTGGCGTTAAACATGTGAAAAGTTCTCTTTATCATCCTCAAGGGAATGGATTAGTGGAAAGAATGAACAGAGTGGTAGGTGACTGTGTGAAGTGGGCCAAGGTTATAATAATTACGATGTTGCCAAATCACTCAAGAGCATGATTAGGTTCTATAGAACCACGCCACATTCATCCACTAAAGTGTCCCCTTTTGAATTGATGAGGGGAAGAAAACCAAACACTTCCTTTTGTCCAGGTTGGATGTCTAAATGGATCAAAGTTGACTCCAATGTAAATAACTTGATGTCTATAGTAAAAGAGAATGTGCATTTTACTCAAGTTAAACAAAAGACAAATTTTGATCTACAGAAGGGAACTAAATCAACTATTTTGAATGTTGGAGATACTGTAAGAATTAAAAAATCTACTCATGTTAACAAGGGAGATGGTACGTTTGGAGCTCCTGTTCGAGTCATCAAGATTGTGGGAAATGCTATTCAGGTTGAAGGTGGATTTTGGTGGAATCTTAACAAAGTTGCTAAGGTTAAAACTGTCAAAACTTGTTGTTCAAGTGGGATTTCTACAAGTAATCCTGCCACTATTGTTGGTGGTAGGAAAAGTTTCCTTTCTCGTGTCTCGTGTGGACTCTGGGTTTTCCTCTGCTTTTCTATTGTGTTTTTCTTTCTCTCCTTTCGTTGCAACCTGCAGCTCTGTGTTCTGTAGTTTCCATTTTCTGTCTCCATTCATTCCTGTT
Source organism: Lissotriton helveticus (assembly GCF_964261635.1). Lineage (NCBI taxonomy): Eukaryota > Metazoa > Chordata > Amphibia > Caudata > Salamandridae > Lissotriton > Lissotriton helveticus. Next base: position 257,902,965 of record NC_136059.1, read on the forward strand.
CTGGCCAGTAGGTGTGCTTTGGAGCTGTTTTTTGTGCTTTCTTCTATTCTTTTCTCTTACGTTGTTGATCTTTTTCTTTTTCGCTGTTGTGTAAGAAGGGAGGATGGTTTATATGTTTGGTTCCATTCTTCTCTTTTTCTTGATTTCTCAGATGGGTGTGACTTTATTTCTCTTGCACCTTTGCTTTTTATGGGTGTTCTCTCTTTGCTGTTCCTTTTTCCGCTGTTGCTCAATTTACTTGCTTTCATTTTCTCTGGTTCTCCTTCTCTGTTTCTATCTTTTTGTTTTCTGTATAAGAAAGGGGGATATGTTATATCCTGCTATTCTCAATGCAATGCTTTTCCACCACCAATGGAATGTTCATGTGATGTAGCTATGAGAATGTTGGTGATCTGCTGAGAAGTTACAGTTGGCTGGGCTGAGCATCTTGCTGGATGCTCCTGGTGGGGTTTCTCTATGGTCTTGTTCCTATCTACTTATCAACTTGTAACTAACTTGGAATAAACCATCTTAAAACTACATGATCACTTGTGGACATTGATCATTACAGTATGTTTACTGTGTTGATGTTGAATTCAGTAATGTAGATATTTCTCATACAGAGCACGATGATCCGTTATGAAATGTACTCCTTGTCACTATATTAATTTAGTTTAACATCTTACAATAATCAAGTTGATTTATTACTCCCAAAAATTGCGCATTATCATGAACTATGTAAAGCAGCCCAGTTGAATAATTGCTCATACAGAGCGTGATTGATTTGATCTTATATTTATTTTTAATTTAATTTTTAATGTTATCGCATTATTGAAATTGGTCACCACAAAAATAGCGATTACAAGTAGGTTGGTTCCTTTATGTTCACGAATGAATGAAATAATTATATGAACTATTAGAACGAGCCACTCCAAGATGGCCGTGACAACTTGACTATTTTCGTAAATAGTTCTCTATGTTCATGAATGAAGGAAATTATTATATGAACTATTAGAACTAACCACTCCAAGATGGCGGTGAGAATTTGATTATCTTTGTGTACAGTCTGCGTTCTATGCCAATGAATTGCACATGCGTATCGAGATATACAAAAATGACGCTGCTGCCGGTAAAATTTATGTTAAAAAAGGCACGAACCGAAACGCATCCTGTTTTTGTGGACTCTGTAAAATAAATACTGAGGGGCAGATTTACAAGCCCCTTGCGCCACTTTTGCGTCATTTTTAACATGGGAAAAGTGACACAAAAGTGGCGCAAGGGGTTGTAAATCTCCCTCTGAGTCCTTTTCACCATCCACGAGTGCGGTCTCTTCATTTGGTTGGAGTGTGAGCTGGATATACATACATATGTATATTACCTACTGGCGGTCGCCAGTAGGTAGTTATAGTTAGGACCTCTTTTCCATAGGAAATCCGCAACATTCTATTTCCAATAACTTTGGCGCCGATCGATGAATCTTCCCGCAATTGTCAAAACTTATGGCCAGCTCCGGTCCCCTCCTATCCTGAAAGACTCAGGTTGATTCGGCAAGCGGGGGCTGAGAAAAAAGGGGGGTCCCAAAACATGTTTTCCCCATGCAATTTTCCATAGGAACCTTTAGCCACAGCTACAGCCCGAACTGCTGAACGGAATTACACCAAATTTGGCAAGTTTGTCTTTGGTTCAGACTCGTGCCTTTTTGTTAAAGGGTGTGAATCCGTTCAGTAGTTGCTGAGAAAATCAAAAGTAAAATCACTTATATATCTTTGGCCGCGGTGGATCCACGCACCCTTCCGATGACAAGCTGTATGCTAATTGGCTCTCAACACTCCAAACCAGGAAGTGTTGGCAGCCATCATTCGCCTCGGTAGAACCGAGGAACAAGAAAACAATAAATCAAATGCGCTAAACGCAAAAAGGGGGCAGGGTAGAAACACCCTGACCCCCCAGGCCTGCTTAGGGGTCCCACAAGGACCCCCATGGCCAAAATATATATATATATATATATATATATATTTTTTAAATAGCAAAATCCGCACAGGGAGCGCGTATCCTGCCGATAAAAAAAAAGAAAATGAAGCGCGGGCTCCTGTGCTTAGTTAATATTCAGCCCCCGGGTTGGCCAAATCCCGGGGGCAATGTTAGACATGGGCGGGGGGGCCAAAGGGGCCCCCAGCCCCGGGGACTGACACCCCGGGGCTTTATATAGGTATGTTGGCGGGGGGCTCATAGCCCCCCCAACACTGGGGACCGCCACCCCCGGTGCTTTATCACAATATATGCGGGGGCTCACGGCCCCCGCAGCCCCAGGGACCACTACCACGCGGCTTTTTTTTGGTGCAATGTTTAAAAAAAAATGTGTGTGTGGGGGGGCTCGAGCCACCCCACATGCTCCAGGGACCGCCACCTCCCCAGGGCTCTCGATATTCAAAATAAGGGGGTCCATAACGTGGGGACCACCACCTCCCCGGGGCTTTGGAAATGGTGGGAGGGGGGCAGCGCGTCCCCCCTCCTGGAGATTTTGATTGCCCTGGGGACCGCCACCCCCCAGGGCCGACTCTTGCAGTGTCCCGGGGTCCCCACCCCCGGTACACTGTAGTTTGCTATGGCAGGGTGGGAGCCTTGCAGCTCCTGCCCTGCCATGGCAAACTTGGGGGCTCATTAGGATGACGGACGGACTTTCGTCCGTCCGCCACCCCAGAGGAGGAGGGACCGTCCGCACGGGCAGCGGCGGTCCCTCCGTGCCAATTAGGATGTGACCCCCACCCTGGCGGTCACATCCTGTATATTTAACATTGCGGCGGGTGCTGCTTGAAGCAGCACACGCCGCAATGTTAAAAAAAAAAATGTTTCCTTTGCGTTCACGAAGCTGCAGGTACCGCGTGGTGCCTGCCGCTTCGTGCACGCAAAGGCAGGGGGGTACCATAGGTACCCCCCCATGTGCAGCCCCCACCCCCCTTCACCCCTGGGGGCCCGCAACGGGCCCCCAAAGACAAGTCCGTATGCCTTTACCCGCCGTGTAAAGGCATAGCACCGCTGACATCCTAATATGGCTGGCGGTGTCTGATAGACACCGCCAGCCATGTTAGTGCTTTTCCGCCGCGGACGGAAGGCGACCGCGGCGGAAAAGTGGCGGACGGAAAAAAGATCCCCCAGCCATCCTAATCTGGCGGGGGTCTTTTTTCAGTCCGCAGCGGTTAATCCGCATCCTCCGGGCCGGCGGTGGCTTCTGCCGGCCCGGAGGATGCAGATTAACCGCAATCCTAATGTGCCCCTTGGTTTGGATTTTGAAAGAGAGAGCAGGGAAACCTGCTCTCTCTTTCAAAATTCATACCAAATTGCTTATCCACACGGGGAGCTGCATTTTAGCAGCTCCCCGTGTGGAAAAGTAATGCCAGCTCCCGCAGGACGCGGGGAGTCGGCGGGAACGTGGGGGGATTGGGCCCCCCCACGGTCCCCAACAGAGAGGGGGGCCCCAGTGGATGGCATGAGTGATGTCACTGACCATGTCACGAGTGATGTAATATGTGACGTCAGCAGCAGTGCAGTGCGGGCGCGCGAGTTATAGTTAGCTGAACTTACTATAAGGGGGGGATTTCTATGTTTTGTACGAGTGAAATATCCAGCTAACTATAACGCCCCTAAAACCTATGGTTTTTTCAGTGAATTTCTAAGGTTTTTAAATGCTAATTCCTAACTATAACCTGCCTAAAACCTATGGATTTTTCAGTGAAAAAAATAATATATATATATATATATTCACTGAAAAAACCATTGGTTATAGACCATATATAGTTAGGAATTTGCATTTACAAAACCTTGAAAATTCACTGAAAAAACCATAGGTTAGAGACCATAGATAGTTAGCTGGACATTTTATTGACATAAAACCAATGAAATTCCATATATAGTTAGTTGCACAAACTATATATCGCGCACCCGCAATCCACTGCTGATGATGTCACATATTACATCATTCATGACATGGTCAGTGACATCACTGATGACATCACTGATGACATCTCAAATGACATCACTGATGACATCACTGTTGACATCTCATTTGACATTACTGATCACATTACTGATGACATCATTCATGTGATAATACGATGAACCTCTTCAGACTCTAATATAACCTTATATACACTCAGTGTAAACAGACACTCACAGACTGTCACTCATCCATGGAGTTACTCACACACCTAGTCAGTCATGCAAAGAATCAATCACACCTCCATTTCCTCAACTATACAGTTATACACACCTTACTTATTCAAACATATAATAACACATATTTACTCTCTTATACAATCCCTGATACAAGTTCACAATGATCCATACAGCCACTCACACATTCACTGGCTCTTATGCACAGTTATTTATATATGTCAACTCTCACATATACTGTGTTTCACATATGTTCTTACTTTGACATGTAGCACTGAGATATCCATTCACTCACCAATACACTCATGCACACAGTCAACCGCCCATACAGCTTTTTCCACATGCACTTTTGAACTCATACATCTAGTGAATCAATTGCTCACACATCTATGCACAGAGTCATACACCTCCCAACCACCCACACACACACTCTCCCATACAAATACTTGGGCAACCAATCAATAACCCATATAGTTACTCATATAGCTACTGATCAACACATGCAGCAGTTTACAGAACAACAGACATAATGATGCACAAATTAAGACAGTTTAGTCACTAACCCATGCACTCAGTGAGACACATTTAATCACTCACTCATACAGTCAGTCATGCACCTACTAAATCCTTCATCCAGACACTTATACATCCACTCATTCTTCAATATGTAAGACATATTTTAACTTTACAGAAACATACAGTCACTGGATGTTATCAGTGATGTCATCAGTGATGTCATTTGAGATGTCATCAGTGATGTCATCAGTGATGTCACTGACCATGTCATGAATGATGTAATATGTGACATCATCAGCAGTGGATTGCGGGTGCGCGATATATAGTTAGTGCAACTAACTATATATGGAATTTCATTGGTTTTATGTCAATAAAATGTCCAGCTAACTATATATGGTCTCTAACCTATGGTTTTTTCAGTGAATTTTCAAGGTTTTGTAAATGCAAATTCCTAACTATATATGGTCTATAACCTATGGTTTTTTCAGTGAATTTCATTGGTTTTTTAAAAGCTAATATCTATATCTGTAAAATATATTCTTTATTACGTGACGTATCACGTAGCCACGTGAGACGCCTCATGACGCGTCGCATAACCGTGACGTATCGGCTCTGCAGCGCAAACAAAACCCGTAACGTAAGCGCGCCGGAGCACGCTTACAGATATATATATTTTTTTTAACCTTAATTAGACAAAATCCACACGTGCACATATCTTGAGGCCTTGCAAAGGCACATCAAACAAACAGTCCCTACAATTTTTCAAAGTTTGCTGGAAATCTATTCCCTTAATTTTTTTTTTTACTGTTTCTCTTGTTACGCTTACCGGGACGCTACCCGGTACGCGAACCGGACGCTCCAAAAACACAAGATGGCGGACTCCCGTTACGCTGCCGGTTAGCTGCCCGGTTCGCGTACCGGGACGCGCCTCTATGGCGAAAAATCGCAAAAAAATGTTGTTGTTTTTTTTGCCCTGCGGGGCACTTTAATATCCCCCTCATCAATCCTAGGGGGTCAGGAGGGGTCTACCTTGCCCCCTTTCCTTCATTTCCCCCTTCGTTTTTCACCACATCTTGTCTCTCGATCCTACCGAGAGACAAGATGGCGGCCGCTCCGGACTGTTTAGAATGTTGACAGACACCGGAGAGCCAATCAGCTTCGCTTCGCGAAGTTCCGTTACGCGTCAGGTACGCGAACCGGGGCGCTGCCCGGAGCGCGCTTACAGATATATATATTTTTTTGAACGTTAATTTCTCAAAATCCACTGGAGCACATATATTGAGACCTAGCAAAGGCACATCGGGCTACCAGTCCCTACAATTTTGCCAAGTTTTCGTGGAAATCCATTCAGCCGTTCGAGCTAAAAGTGAGTCCAACCGCCCTATGGAAAATTGCATGGGAAAAACGCGTTTTGAGACCCCCCTTTTTTCTCGGCTCCCCCTTGACGAAAGGGGCTGCTCAGAAACAAAATGTTCCATTTTCCTGAAAATTTCAGCCAATTCCGTCCTCAAACGCCAAAGTTATTCGACATAGAATTTTCAAAAATCCCATAGAGAAAAAATCTCAACTATATATACCTACTGGCGGCCGCCAGTAGGTAATATATATATATATATATATCCACAAAAAGAGTTGCCTCAAAAGATGGAGCCCACACGGGTGAAATCATCTGCATCTTTTTAATGGAGACCGTAACAAGGTAAATGCTCCGGCTGTTGAAATTGGCATTATATATACATAAGCGGCGTTCATTTGTGTTCACTGTACCCCTTGTTGTAAGCAGAACGAATATCGCTAACACACTGACTGTGTTATCCCGCTAGCATAGACCCATACACACACGTACACGACAGCCATTTTAGGTATCATGGTCTCCCAGTTTGCGATCGATCACCAGCGCCCCTTCCCTGACCCTGCAAGCTTCCCCCATGCACCCTGACTGCCCCCGCTATCACATGCACAAGTCATGAGCCCTCCCCTCCCGCATGACTCTGTCTCTGGGAATCGTACCCTGCGCCTGACCAAACACCTCCTGTCCCTCCATGAATATCCCTCCTTTGATGACCTCTTCCTCTGAACCTAATTGTCTGCATGGACCGCTGGTCATCCCTTAGCCCGAGGATACAGTTTATTGCCCACTACTGTATGCACTCGCCTCTCTTGAAAGGAGCCACTATTGATCATGACCACCCCACCCCCTGAGATTCGATCAGGAGCACACATTCCAACGGAATCAACAGCACACTCAGCAGCATGACAGCCCCCTCCTATTGTATGGAGGATAAGGGCCCCTACTGTAGCCACGTGTTGGAATATCTTTGTACTTTACAATGTCCTGATTGTAATGGAGGATGTGTGTGTGTCATAAACCTGTGTATAAAAGACGAAGCCTCAGAGAAACTTGTTAGAGCACCTCCCGAAGACACTATGCGAGCGTCCCAAATGACATGCTCTCCTCTGGAGTAATAAACTCTGTTCTTGTTTTCCTGCCTCCAGCGCCCGTCTCTTTATTTGGTAATTATTCAAGAAGGAAACGAAGAGTCGCCCTGCACCAGCAGCCTGGGCATCGGGTGCGATATGGGCTGACTTTTCTACACGGCAGCAGGACATAGTCTTTAAAAGTCAAAACGCTGACGCATTTCGGGCTCCTGCCCTTCATCACAGGCTGACTTTTTAAATGAGCACACGCTGTCGGTGAGCGCTCGATTAATAAAGTACTGGCCCCGGTGGGCGTGGCTGCTCCTGCAGCCTCCTGGTACTGGTAGTGCTTACACAAGTATTCCTCAAGTGAGTAAGCGTGTGCTCATTCAGTAAAATAAATCAAATCCCAAGTTGGTGGCTCGGAGGCCCGGAGGCGGAGCTTCCGACTTGGAGGCGGAGCTTTCGGACCAGAGGTGGAGATTTCGGCCATGGCTAAATCTCCACCATCGGCCGGAATCTCCACGTCTGGGCCGGAAGCTCCAACTCTAAGCCGGACGCTCCGTCTCCGGTCCGGAAGCTCCACCTCCAAGCCGGAATCTCCGGCCTGAGTGCGGACGTAAAGTTAGTAGTCGTAAATCCATTCTGTGAATACCAAAAGTAGTAAGTGCATTCTGTGAATACCAAGAGTAGTAAGTGCATTCTGTGAATACCAAAAGTAGTAAGTTTAGGATTTTGTCTTAAGTTAATTCTGTGAATCGAGCCCAACGTGTGTGATAGGGTTGTGTGCGCTCTACGTCTGCTGATTGAGAACAACAATCTGAAAGGTGCGTGAGAGAGAGCGCTGAATCTTTACGTGTTTTATCTGTACGTGTGCAGGGCCGTCTACTTCCTTGACTGGTCTGTGGGGCCGCCTACTTCCTTGACTGTTCTGTATGTTCATGAGGCTGTCTGTATGTCTCTGGGCATGTGATATGTGCACGTGTCCTGCTATTATTCTAGTAGTTTGCAAGGTTATATGAAGGGCAGGTGTCTAGCCCGGCCTTTCCTTTGTACAAATCATTTTTTTCACAGATATTAGCACAGTTGGTTCAGTTTATCTGAGCTGGGACTGCATTTCCCAGAGTACACCTTGTGATAAATAAATGCGTCCAGACGGCAGTAAAACTGCAGATTTTGAAGTGATTCATGCCAGTTTCACCGTGCATTCGTGTGTGCATTTGAATGTGTTATTGTGTGTAAAGCGTTGCTGAGTAAGGCTAGCCTGATATATTCATTTTCTTAAGCAACTATTGTATTGCGCACAGTGATTTTTTAAACAGCGCCTTCTAATCATGGCTCTAGCCGCTGGGTATAACAGATGTCACTATTGAACAGCAGTCCTTCAGCGACCCCAGAAATGGAGTGGATCTTAAAGATTCAAACCTGGGGCCTTTAATTTACACACTGATCGTGAAATTGAAGCTTTAGTTCTGTTATGACTTCATTTACCGATCTGGGGGTACTATGTATATCTCCTTCAATGATGCACTTGTGACAATAAATCTAGCTGCACGGTCTGTATAAGTGTCTATGCTGCAGGATCTGATATAATATATGTATCTGATGGGACTGTGTGAGCATGTGTTGCTGCAGTGACCGAGGAACGTTGTACCTCCACGAACTGTGAGTCTGTAATGACCCTACAGGACTGAGAATCGAAATACCCACAGAAACATAGGGATGGCACGCACCCGCAGAGCCCTGGGACACCTTCTCATTTGCATTATAGAATGCATGCACAAAAATCAGATGTCAAACTGAAAGTTAAAGGCATGGTGCTTACCTTGATAAGAAAACCCTGGGCTTTCTACAGCACTCAGCCACATCTGCCATGTGTATATTGCACAGTAAGAGATGCAATGACCCCACTACTCACCGAAAGTGGAAGGGTATTGCCTGCATTCCTATTGCTTGAGGTTTGTGACCAGACACTGAGATCAGGGAGGATGGGAAGAGGGCCTCTGTAAATTCAATGAGGGCCTTATTGGGAAGGGGCTGCTGCTTACCTGTCGCCCTGAGCATCGCAGGTTTGGTGGATGGTATGGGTTTGGGGGTAGGGCTGCAAATTCTGTTGCTCCTATTAGGACGTTTCTAGGCTGGGCCTTTCCTTGTGTATGTCTTGGTGCCCCAGATTAGAGACCTGTACTACCCAGAGCTACCTGCCCTGAGAGGCATTACTTTACACAAACTAACCAAAACAGACTCTGTTCCCCTTCACCCCACCCTGACCATCAGAGAGAAAAGGAAGGAACATCTCTAGCACAAATATTTAAAATACAACTTTCCTGTTTTGCAAATTCCTTTAATTGAATTTTATGGGAAAATAAAACCCTGTTTATTTTTATTCTACAACACATGCAAATAATGTTGTTTCTTTCTACAGTTTTGCACGTTGTCTGAAAGCCTTCAAAATATTTTTTGCATGAAAACTGACTTTGACTTAAAACACCTGTTTAACATGTCAGCCTTAGGGTGGTCTTCACCCAAACCTTTTGCCTTGATCCTCCATATTTTTCTGGTCTCATTTTTGTTTGCCTTATGACTCTGTGCACTTTACTCCTGCTGACCAGTGGTAATGTGTGCATGCTCACTCCTCAAATCATGGTAACACTCCTTAAAACTTGGTAACATTGGCTTGTCCCCAACTGGCATATTTAATGTACTTACAAGTCCCTAGTAAAGTGGTACTACATGAACCCAGATCCTGTAAATCAAATACTACTAGTCGGCCTGCAGCACTTATTGTGCCACCAACTTACTTAGCCCTGTAAACATGTCTCAGACCTGCCATTGCAGTTTGTACAGGCAGTTTTAAACTGCCATTTCGACCTGGCAACTTCCTTTTTAATACATATAAGTCACCCCTAGGGTAGGCCCTAAACAGCCCACAGGGAGGGTTCAATGTATTTAAAAAGTAGAACACATAATACTAAGTTTTGCATGACCTGGCAGGGAAAACTCATGAAATTCATTTTTCACTATTGCAAGGCTTGCTTCTCCAGTAGGATAACATTTGAGTTACATTGTTACATTAAATAAGCTTTAACTTTCCATTCAAATCAAAATAAAGTCGATCAATAAATCAATTGTAATTGATTTATTGATCAACTTTATTTTATTTGAATTGAGTTATTCCATTTGGTGTCATTTGATGTCACCTTATCCAAGATACAATTATTCTAAATCATATCCTTTGAATTAATCCCTTGTAGGAATCTTTACCTTTTTGACTATTAGAAAATTGTCATTTACCTGCCTCAGCCATTTAGTACCAGCAGCCTTTCTCTTGGTCACATGACTGGGTTTGTTGGAACTTGGTCTTTGTGTATTCCTCCTAGACAGCCACACACAATAGAGAGCTTAGGTGTGCCTGGATGGGCCACCACTGGCAGGATGGGAGGGCTGAGTAAGACACAGCCTGTTACCCTGAATAGGCTGTATCCTGCCTTCACACAAGGAATTGCATACTCCCTGTTGTTAGTCTGAAGTCAGGACAGGGGAGGCAGGAAACCTGTGCATTTTAAAGGGAATTCTCTAAAAGCTTCTCCCACTTCAAAGGAGGTGCTTTGTATACATTTTGGACTTCAGACACCAACTCTTTAGTATACTTCTGGACCGCTAGAAGACTCTGCCAGGAAAAATGACTGCTGGGCTGCTGAAAGAACTGCCACTCTGTGGAATGCTGCCCTGAAGGACTGCTGCCTGCTGTGCCGAACTGCTGCCCTCTTGCCTGGGTGGGAAGGACTGGACCTGGAACCTGTACCCAGGACCACCACAGTGACTCCAAGGGCTAGTCTCTTGTAAGCAGCACCTGGACTCTGCAGCTGTGAGTTCTACATTACAAAGTGGTGCCACACCAGTCCTGGACCCTTGGAAATTGGCCTGATGGTGCCTTGTCAGCCCATCGGTAGATCCAGCAGAAATGATGCATCTCATCTGCTACGAGGCACAAACCCAAGCAGAACCAACACAAATCCTTTGCTTCGGGAATTTTTCCAGCTCAAGGACTCCACATCGACCTCGCATCCCGCAGCCTCATCAGAGCTGTCGCTGTGCTACGCATTCCCAATGTAGCTTCTAGCATTGCAAGTCTCTGATCGATGGCTTTCTTAAATGATCACACACAACCTCATAGCTCCGCAGAACTGACTCTGCGCAATGCATCTCTGCCCCGGACCTTGCATCGCCTCGGCTGCGCGACACATCCTCAACCCGGTACCTCGCAACCAGAACTTAAGGCACTCTGATTCAGCAGGTCCAACTGGATCCTTAGAACTGGCCCATGCTCCATTACGCTCAGCCTGAACTTGTGACTTTGTCCTGTCTGGCGCGACCAGATGTCTACATTTGGCTCCTGGTGCTTTTGGCACTGTTTCACTGAAATCTTTCAACTTGCATAGCTCCAGTTCTACTGATTGGCTTTTTGTCTTTTTGGTCATGTTTTAATTTTTTTTTTAATTTCCTCTATTTTTCTAATCTGGGATGGGATCCTTTTTATGGTGCGTTTTCACTTTGCCACTGTTTGAAGTGTTGCACAAACACTTTACACATTGCCTCTAAGTTAAGCCTGACTGCTCTGTGCCAAGCTACCTGACGGTTGAGCACAAGTTGATTTAGGGTTTGCTTGTGACTTCACCATGACAAAGATTGTGGTTGGTGTTTGAGTATTGTTTCACCCCCTCCACCAGTAATCCAGTTTTTTACAACTTCCAATTGTTGACTGTCTTTTTCTGTCGAATCACTCTCTCCTTCCTTTCGGTCCTCTGCATACCTCCTTTTTCTGAGCATGCCCTACTCTAACACAAAAGCATGTTTGCCCTAATCCTTATTATTTTATTTTTGCAACTTTTTCACACCTCATTTGAAGATACCAAACTTTCCTTTAAAATGTGTACTGCTGCAGTCTAACAATTCTCAATCTCCTTTAGCTCATATTTTAATACCGCCAACCAAAGCATGAATTCACTACTCGCTACACTAACCTTGGGTTTCGGAGCAAAGTGCTGCCCAACATAAAGTGCTGCAATGCCTCATCCGGGGTAGTAAAGACCCTATAAATGCAATTACAAAACCAAACAATATATCACCCACAATAATACTAATACCATAACACTCAATAGTTGAGCAGTCATTTGTAGCTCGCACAACCTGCATAATAATCCACTCACATAAGACTAAACAACTAAGACCTGCTAAGACTCATGTCCATCACCCTGTGCTGTACTAGTCCTCATACTAATCTATCCATCACCAACTGAACAGGCATGCAATATCTGAAGAGATCGACCACATGTCGCTAACCAACGGAGGATTTTAATTTAGTCCACCCACTGCAGGTCCCAAAAAGCTCCATACTACAACCACTTCTTGACATCTCACGATGACAATCAGATATGAGATGAGTTTAACAAAGTCCATCCCAGCAGATCTATTCCACCATTTCTACCTTTAACCTAAGACTGCTCAGGACCGTAAACATTAACCAAAATATTTGAGGATGGACAACCCTGTACAGTAACCAGTTAAGTGGACTATGAATATAAGAAATACCATAAAGGGACCTGGAGAGCTGCTCAAAGCTGCCAGCTGACTGAAAACCATAAACTGCGCACCCATCTCTCACAATTTTTCATCCATCACACTACTGAGCTCTGATAGCCGCACCTCAGTGGTCAACACGCACAAAATGGACAACACTTCCAGAACGTTATCAAAAACAAAGACAACACACTTGTAAACACACACCCTACAGGAGGCAGCATGCTTCCTATGTAGGCGAGCGCTTCGGTGCCCCACAAAGGGTAGTAAGTGTTATATAAATGTTCTGATACAATAGCCCTGTAACATAAATCTTGAAGATACCTCTTTTCTATGCCAATCTTTACATTATATTTTTCTTCACAGTTTAACCGAAATAGCTGCAGGGTAAATGAGACAATTACCAGTGCTCAGCAATCATTTTCAATCCAAAAATATTAAACTTTGAAAAAGAATATAGTCAGTTTCATAATTCTTTTGGTCTCTTTCATGTCTGGAATCTAATATGTACTCCTGCCAGAGCAGTACATGCCGGCTTTGCAGTTTGAGCACTTATGAAAGCCAGAGAAATTCTTCCCAAAAAGTTGTGGTCTTGCTACATGGCTGCTGACCGATATATCAGGTAACGATTTTGCCTTTCTAAATGTAAATGTAGGCATTGGACCAATCACTTGTGCCAACTGATCATCATATTGCACCATTTGTACAGGGTCTATTGTCATATGTCCATCAGACTACAAATTTTCTTGTGGAAATCAATGATTTCTCTTGGCAATTAACATACTGCATGATTACTATTGATGCAGCCTCTCTATACAACGGCATTGTGTTCCCAAGAAGTAGAGTTACCAAAAATTATTTCTCAAAGTTATGTCTCCATGGGAAGTGACACCCAGTGTATGAAGCAACAGAACCCTCAGCTAAAACTAAAATCAGAAAATTATGCAATCTCAAAAGAAAATAAACTTGATAAGCAGTGATCCCAAGGGGAGAGCGCAACAGCCTGGGTGGATTTATGTAGAATAAATTCCAATACTACAGTAAGTGTGAGGGATAAGGAAGTAATGACTTGAGAGGTGAATTAATTAGGGCTCCAGACCAGAGAGACATCAATACTCTGATGAACATTAGTCACATTCTTCACAGGACCTGGGCGATAAAAGACAAGACCCTGAGTGCCAATTCTTCCCCAAGATCTGCCAAAAGACAACAACAATCAGCAGAAAAGAGGAGAGGAAGGAGGTCTGGTCAAGGACCAAACAACACTTCCAAAAGAAGAGGTAGCTGCACCCAGAAGGCAGGATGCCTGACAGAAATAGTGTCCTGCTGAAGTGTGGGAAATTAATAATGGCCATCACAGAATGTGCTCCAGAATCATAATAGCCCACCTCAAACCACTGTTGAACATGGAAGAGACTAGTGATTGTGTTCGGGTAGAAACACTGGATAGACATTTAAATAAACCAGGTTTAATGTATAAAACCCGGATGCACATTGAGGATGCATTGAGCGGACAAGCCTTAATGTTTTCTGGACTCGAATGACAGATTCCTATGGTTTATGAGGAAGATTGGCATCCGTAAGTTATAACTGGCACTCCAGTTGGAGAGAAAGTTATAATGGCAGCATAATCTTTGCTAGTTCCCTAGCCATTGGGGGACCAGGATGCCACAAATTCAGTATTACTATTACTCCAGTGCTGTATAACATGCAAGCAGGCTGGGGCAAGGACACAACTCCTCATGTGATCCCATTGTGATATGGACCACATGTTTAGAAGTAGTATTAGATGGAACTGGAAGCAAAATGGGACCTATCCGGGAATAACCCCCCATGCCTGTCTACTAGGTAGTCCCCTATTTCCTGGTATTGAAAGCTGGTAAATTCCTGGAGATTAGTACTCGACTATCATAGTTTGAACCAGCATTGTGAAACATACACTGTACACAAGGCACATAGTCCTCGACTAAATTGATTCAATTTGCATGCAAACATGGCAAAACCACTATTGAAATAAAATGTTTTCTGATTCCTACTATCTAACATTTACATTTTCTGTGACATAATTTGGCTTTACAAGATTACCTCAAAGGTATTAAAACAGATGTTGGGGTATTCAGTCCAAATCATTGAATTGCAACAGGTACATTGCTGATAGCGAACTGGACAAATATATTAAACTTGTAGACAAAATAGTAAAGATAGTTGCAGAGGCAGCTTACAGACTGATTATAGAAATTAAAAAATATGCTTATGCTAACTAAACCAAATCTTCCTGGGATACGAGTTATCCAGAAAAGGGAATAGACTTGCCCCTGAATGTTAGGAACTGTGGGATATTGTAACCCCCTAGTACTGTAAAAATGTAGAAGCATTATGTAAAAGAAGATATGTAGATGTATGGATTTGGATAGACATATCTCCCACATTCTGCAGAGCGAGTGAGAGCACTGTACCAGTTGATCACCTCTATGTTTACGGGGAAAGTCAGAAAGAAAGAACAGACTTAAATCCTTAAAGACCAGGGCCTGGATTTACTAAGATTTCACACAACCGAGCAGAGCAAGGGAAGTTGCAGCACTGCTATGCGTGAAAGGGAGTGAGAGGAACTGCACCATATTTAGAATGACATGACGCATTAAGATCAGGATAGTTTTTGTGCAATAAAGGGTGCCTTCCTACACACAAAAACTACCCCTTGAGGCTTATTTCTCTTTGCATGTGTGTTACAGACTGATAAAACAAAGATATTTCTCCTCTTTATGCCAGCCTCGGGTAGGCTTAACATTCTGGCACAAACAGATGCTTATTGATCTTTGTAACTATGGGATTCTGTCAAAACAGATGGGTGGACGCATGGCAACGCCCATGCAACCCACATGACGCACCAACCTGATGTAAGCTAAAGCAAGGCAGTACTATACACTGCTTTTTTTGCAAGCCACTCAAGTTAGGCTTTGTAAATCCCAAAATATATCTTGCATCAGGCTGTGCCTAAAAAATGATGCCACCCAGTAAATGATGCCACCCAGTAAATCTGGGCAATGATCTCAGCAGACAGAGAATAACGCATACAACTTAGCAGTAAGAATAGTTCCTAATCAGGCTGGATTCACTTATATAATGTATCATGAAGGCCAGATTACACCAATTGCATACAAATGACATTTATACGCACAGGAGCGTTTGCCCAAGTAGAGAAAATTCTTACAGCAGTGGAAACTGCCACTATTATTGAAAGACCCCGAGCACTTGTCAAGAAATTGATTAGATGACACCGATATCATCACTGGAGGGGACTAATAAAGCATGTGTACCAAATTCTAGAATCTTACATATGCGCTGTACGCAATCTTTGAGAGAAAGGTCACTTTGGAAGATGAGTCTGAGTACAATCTATCACTAAAATCACAGGAATTCTTTCAGTATACACCCTATTAGTAGTACAGCGAGTGCCGAATTCACAAAGAGCGTCCACATGCTTGGCGGAGCCTGCGCTGTCGTGGCGGGATCTCCGCACCCATGGCGGGATCTCCACACTGCAGTTTCTCAAATGAGGAGATCCCGCCACAAGGGTGGCAACCCCGCCACGACTGTGGAGACTCTGACATGGGGGCGGAGTTTCTTTGTGAACCGGGACCAGAGTGACTATCACACCGTCTTCCATACAGAGGAATCAGCACAACGTTTGGTCGGTACGAATAGCATTATACTACTGTCTGCACAGCAGTAAATGGAGTTTTTCAGAATGTGAATTTAAAGTAAATCATATGCAGATGAAGCCCCTGGGTGGTTCAACAGCACATGAAGCTAAATCGAATGCTCTACTGGTGGCTTTATAGAAAACTAGTGCTTCAGTTCCAACAGTGATTGATTCTGACTCCTCATGTTGAGTACAGGAGTGCATTGGGAATCCAGTGGTTACAAAGACTTATAAGGGAAGATGGTAGGGGTTAAGCTTCTCTGGACGTGCCTTGGTTAAACAACGTACATATTACACAAATACTATGCCAACACATGTTTTAATGAACCGAACATTTGACCCTGTCTGGCACGATGGAAAATCCTCAAGATTATCAGGTCTTGATCTGGTACGGATACAAGATTTGCAGCTTGCCCGACACAGTTTGGAAGCCGCACAGAAGCTGCTGCCCCATCAACATCGTCTGCTGTAATTGGCTTGTTTTCCAAGGTTGGAAAAATTGTGGTTGAGTATTTGAGAGAGAAGAACACGGTCCCATCTAAACAGAGCGTGTGCCAGTCATAGCAATGAAAGGAACAAGAAAGGTGGTTTTGCTTCCGCTGCTCAGAAAACAGCAGAGCAGACCGGTGTAAAAAAAACTCAGTGCAGCAATATCATGTGTCCTGTACTGTACAGTTGACCCGGGCAACTGCTAGAATTACCTTAAGGCTATGATACTGACAAGAGTGTGCTACAGTTGGAATACCATCCAGTGAAAGAGCAACCAGGTCCAAGCACAGATCAAAAAGCACTGTGATGATGGAGAATGCTGTAATGACACCATGTGCATGACCTCGAACACTTGACTTAGATTTCATTTTAAAATATGAATTGGATGAAAGAACTAAAAACCCACCAGAAAGCAACTCTGAACTGTCTGAATGTGAAATATTCTTAGCTCAATCAAGCACGGGTGAGCAAAACTATAGATCTTTAAAATTATTATTTTGGAGAACGTACACCCAAATTTGCGAATCAGATCAGTGGCCCCCTGGAGATATTGGCATAGATGCATCAAGCTAAACACCGCTCGCAAAGGGGCAGATTCTCAGAATCTGCCCCTTTGCGACCGGTATTTTTGCCTTTGGGATGAATCATCCCAAATGCAAAAATCGCAATTAAAGAAATCGCAAAATTGCTTTTTGACACTCTGGCACCCTTGAAATTGCAATCTCAATTTGCGATTCTCCAAATGAGAATCGCAAATTGAGATTGTCTTCCCATTCATTCCTATGGGCTTCTAGGCCCATAGGAATGAATGGCGAGGTATTCCTTAATTGCGAGTCGCAATTTGCGAGTCACAATTAAGGAATTTTAAGAAATCGCTATTTTTTAAGCGAGTTCTTCATGCATAGCATTTTGCTATTGCTTATTAGCAAATCCTTATTTTTCGCTAATAAGGAATCGCAAAATGGATGCTTGATGAATCTATGGGTATAGTTATCCAATTATGTCCTAGCTTTATTCTAGGCCCATCTATAGACAGTCAGAAACTTTCCAATTATACTGTCATTTCTGTAAACTGTATAGGGGTGTGTTCTTCTTACAGTGGTCTTGATGTACTTTGAGGCAATTTCCCTTGCATATAGACAAATAGTTTAAAACTCAATGTATCAAGATTACCATCATTTACTTCTTCTTGGTTTTATCCTGCTCCACCTATAAACTATGGGGCAGGTTTATCAATCTTTCACGCAGCGCAATGCAGCAAGCCCTTGCTGCGGTGTGTGAAATGGCAGGAATGCGCCATATTTAACATTATACGTGCATTCCTGTACATTGCTAGCGCTGGCACGCTTTTGGCTGTCTAGCACCAACACAATCACCCTTGCATCATGGTGCAAAGGTGCCTGTGTTGTATGCAGGATTGTTTTTATGTATGAGCGCATACCTTCCTGCACAAAAATAATTCTGAGAGCCGTTTTTTTCTTTCTATGTGTGCTGCAGCATAGAAAGAGGAAACAAACAAGGAAAAATAAAGGCATTTCTCTTAGTTATGCCTCACCTGGGGAGGCGTAGCTTTTTGATGCATTCCCAGGTCTACCACTAATGGTAACTCTGGGAATGTGCCAAAATCCATGGGTGGAAGCGCGGGAACATCCATGCTCCACCCATGGAACACCTCCCTGGGGCAGAGTAACACAAGGCAGCAATGTGCGCTGCCTTGCAGTACTCTGGATGTATCAAGCCATGCAGGGCCATGCCAGGTGGCCTTGTGTGGCCTGATGAATCTCACTTAGGTTTTATGGCACCCTTGTTCCCCTTGCGAGGGGCAAGAGCGATGCTAAATATTGATAAATATGCCACTACATTTTTGGGCTTATATATCTCTATGCATTAGAATACCCCTTGTAGTAGACCCTCTTTACTGAACTAATCTTACAATTATTTTTAATACCTATGTCAATCTTCAATATATTTTTTAATTTACTTTTTTACTGTTGTTTTTGGTGTTACTTGCTGACTTTCTTTGTTAGAGTGATTATTTGCAATATATTTTTTCCCACCGAGTTATAATAGTTATCTAAGAGAAACCACTGTTGTATTAATATTGTGTACCAAGGTTCCTCTTGATTCTTTGGGTTTGCTCTGTCTTCATTTATATGTTTATGTCGAAGTGAGCAATATATTAATACAAACACAGGGAAAGGAGGGTCAAAGAGAACATTTTTAAAGACCTGCCCAGGTTCACATCCCCAATTACTATATATGATCAACAACCAAGAACCGGGGGTCTAAATACCAAACTTATGGTAGGCTCAATAAGACTTCACCGCGGTAAGTCAGTACCCTAGTTACAATAAGAGCCCAAACAAGACACAAAGAACTAAAATTCGGAAGAGAACCAAAGGAAGTGATACGTGGGAGGGTCCAAGCCAATATACATGGATTGCCATCAACTTAACCATGTGATCAGTATCATCATTTGGTCATCCATTTCATGATGTGATATGCCTCTTGATGATAGAGGCATATTACCATTATGGTAATAGCAAGCTGGATCTCTCCCACAGCCACTTTTAAATAACCAAAGAACAGGTATATAGTTGATTGCCAATTAAACAAACATGCAGTGCAAAAACACAAATTGGTGCTGATGTTTAAAATAGTGTGATGTGTCCCAAAATAATACACATTTTATTGAAGCAAAAATGCTCACCCAGCCTGACTGGACCTCACCTCACCTGCACCGTGCTCTGTAATTAGGAGGCCCCGCTCCGTGGAGAAAGAAGGCAAGCAGAGGAAGTACAAAGATCTGCTTATATATATATATATATATATATATATATATATATATATATATATATATATGTCAGGACCGCTGGTCACCCAACACGTGTGGCAGGATCAATTTGTGCATCAACGATCTCTCGTGGGGTTAAAAGAGGAAAGAATCTTAAGAAAAACCACATGTGGACCGATTTGTGGCAAATGCGGAATTCTAAGATGGCCACCGCTTATTGATGCGTTAGCGGTCTAGTGGTCGTAGAAGCACCTGTGTGGATTTGTGGTGGGGCGCGCGCTCCTTAGCGAGTGCGCACTTCACTAAAGGAAAACTCCTGAAAGGTTCGGTGTCCCGTAGCTCAGTGAATGTAGGCGTTCGGAGTAATATATAAATCTGAAAACTAGTTTCTCCAGAAGAATAAATGAAAGGAAAATAAATACCTGTTTCTGAAGTTCGAGGCGAGGTCCCGGTTCAAGCTTCGAGAAGTGAGGTGTGAGGAGTCTTCCTGCAGGCTTTGTGACGTCGGGGCTCCGTGACTCCTCCCGCTTCAGGCTCCACAGCTACAGTTAACCCCTGAGGAACAGAAATCAGCAGGCAACAAGAGAGCGACGTTATTAAGCTAAGTGAAAGACTTTTGTTCTCATTACTAAACGAAAGACTGTGAAAAGGCTGGAATATAAAGCAATTATTTTTTCTTGTCAAGACTTACCTTGTAAATTCAGCTCGACAGCAAACTGTGAATATATACTTTAGTCAGTTATGAGGAACGAGAAAAAACTTTTAAGATGAGGAGTATATATATTAAAATTAAGAGAGAAAAGAAATAATAACAAAAAAAAGGTTAAGAACAAGCAGGAATTCAGAATCCTAAAGAAAAGTATTTAGAGGAATAAATAGAAGGCATCTCTAAAAAAACTAAACTGGTAGGTGAGTTTATTGGAAAAGTAAATAATAAATAGGAAATTAACATATATAAAAGATACTTAAGGTGTTAAATGTTTTGCAGATGAAGTGTTTCCAAAAACAAGGAAAATCTCAGACAAGACAACAGAAAAGAGAAGAGAGGCAGGTTCAAGAAAAGACTAGGGGTATGTTAGAAAATAATAGATGGATTATATCTAAAGAGTAGTGTAGAGACGTTAGGGTGTTAAGTAATAGTTGTGTGTTAGTTTCCTTAGGTATCTTCAGCAAGCTGGTCACCAGTTTGGATGACAGGAAGAGCCAGATAGAAAACCCGAAGGTTCAGAACCAGTCTCTTCTGTTTATTCTTTGTTATTTTATCCATTCCCCCTTCCCCCTTTGGGGTTAATTAGAGACATGATAACATTCTGTCTCTGAGGAATCCTGGAGAGGGAGGTGGGAGCTAGCATCTTCTGTTCCTGTGCAAGTAACCGGTAAGACCTGTAGTTAAACGGCTCTGACAGAGTGAAGTGCCCACTGTATAACAGAGTACATTGTTGGACAGATGTCTTTTAGTGACCATTAAGGGGGTACATGTATAAGGAATTTCGTAGACATGGGAGTTTTTTAAATAAAAGGTTGGATAAAAGAGACCCATGGGATCGGCTAATACACATACTCATTGGTCCCAGCACACTTTGTCTTAACAGGGAGATGACTCTCAAAGACCAATGGAAATTATTGGTGCTAAGATGTGCGATATGGCAACAGCTGTTTTGACGATGTACCGGCCAAATACCTAGATATTGTTCCTGGTGGGCAAGGAAGAGTTTTGTGACTAGAGGTTTGAAATGTGACAAAGCTGCTATGTGGTATATATATAAGCAGCTCTTTGTACTTCCTCTGCTTGCCTTCTTTCTCCACAGAGCGGGGCCTCCTAATTTCTGAGCACGGTCCAGGTGAGGTGAGGTCCAGTCCTCGGTCAGGTTGGGTGAGCATTTTTGAGCAAAAACAAGTTTTTATAGCAAGTATTGTTTTGAACCGCATTGGGAAGAGAACATGATTAATAATCCTTTATTGCGTTATTTGATTTGCTACAGATGCCATCTGCACTCACTGATGCGGAGGAGTAGTAATTCACAGGTTGTATTTATTCCAACCTTTTGTTGATTCACTTAGTTTTACACTAAGACATGTTTATAAGCAGTAGCAATCTTCTAGAGCAGAGGCCCTGGCGAAAGCCAATGGGATATTACACCCGCGTGGCTGAAACATGTTGGCCCCTTGTGGCAGCCATATGTTTATACTGCCCGTTGCACTGTTCTGTTTTTAATTAGTGGATGTGCCTATGCTTCAATAAAATGTGTATTATTTTGGCACACATCACTCTATTTTAAACATTACCACCAATTTTTGTTTTTGCACGGCATGTTTTTTTAATTGGCAATTAACTATTTACCTGTTCTTTGGTTATTTAAAAGTGGCTGTGGGAGAGATCCGTGCAAAAACAACAGTTGATGGACAGAATGCAGAACAATGTCATACATTCACCCCAGTACAGAGATCTGGGCCTAAATCCATCGTTTTTTTGCTCACCACACCACTCCAGTTCAAACATGGCCATATGCAAATCAGCTTGACCCTGCGCCTCATGGGAACAGTCCAGCCCGAACTGCCAAGCCATGTCTTCCCTGGACCGGAATCAAGCATCCTAGGACCGGTTTCTGGCTATCAGCCGTCTTCAGTGGGAGAGATCCAGCTTGCTATTACCATAATGGTAATATGCCTCTATGATCAAGAGGCATATCACATCATGAAATGGATAACCAAATGATAATACTGATCACATGGTTAAGTTGTAGGCAATCCAGGTATATTGACTTGGACCCTCCCACGTATCACTTCCTTTGGTTCTCTTCCGAATTTGAGTTCTTTGTTTCTTGTTTGAAGTGAGCATTATAAAA
Source organism: Lissotriton helveticus (assembly GCF_964261635.1). Taxonomy (NCBI): domain Eukaryota; kingdom Metazoa; phylum Chordata; class Amphibia; order Caudata; family Salamandridae; genus Lissotriton; species Lissotriton helveticus. The sequence continues at coordinate 257,925,460 of NC_136059.1, forward strand.
ATTGCTGGAGGAGGAGAGTGTACAGTCCTCTCTCGTCACTAGGCAGCTGAATTTAGCGCCACCGCAGGGAGAAACGCAGGTGCGTCCTGTATTATTGTAAATGCACGCATCCATGCGTTTCTAAATTGACGGAGCTCTGCGTTAGCAATTTTGGGGCTAACCCGCACTCCACCACTTTTTTATAAATATGCCCCTCTATTTTTAGGTCTCGACCTGCCAATGCGCTTGCGCATTGCTGGTGAGACATATAGAGGGCCACCAGCAAATCCTACCAAGAGGTTTTGGAGTGCGGATTATGCCCAGTGCATGTGAGGCATTCAAGCGCGAAGCTTTGCCATTGCGCGCTGGGCCTCACTTCCTGTCTTACTTCCATTATCGCTCACATCCCATATGCTCTCTAGTTCCCTCCCACCCTTCCACCTTCAAATGAACGCCGCTCCCCTGCTCCACCATTGCAATACTCCTTTGCTTTTAATAAAAACCTTTCGCTCCAAACATGCATTTCACGTACAAACTACCGCTAGCGTCCCTCACCATTTTTCCCCATATGCTCGTTCCCTCCCACCCATCCGACTTCAAATGAACGCCGCTCCCCTGCTCCACCATTTGTCTGCCTCGCATCGGACTTCAAAGCTGCTGTTCCCCAGCCTGCCGCATCAGTGCCTCGCATCGGACTTCAAAGCCGCTCCTCCCCTCCCTACAGATTGTAATATGCCACAGCTTTACAGATAGTTTTCAGTTTCCTTTTTTTTACCGTTGCAATACTCCTTTGCTTTTAATTAAAAAAAACTTTGCTCCAAACATGCATTTCACGTACAAACTACCGCTAGCGTTCCTCACCATTTTCCCCTGCTTTACATACTACGCTTTATATACTACCTCATACTTTACTACATTTGTTATCTAGCTAGTATACTTCTTTGGCCGCAGAATTATAGTTTTTTATGCAAATTTAACTTAAGGCTGCTATTTTACGACATACAAATATGTATGTTACACTAACACGCAACACACCAACTGCTTTGCACTTTGCTTGCAGTTTAGTTCGCCTTTTAATATTTCCTTTATTTCTTCCTTTCATTGCATTGCTTTTCTCAGCAAAACGCTTTCCTTAGGCACACATTGCAACTAAAGCTGCTTAATTTGTCGCTACTACACATTCTGTACTGCAAAGCAAATAGTTAAAATGTGTTAAACATTACTCGCCAACAGTAATTACCTCTTTTAAACATTTCCTCTTTGCATATGCTTCTGAAACTCACCAATATTAGTGTTTTCTAGTTCGTATGCTCACTCGTTACTGCTTATATTATAAGTTGCTTTCTAAATATTAATGCTGCTGATGCTAATATTAGAAGTTGTTCCAAAAATACTAATTCTGTTGTTTACTCCCTATGTGTGTAGCTTGTTCTCAGCGCTAAGCAGTAAGTAACTTGATTTGCTTTGTCAAAATTCACCCGTGCTCAGTTTGTTGTCATTGGAAAGACGTGAAAAGCTGAGCTGCCATTCTTTGTCTTACCCACATCGACTCTTTTTGCACTCGTGGCAAAGGCAGGAGGCATGAATGTGTTCACAATCAAGTAAAAAAAATCACTTTAAAAAAATGCCCAAAACACTGCAAAGATTTATAACTTGTACCAGGGTGAACATCTGCATTTCAACCTCTCTCCACCTCTCTCTTTCTCTCTCTCTCTCTCTCTCTCTCTCTCTCTCTCTCTACCTCTACCTCTCTCTCTACCTCTCTCTCTCTCTACCTCTCTCTCTCTACCTCTCTCTCTCTACCCCTCTACCTCTCTCTCTCTACCTCTCTCCCTACCCCTCTCTCTCTCTACCTCTTTCTCTCTCTCTATCTCTGCACGCCTCACACTGCTGCACGCCTCACACTGCTGCACGCCACAGTGCTGCACGCCACACAGTGCTGCACGCCTCACACTGCTGCACACTGCTGCATTACTCACAGTGCTGCATGCTGCACACTGCTGCACGCCTCACACTGCTGCACAGTGCTGTACTCCGCACACTGCTGCACGCCTCACACTGCTGCACGCCTCACACTGCTGCACGCCTCACAACACCACCACATCACTCTAGGACACCACCACATCACTCAGGGGCACCACTCAGAGGCACCACCACATCACTCAGGGACACCACCACATCACTCAGGGACACCACCACATCACTCGGGGACACCACCACATCACTCAGGGGCACCACTCGGGAACACCACCAGATCACTCGGGGACACCACCACATCACTCGGTGACACCACCACATCACTCTGGGACACCACCACATTACTCTGGGACACCGCTCCATCACTCTGGGACACCACCACTTCACTCGGGGACACCACCACATCACTCTGGGACACCACCACATCACTCTGGGACACCACCACATCACTTTGGGACACCACAACTTCACTCTGGGACACCACCACATCACTCTGGGACACCACATCATCACTCAGCCCAACCACATCATCACTCAGCATCACAACAGCACTGTCCTTGTTTAGGCTTACTTTGTGCTTGGTCTAAGGGCCGATTTAGCCTCACCAAGCTGCTAAGGAGGTAGAAGCACTGCCTTCCTCTCATACTTAGAGGGCCCTGTGAGTACTGCGAGGATTTATCACCAAACCTATGACTGCAAACACGACTGGGGTACTTTCTGTGAAATTGTGCATTGCCAGACAGTCGGACATGTCATGCTGGTATGATGGACGGTCTGGCACTTTTTCTGTTTATTCCTTCTCACAACTGCTGTGATATACATGACAATTCCTGTAAAGATAAAACACAGTCGACATTGTGTCAAAGCTCTGCCCCTAATTGTGGCGGCCTTCCAAAGTCCCATGTGTGGGTGGCTATTTCAGATGATACCGGTGGTTGAGTCTCTGCCACCTAAAACACAGCAGTTCACCCATCACTAAGTGAGGAGGGGCATTCAGGAGTTGGGCAGATGGTGCATCTGCCTATTTTTGGCAGATATCTCATTACTGCCCAACTCCTAATGAGACACTAAGTTTTCAACATCTTCTAAAAGGTCATTTCTTATAGTAAAACTTTTCTAAAGCACAAACCATATTTCCTTTTTTCCATGTTTAATGTTGTTTTTAATTTTTCTTTAACTAAGATTTTGTACTTTCTATTTCAGCTCCTCCCTCCTCATTAATTTTACTTTTGTCTTAGTTACATAAGTAATTTTATAGAAATTAAAACATGTAATAGATTTGCCAGTCCATGTTATCTTGTGATAGATAACGCCTTGAAAATGTCCATATTCGCTCATTGAAAAAGACAGTTATAAAAACCAGAATTATTAATGAACGACTACACTTTGCAAAAACTCTTCCCTCTAGACTTCTGAACTTTCAATTATAAATGTGCGTGGCTTACAATTCAAACAACTGCTGAATTTAGGAGTAATGCATTCACAAAAATATACGACATCCGTCTATTTGTCTTAACCTGCGTTGTGCATTGTGTAGGTTTCTCGTGCATAAGTTAGGCAATGCGTGTACTGCAATAGTCCTCCTTGTAAATAGCTTTTGTTTCTTCATTAGTAAAATAGTCCCTTCAGATGACTTGTCTTTTTACACACGCCCTGTGAAATCAGGGAATATTGGTCCACTTTCTGCATGGATCATTAAAGTGTAAGTTTAGATTTCAGTTTAAATATGCAGTAAGTGTGGTTAATGCTATGGAAGTATTTAATACATGCAAAGGTACAACTCTATTAGGATTCATCTCATGTGCTTTATGTTTATTTGAGCACCCTCTGGCGCTGCCTTGGGAAGGCATATTCCTAACATATTCAAGAAGAATTTACAAGTGCTTAATTTCGACATACATTGTGTAAGTTACAGATTTGTAGAAGAAACCACCGCATCCTTAAGAGACATTCATACAGCAGTTACAACTTACCCATGAGAAATGATCAATTATGGGAAAAGTGAAATAAACCCTAATCTTTTTAGTAACCCCAGTGTCCGCTTGTGCAGTAGATGCTGGTGGGGTGAGGGGAGAGCGATGCTGGTGGGGGGCACTGGTGCTCATTTTGTGGACTGGAACTTGTTTTTCCTCATACTTTGACCCAGAGCAAGAAGGAGAAAGAAAGAAAGAAACAAACAAACAAACAAACAAAGAAGAAAGAGAAAAGCATAAAGAAAGAAGGATGAGAATGCAAAAAGGTTATAAAGCGATGAAGCGGGGTTGAAAAAGAGTGTACAAAAGTGAAAAAATAGCCATAAGTATACAGTGGTGTGAGAGGGATTGGGTGAAACCATGACTAGACAGCCTTGGTATTCAGCAACCCTGTTGCTCGAGTACCTTTGGCAGGCTCCTTAAGAAAACTTTGGACACCTGTATATAGTTTTATTTGTTCATTTATTACAAATTAAGCACTAATCCCCTTCCTATTGGCATCATCTTGAACCTCAGGCATTCGTTTACGAGTGGTAAAATGACTTTTTTTTCTGCGCTAGTGGCCCTACGTTATTGCTCACTACTGATTGTTCACAATTATTTATTATTTGGAAATTAACAAGTACCAAAGTCTTTCTTCATAAACCTGAGGAACAGATGAGAAATACACTGGCCTGTAATCATCTACCTTAGTGAGGGGTGAGGGAAGTGTTTGCGACACCTCGAATACTCGACATTCAACTCGAGAGGCCGAGTTTGTATCAGCCGGGCTGGAATTCCAGGGTGTCAGCAGAAGTTTCCAGCACACAATCACCAGCCACCTTGCCTTGTTAGCGCTCTTATCGTGTTTCGAAGCACATTCTTCTTCGAATGGCGCCTCTGCTCATTCATAATACACGTTACAGACCCTCCGACGGGCTGATGCTGAACTTGGGGCTTTACGGTTCGGTCAAATCTGGAATAAATCGTCAAGAAAATATTTATATATTTAAACTCGTTCGATCCAGGCCTTCGTTCGTTAGCCTCGCTTGCTACTGAACTTTGGGGCATATTATCAACACAGGCGATAAAATTATCGCCCGCTTTATCGGCAGAAAACTGCCGCAAAAGCAGCTTTAGCGGCAGTTTTCTGCCGATAAAGCGGGCGATAATTTTATCGCCTGTGTTGATAATATGCCCCTTTATTTGTAAATTTGTCAAGAATACACGGAATTAAAATGTCACTGGGCTCTGTGTACAATATATGGGCTGAGTTTGCAAACTCAGGGGCATATTTCCAACCAATAGAGATAATTTTTGTCTCTAACTTATTTAGAGACAAAAATTATCGCCGCAAATCGGCGATTTTTATCGCAGATAAACCTTGCTATTAGCAAGGTTTATCGCAAATGCGATAAAAAACGTCCGCAATGCATGAATATCGCTGAAAAGTCAGAGATATTCATGCATTATCGAGCAAATGCTCTTAGCCATGTTATCCACCTCCCATTGGATAACATGGCTAAGAACTGCTCCTGGGCAAGTGTTAGCTTTTGGAGATATTCGCGCTTAGCGCGAATATCTCCAAAAGTTGGTAATAGGAGATAGCGATGTTAGCGACTGTTTTCAGTCGCTAACATCTTGGCACGCCCACTTTGCATGTCATTAGTGATAAATATCACTGACATGCAAAGCGGAGCCCAAGATGGTCACTATCTCCTATTAGCTGTCGCTAACTGGTGTTAGCGACAGCTTGGTAATAGGGAGATCATTTTATCTCCGCTTTCTTGGCTTTTAAACCCAAAAAAGCGGAGATAAAGCCCCTTGATAATATACCCCTCAATAACTACAAGCATATGCAATGGACTAGGTCTCACATTAACGAGAGTTTGAGCTATTGACATTGTAAATGACAATGCAAAAAGCAGCTAGCTTAAACTCTCGGAAATCTTGACGAACAGATTTTTTTTGGGGGGGGGGGAAGCGCCCCATGCCACACTTTCACGTTAATGGCAGCCACGCCTCTTTTTTTTAGGCCCGGCTCGTCTAAAGAATGTGGCCCTGCGGCTAATAAAGTGAAAGCGTAGTATGGTGTGTTTTTATGAAAAAAAGCATGTTTGTCAATTTGACAAACAAATGCTTTTTTTTTGTTAAAAGTTACCCTTGCCGCAGTTTCACTTTAATAGCAGCCTCGCGCCTTTCTTTAGAACAGCTGTGTCTTAAGAAAGGGACGTGGCCGACATTAAAGTGAAAGCGCTGTATGGGGGTGCTTGTTGTGAACCAAAATCTGAACAAATAATAAGAAAAAAAAGTGCAGCCACATTCGGGCTGCAAACAATAAACTAAAGGCACAGCTGTTAAAGGGGGACACTACCAACCAGAATATAAGATCCTTAAGTATTGCCCGGCGGTGTCGCCTCTTGAACCCACAAGGTATTTGACTAATGAAGAGGCAGGCGCTGGAGACTGGAAGGCAGGAAACAGGGTTTTATTCTCTCCGGAGGAGAACACAGCAAAACAGACAGCAGGTATCGTTCTGAGGTGCTCTACCCGCATCTCTGAGGCCTGGCCTCTTATACACAAGGTAATCACTTTATTGCATGAAACACAATCCCGTTAATACTTTGATGTACGAAAAAGACATCCTCGGAATCTCCCCTTCAGGTCCGTTCCCACACATAGTTACAGTTGAAGTCCCCACCCCGGTCACAACAGGTGGTGATCATCGCGCAGTAGGATATTCCGCCGATTCATGGGAGGTGTGGGGTTCGATCGGATCTCGTAGGGTGGGGGTTTTGATCGACTCGGGGGTCCTTTGATGAGGGAAGCTTCCCACTGTACTGGGGGTAATAAACAGTATCCGCAGAGCCAGATGGCGGCCTGGGAACGGGGAAGACAAATGGGCACACAGGAAAAAGGGTTTGCATCAAAAGGACCTGGGACCATGAAAGGAATGAAGGGAGGTGTCGTGCTGGGGACAGGATGGGATTCCGAGGCAGAGCTGCGCTGAAGAGGGGTTTATGACCCGAGACATGTGAGGGCGAGGGGGTTGCCAGCATGCGGGGGATGCCCGTGAGGCTAGGAGAGGGAGAGAGAGAGAGAGACGCGCTGGTTATCAGAAAAGGGCCGGGAAGCCATGGTGTTCAAAATGGCGGCTGTTTTACGTGCACGAAAAGGGTTCGAGAAGAGCAAGAGGGCGCCGATAATGTTGACGGTCTCAGCCTAACTTTCAACAGTCCTCCCTTTTCAACATATCTAGCCGACTTGCTTACTCAATGTCAATTTTCATCAAATTCCTGACCTCGGTATCGTATAACGCTCTCATGTGTTCGTTTTCAAAGTCCACAGTTTTGGGGAAAATACAACTTGCACATAAAGAACACAAAGGTGGCAGACATTGAATTCCCAAGCATAGACCACATATTACAACTACAGGGATCAGGATAATGGTGAGCAGTCTCCAGCCCCAGTTCTTAACGGAGTCCCAGAACCAACCACCAAGCGACCATCCTTCTTGTTCTTGGTGGACTTCCGAAGAGAGTCTGTGAAGATGTTCAATGGCTTTGTACACTGAGGGTGAGTTGTCCGGTATGAATGTACAACAGCTGGACCCAATAATGCGGCATGCTCCTCCACGGTCCGCCAGAACCACATCTAGAACAAGGCGGTTCTGGAGAGCCACCAGACGGACCGCTTGGAGCTCGGCAGTGTTGTTAGCAAAGATACCAGCTGTGATGTTCATGGTTGTCTCAACTGCCTGAGTCAGATGTCGGATGGCACGGCTGTTTGCCATCGGGCCCCAGAGGGGGACGAGTCCTTTCATAGCATCGAGGAACTGTGCTCCTGTTGAGTCGGCTTGCTCAATGTCTTTGGCTCGTTTTTGTCTATGGTGATTCGCTGGGGCCACATAAGTCGGAGGAAGGATGAAGGAGATGAAACAAGTGCCCCCCAGCCTTTGGGGAGCCAGGTGTAGGCCTTGGTGCCGCAGACGAAATACATGTTTGGGGATGACACAAAGGAAGGTGGATCCGTGGAATCCAAAGTTCTGGTAAAGCGGCAAGCGCTGCGACCCACCAGCTGTGTCCCAAGTCCTTCTACACACATGTGGCCTGTGACGTTGATGACCGACAAGGCCACAGTCAGAGTGGCAGCCGTTCGTTTCCGCAGATAGGAGAAGGTGGGTCTGGTTGGATTGTTGAACACCTGTATTTCGATCCGTTCTTTAGCCGGGATGTCCATTTGGATTGAATCGTTGGACGTCTGAGGGCAGAAGTGTATCTTCGTTTTGTTTCGCCGGACCCCGTGGGAGAAATGCGTCACGGTTCCGCCGGAGGTGGCATTGTCCTTATAGCTTTCTTGCAGGAGGATCAGCCAAGCAAGGCAGGAGCCGTGAACAGAGAAGGGCGAAGGGATGAAGGGTATTGAATGTCCAGTGGCATGGGGTAGCAACCCACAGATCCAGCAGTTGGTGGCATTGGTGGCAAGATTGTGTTGGTGAAGCAGCTGTACGAAAGAGTTATTCCAAAATTCCTTTCGCCTCTCTCTTAGTTGAGGAGAGAGCGAAATTAGATAATGTTCCTTCATGGTGGCAGGCTGGGCAGTGGTTAGGAATGTTTCGCGAGCAGGTGCATGTTCTTCCATAATCCAGAGCGTGGTCATGAGGAGAAAGCAGAAGAGGATTACGATGAAGAGTGCAATTGTCTTTGAACTATGGAGTCTGTCTGTTCTCGGATTTCTGTAGTGGGTATTTCCTGTTGTCTCCATCGGCTTCTTATTTGGCGCTTCCATCATCTTCCTATCTGGCGCTTCCATCATCTTCGTTTTCAAGGTGCTCGGTAGTGGGCAGAACCACAGACTTAGTTTAGCTTCTCTCCAGGTAACCCTTGGTAGTGTTGGGTCACCGTTCTGAGACCTTTCAACCTAGTCAGTGGCCTACTTAGCCGAAGCTCCCTCCTTTCGACGCAGGAAGTACCCTTCTCGAGATGGCACAGTGGGATCAGAATGTTTTGAAAGTTCAAGTGTCTCTGTGTTGGGATAGCAGTTCAATGATGGTCGGTCTTTATTCAGGAGCTCTTCCTGGGTACTGACGTTGTCTGTCGTGGCCAGGGCTGAGGAGACCTTTTTGCAGTGATGGGCGTGCAGCCAGTGCTTCTTCCCCTCCACTCGAAGTGCGGTCCGAGTGGTGATCAGCACTTGCCAGGGGCCCGTCCACCGGGGTTCCAAACTCTTTGACCGCTGAAAATTCCGGATCAGCACGAAGTCCCCCGGTTGGATGGCGTGACCCGGACCCCTGAAAGCATCGGGGATGGCCTGCTGCACCTGCTGATGAATGACAGACAGAGTTTCAGTCAATTTATACAGATAATCAGACATTAGGACGTCCGGGACGTCATGAATGGAGGTCGGTTTCGGGGCTGACCAGACGCTCATGGGTCGACCGAAGACAACTTCATAAGGGGTTAAGTGATGTCGGGTGGGGGTAGAGCGCATCGATAGCAATGCCAGGGGGAGGGCGTCTGGCCATTTCAGACCCGTGGTAGCCACTATTTTGGCCAGTTTAAGTTTTAGTGTGGCATTGTGTCGCTCAACAAGTCCTGCGGATTGGGGGTGGAAGACTGCGTGGAATTTCTGTTTAATACCCAACCCCTTTAAGATGAGCTGGATAACTTCGGCTATGAAGTGGGGGCTATTATCACTCCATAGAATACGACAGAGGCCGTAACGGGGAAAAAATTCCTTTAACAGCACCTTTGCAGTGGCCATAGCGGTGTTGTCACGGGTTGGATATGCTTCCACCCACTTGCTAAATGCGCACACCACAACAAGTACATATTTTAGGCCTTGGCATCTGTCTAGCTGGATGTAGTCCATCTGCAGGACTTCAAATGGGTGGTTGGGGACCCCAAATCCCCCCCGGGGCACTACAGTTCCTTTCCCGGGGTTGTGTTGCAGGCATATTAAGCATTGTTGGACCAGGCGTTTGGCGGAATCTGGGATCTTATCATTGTGCCAAACTCTGGAGACAAGTTCGATCATGGGGGCTGATCCTATGTGGGCAGGGGAGTGTGCCATGGTCAGTATGGGGATCAGGTATGAATCAGGTAGCAACCATTTGTTCGTGTCTTTTGTCCGCCAGCAGCCTTCATCGTCTTTTAATCCCACCCGTGTCCAGTCAGTCAACTCGTGTTGTGTGCTAGCCGTTTGAATGTCCCTGATAGTGTCTCTAACGTCAGTCCATTTTTCCGCTTGTGACCTGGTCACGTACATATGTGTTGTCGTCCTATTTTCAGCTGTCGTTCGGGCAGTGATGTCGGCCAGTGCATTTCCCTGTCCAATAATGTCTGTCACCTTCTTGTGTGCCTGGCATTTGATGACGGCAAGCTTGTTGGGGAGAAGGACAGCTTCGATTAAGGCGGAGACTAGATCCCCGTGCAAAATGGGTGTGCCGTGTGAGGTCAAGAATCCCCTTTCCCTCCAGAGGAGCCCAAAATGGTGAACCACCCCGAAGGCATACTGGCTGTCGGTGTAAATGTTCGCTGTGGTTCCGGTGGCCAGGACGCAGGCTCGTGTCAAAGCAATCAGTTCCGCTGCCTGGGCAGATCGCTGGGTGATGCGGGCTGTTTCTACTACGGTTCGAGCCGTGGTGACTGCATAGGCAGCGGAAGTGGTACCGTCGGGGAGTTTGATGCAAGAACCGTCCACCCACAGCTCCCCGTCGGGGTCAGGGAAAGCCGTGTCTCTGAGATCAACCCTACTCCTGGTTTGTTCGTCCGTAAGAGTCACGCAGTCATGTACAGGGTGCACATTGGGATCGTTCTCTGGCAAGGGTAACAGAGTTGCCGGGTTCAGTGTGGTGCATCTTTTCAGGGTGATATGGGGCGCAAGCAAAGTCAGTTCGTATCCAGTCAGTCGTGCACTCGTCAGATGTTGCGTCTTGGTTTGGTTCAGGAGGGTGTCGACTGCATGGGGTACCAGTACCGTGAGGGAATTCGAGAGTACAATCCCCTCACTCTGTCGGATAGAGATTGCAGCAGCAGCTACAGCTCGAAGGCAGGCAGGCAAGGCTCTGGCGACAGGGTCAAGAGTGGCAGAGAAGTAAGCGCACGGTCGTTGCCTAGGGCCAATGGCCTGGGTCAGGACAGATAAAGCGCACCCCTCCCTTTCGTGAGTGTAAAGGGAGAAGGGCTTTTTGTAATCAGGGGTACCTAGGACGGGGGCTGAGCAAAGGGCATCTCGCAGTTCCGTGAAGGAAGTTTGACACTCAGGGGTCCAGGGGAGTGGAAAAGGGACGTCTTTGTTTAGCAGAGAAAACAGTGGTTTTACAACGAGGCTAAAGTTCAATCAATCAATCAATCATTGACACTTATAGAGCGCGCTACATACCCGTAGGGTCTCAAGGCGCTGGGAGGGGGGGGGGGTGCCGCTACTGCTCGAACAGCCAGGTCTTCAGCTTCTTCCTGAAGGAGAGGTGGTCTTGGGTCAGGCGCAGGTCGGTCGGGAGGGAGTTCCAGGTCTTGGCGGCCAGGTAGGAGAAGGACCTTCCTCCTGTAGTCGCTCTTCGGATGCGGGGGACGGCGGCGAGGGCGTGGTTGGCTGATCGGAGGTGGCGTTTGGGAGCGTAGAAGTTGACTCGGCTGTTGAGGTAGCTCGGGCCTTGGTCGTGTAGGGCTTTGTGTGCGTGGGTGAGGAGGCGGAAGGTGATTCTTTTGTTGACGGGGAGCCAGTGAAGGTCTCTCAGATGTCCGGAGATGTGGCTGGTTCGTGGGATGTCGAGGATGAGTCTGGCTGAGGCGTTCTGGATCCGCTGGAGTCTCTTCTGGAGCTTGGCGGTGGTCCCGGCGTAGAGGGCGTTGCCGTAGTCCAGTCGGCTGGTGACGAGGGCCTGGGTGACGGTCTTCCTGGTCTCGGTGGGGATCCACCAGAAGATTTTCCGTAGCATGCGTAGGATGTTGAAGCACGCCGAGGAGACGTTGTTGACTTGCCTGGTCATGGAGAGGGAGGAGTCCAGGATGAAGCCCAGGTTGCGTGCATGGTCTGTCGGTTTGGGTGCGGTGCCCAGGGCGGGGGCCACCAGGAGTCGTCCCTGGCGGAGGGTGAGGAGCCCAGGATGAGGACCTCCGTCTTGTCCGAGTTCAGTTTCAGGCGGCTGGTCGTCATCCACTCGGCTACCTCTTTCATCCCTTCGTGCAGGTTGGCTCTGGCGGCGGCGGGGTCGTTCGTCAGGGAGAGGATCAGCTGGGTATCGTCGGCGTAGGAGATTATGCTGAGGTTGTGTTTGCGTACGATGGCCGCGAGGGGGCTCATGTAGACGTTGAAGAGGGTGGGGCTCAGAGATGATCCTTGGGGGACGCCGCAGATGATTTCGGAGGCCTCTGACTTGTACGGTGGTAGACGGACTCTCTGTGTTCTTCTGTCGAGGAAGGAGATGATCCATTCCAGCGCCTTGTCCTGGATTCCGATGTTGCTGAGGCGCCGTACTAGGGTGCGGTGGCAGACCGTGTCGAATGCCGCGGAGAGGTCTAGGAGGATGAGGGCCGCTGTTTCTCCATTGTCCATCAGGGCTCGGATGTCATCGGTGGCGGCGATGAGGGCGGTCTCGGTGCTGTGGTTGGCTCGGAAGCCGGACTGTGAGGGGTCGAGGGATCCGTTCGTCTCGAGGAAGGCGGCCATCTGCTTGTTGACGGTCTTCTCGATGACTTTGGCTGGAAACGGGAGGAGCGAGATGGGGCGGTAATTCTTGAGGTCGGTGGGGTCCGCTGTTGGTTTCTTGAGTAGAGCGCTGAGTTCGGCGTGTTTCCAGCTCTCGGGGAAGATGGTGGTGTCGAAGGATGTGTTGATGATGTCTCGCAGGTGGGGTGCGATGACAGCGTCGGCCTTGTTGAAGACGTGGTGAGGGCAGGGGTCGGTCGGTGATCCGGAGTGGATGGAGTTCATCGTGCGGATGGTGTCTTCGGTGCTGATCGGGGTCCAGGCGTGGAGAGTGGTGGTGGGGGGTGGTTGTTCGGTCATGGTGTGCGTTGGTTGGTTGATGAAGCGGTTGTGTATGTCCGCGATCTTGTTGTGGAAGTATGAAGCGAGGGAGTTGCAGAGGTCTTGCGATGGGGTGATGTCGTTGTTTCCTGCGCTGGGGTTGGAAAGCTCTTTCACGATGTTGAAGAGTTCCTTGCAGTTGTGTGCGTTGTTGTCCAACCGGTCCTTGAATGCTGTTTTCTTGGCGGCGCGGATCAGCTGGTGGTGTTTCCGGGTGGCAAGTTTGAAGGAGGTCCTGTTGTCTGGTGTCGGTTCCCTTCTCCAGACTTTCTCGAGGGCTCGGCAGTTCTTCTTGGAGCTCTTGAGTTCGTCGGTGAACCATGGGGCCTTCTTGCTGCCGGGTCTGCTAGGCGGGGTCCTCAGTGGGGCGAGTTCGTCCGCGCAGTTGCTGATCCACTTCGTGAAGTTGTCGGCGGCCTGGCTGGGGTTCGCTGAGCTGGCAGGAGGGTGCTGGCTCAGGGAGGTGGCGAGCTGGTCTGCTGTGATCTTGTTCCAGCTTCTGCGGGCGGCCTGTTGCTGGTGTTGGTGGGTCGTTGTTCTCTTGAAGGTGAAGTGGACGCAGCTGTGGTCCGTCCATTGAAGCTCTGTGGCGTGGCTGAAGTCGATGTCTGTGCTGGAAGAGAAGACTGCGTCGAGTGTGTGTCCGGCGAGGTGGGTGGGGGTGGACACCAGTTGCTTGAGTCCCAGGTTGGCGAGGTTGTCGAGCAGGGTGCTGGTGTTGCGGTCGTTGTTGTTCTCCAGATGGAAGTTGAGGTCTCCCAGGAGGATGTAGTCAGCGGAGGGGAGGGCATGCGGGCTGACGAAGTCGGCGATGTCCTCGCTGAATTGTGTGCGTGGTCCAGGGGGTCGGTAGATCAGGGTGCCTCTGAGGGTGGTGTTCGGGTTGGTGTGGATCTGGAAATGCAGGTGTTCGGCGCTGGTCAGAGTGTTGTCGGTGCTGGTCGTGAGACGGATGGTGCTCCTGTGGATGATGGCGATGCCTCCCCCCATCTGGTTGGCGTTTCGGTCCCTCCGGACGATCTTGTAGCCCTCTGGGATGGCGATGGCGATGTCAGGAGCTGAAGAGGCGTTCATCCAGGTCTCCGTGAGGAAGGCAACGTCAGGGGCTGTGGTGTCTAGGAGGTTCCAGAGTTCGATGGCGTGTCTGTGGACGGAGCGGGTGTTGAGCAGGATGCACTTGAGGTGGGTGCTGCTGGTGTTCGACTTGGCGGGTGCTGGTGCGAGGCAGGCCCGGGTGCGGGTGAACTTGCAGGCGTGGCAGCTGAAAGGTCCGTGGGTACGTCGTGGAGTGGCTTGGTGGCAGTCTGGAAGTCGGCCGGTGTTGAGTGCGATGAGAGTGGCGGCGGAGTACGTCAGGCGGGTCGGTCGGGGTCTTCGGGGGCCAGGGGTCCTGGCACTGGGCGCGGTCCGGTCGCGGACGGGCGCAGACGGGCTTACCTTTGGCGCGCCTTCGGCGCACAATCGGCGCACCCGCTGCGCGTGACCGCTGCGCGTTCGCACGGTCGCCATTTAAGGCGAAGTGCGCGGGTGGGCGGAGCAGCTGGGAGGCGGGAGCGGGGAGGGAACAGAAGAGAAAAGGGGCGGGGCCAATGGCGGTGGCGGGAAGCGAGAGCGGAGGGCGGCGAGGTAGGCGGGCAATCAGGAAGGAAACTGGACACGGCACAGAGGATGCAATTTAAATTAACAGGCACAAATGGAGGGCAAAACGAAGGAAAACAGAAGGAAAAACGGAGTTACGGCAGAAGGAAATGCAGGCACAAATTACGGGCAAAACAAAGAAAAACAGCTAAATAAACGAGCAGACGGCAAAAATAAACAAGCACAAATATAAGGCAAAACAACTGGTAAACCAGAGGGGAGCGACCACGGCGTCAGCGAGGCCGGCGGCGAGGCAGAGGGCAGGCAGAGGGAGACACACGCAGCAGCTGGTGGCCGTGCGGCGCGGGGGTGTCCCACAAGTGGGTCACACTCACCTGCGTCGCACGGTCGCCATTTAAGGCCAAGTGCGCGGGTGGGCGGAGCAGCTGGGAGGGAACAGAAGAGAAAAGGGGCGGGGCCAATGGCGGTGGCGGGAAGCGAGAGCGGAGGGCGGCGAGGTAGGCGGGCAATCAGGAAGGAAACTGGACACGGCACAGAGGATGCAATTTAAATTAACAGGCACAAATGGAGGGCAAAACGAAGGAAAACAGAAGGAAAAACGGAGTTACGGCAGAAGGAAATGCAGGCACAAATTACGGGCAAAACAAAGAAAAACAGCTAAATAAACGAGCAGACGGCAAAAATAAACAAGCACAAATATAAGGCAAAACAACTGGTAAACCAGAGGGGAGCGACCACGGCGTCAGCGAGGCCGGCGGCGAGGCAGAGGGCAGGCAGAGGGAGACACACGCAGCAGCTGGTGGCCGTGCGGCGCGGGGGTGTCCCACAAGTGGGTCACACTCACCTGCGTCGCACAGTCGCCCTTTAAGGCCAAGTGCGCGGGTGGGCGGAGCAGCTGGGAGGCGGGAGCGGGGAGGGAACAGAAGAGAAAAGGGGCGGGGCCAATGGCGGTGGCGGGAAGCGAGAGCGGAGGGCGGCGAGGTAGGCGGGCAATCAGGAAGGAAACTGGACACGGCACAGAGGATGCAATTTAAATTAACAGGCACAAATGGAGGGCAAAACGAAGGAAAACAGAAGGAAAAACGGAGTTACGGCAGAAGGAAATGCAGGCACAAATTACGGGCAAAACAAAGAAAAACAGCTAAATAAACGAGCAGACGGCAAAAATAAACAAGCACAAATATAAGGCAAAACAACTGGTAAACCAGAGGGGAGCGACCACGGCGTCAGCGAGGCCGGCGGCGAGGCAGAGGGCAGGCAGAGGGAGACACACGCAGCAGCTGGTGGCCGTGCGGCGCGGGGGTGTCCCACAAGTGGTAACCATTGGCGGCAGAAGGAGGTGAGGCCTAATAGGGAGCGAACCTGCTTCTGGGTCTTAGGGACAGGGGTGTCTAGAATGGTTTGGATTCGATCAGGAGTGAGTTTTCTTCCATCTTTGGACAAAAGGTGACCTAGGTAAGTGACCTGGGGTTGGCAGAATTGCAACTTCTTCTTGGAGACCTTGTGGCCATTTTCCGCAAGGAAGTGCAGGAGTTGAATGGTGGCGGTAACCGCTAGTGGGGTAGTGTCGGCAGCCAAAAGGATGTCATCGACATATTGTACTAACACCACTCCGTCGGGTAACTGGACTTGATCTAGTTGTCTTTTTAGGGCCTGGCTGTAGATGCTAGGGCATTCCGTGTAGCCCTGGGGCGCTCGGCAAAACCTATATGAGGGGGCTTTTAGGGTAAAGCCGAAGAGATATCGGCTGTCTGGGTGGATGGGGATGGAAAAGAATGCGTTTTTGAGGTCGATGACGGTGAAGGTGGTGGCAGTAGAAGGAATCAAGGTCAGGATGGTGGTGATGTCTGAGACCACAGGGTACTGGGGTACCACCACTTTGTTGATCTCTCGGAGGTCGATGATAAAACGGTATGCTTTCTCATCTCCCTCTCCCTGTTTCTTGATAATGGGCAAGATAGGGCTGTTGCAAATGTTGCTAACCACTTCCTCTACCACTCCTGCGTCTATCAGTGACTGGATAATCATTACCAATGCCTTCTCGCCCTCGGGCGATATCCGATATTGTGGGAGTTTTGGGAGTGTTGCGTCTGGTCGGACAGTAATGTGCACTGGGTCAATTAACATACGCCCTACATCCGAATCCGCTTTGGCCCACAGATACGGAGGCAGAGTGTCAAGCAGGGATGCGTCAGCGTCGGTGATGGAAAACATGTGTTGGGGAGAGCAATGTCTAAGCAGAACGGGGTTGTCGTAAAGAAACACTCGAACTCCATCTTGAGAACACCTGATCGTCGCCCGGAAGTGTTTCAGTAAGTCAAGTCCCATAATGGCGTCAGGGCTATTGGAGGAGAGCAAAAACGTGGTGTCAGTGGTGTTGTTTTCTACGTCAAAGAGGATCGGGGCAGACAAAGGGTTGGTGGAGGGCGTTCCATCGAAACCTGTCGATGTTATGAGTGAGCCAGACAAGGGTGCCCTTGGAATCAGTCGTTTAAATAACGCACTACGTGTTGCGCCAGTGTCTACCAGAAATGGTGACTTGGTACCCAGGACCTTAGCAGTGTCGTAAGGGCCCTGCTGGTCAACATAGAGCTCGACTGGATCCCTCCCTTGCCCTTGGCTGTCCTATGCGAAGTTGTGGGCGTCTTCATAGTCGGATTGTTGATATTGGTTCTGCCTGGGTCGATCAAACGTATTTGGTCTGCCTGATCTGTCGTTAGTCGTGTCATTTGGGGGCCCTCGCTGTTGTCCCTTATTCCTCAGTCCATTTGCTATGTCCCTGGGGTCTTTGTTTTTGATTATTTCCAGAAGAACTGGGCACTGGGATTTCCAATGGCCAGTCCCTTTGCAGAAAGCACACTGGTTCTCTCTAAGGTCTGTGCGTCCACTGTAGGAAGTCAGAGTGCGGTCCTGGGGAAATGTAGTCTTAGGGACGTTCGTCTGGTAGTTTCCCCGATAGTGGTCTCGTCCTATAGTCACCCCTTGCAGTTTGGCAATCATCACCCTCTCTTTCAAGTCCTTCTTCTTTTTCTCTGTTGCCCTATCGTTTTCATTTTTCTGATGTTCATAATATTGGGCCATTTGGAGAATAGCTGTAGGTTTGGAGGCTGCCCAACTACTCTCGCTGGCCTGTAGTTTCTGGGAGATCTCCGTTGACAGGCCCTTAACATAATTCTGGACAAACAGATGGTGTCCAGTTGCAGTGGTCATGTCCTGGCCGCTGTAATCGGAGAACACCGTTTCAAACCGGGAGAAGTATTCCGATACATCCTCCTGGGGTTTCTGGCGACAGGCCGTTACTATCGACCAGTCCACTTTCTTTTCTGGGATCAGGGTTTTTAATTTCTCCACGATTTTATCTGGAAGGTCTAGAATGGATTTCAAAGGCTTTTGTCCTGGTCCCCGTTGTTTATCCAGATCATCGAGTTGTGACCAGGTATGTCCGAACAGCTCAAGGTGGTCGACTTTCCGGATTTGCTTCCACACATCAGCTGGTAGACATAACCCGAAGAACAAGTCGATGTCAGCCAGGGTCATAATCGTTGAACCCAGGGCTGTGCCCAATTCAGTATAAAAGGCAGTGGGGTTTTTACGTAGGTCGGGTAGAGATTTCCGGAATGTCAGAATCTCTTGCCGGTCCCATGGCTGGTAGACCCAGTTGTACACTACCCTTCCCTTCGCATCTTGGTTGTTTGCATCATCGTGAGTCCCTGTACCTCGGGGAGGAACCCAGTAAGGGGCAGCCTCTCGTATCGGCATCATGGTGTTAGATTGCTCGGTTGATGGTTCGGTCACTACGGAGGTCGCGGATTTAGTTCCCGACTCTCGTTCAGTGAGGTGGCGGAAAACCTCAAGCGTACGCGTAAGGAGGTCCGACACATCACACTCGCCCTCATCCCCGATATCGACCTTCCGGTACAGAGTCGTTAGGCTCCCGGGACCGTTGTCTCGATATCGGTCCTCGTATGCATTCAAGACATGATAACACAGTCGTACGGTAAAATGTCGTCTGTGACTCCCTGTATACGAGTTGAACATATCCGTGATGTACTCTTCATCTTCCTTTCTTTCTACCAGTGTCCTTGCTATTTTGTCGATCCCTGCTCGCTCATCTTTGCTTAGTCTGCTTGTTCTTGCAGGGCCAGCCCCTCGAGTCTCATGGTTGTCTAACGTTGTTGTTGATGCAGTATTTAATACAAGGGGTTCGGCTGGCACAGAGGCCATTGGGGCCGAAGCTGTGGCGGTACTTTCGTTTGTACCTGGGGGTGGCGCGTGCTGCGCTAAGGGTTGGGAAGGGGCATATGGAGGGGGCATGTAGATGATAGGAGGGCCTAACAGCAGATCATCGTTGGCTCGTTGTTTTGAGGGCAAATCAGGGTAGAGCATGGAGGGAGTTCTAACCGGACACTGGCTCGGTGTTTCCATTTCTAGTTTCTGTTTAGCTTTCTCTCTTTCCTTTATCTCTTTTTCTAGTTTCTGGGCAGCCAGGTGGGCTGCTTTTCGCAGCTCTTTTTCCAACCTACTCTCAGTTTTCTTTTTGCGTTGTTCAGTTTCTTTGCGCCACATGCCGAAACTGTCAAGCATAGTGGGTGTTGTCTTGTTTTTACCAAGGGCTGTTTCTAGCGTTTTTATTTTATCATCATCGAAGGATCCTATCAGTGGCCACTGACTTTCTTGATCCCTTTTTGTATATTTATGCCATAGTTTGCTATAGGCTATAGCGGTCAATCCATGCTTCATGAACATGTCCTTATTAGGGGTGCCTTCCAGTGGGGCTGGATGGTCCATCTCTAATAAGCGGTCCGGGCTAAACAGGCTACTAATCAGTGGGGAGAAGACAGACATGACGGCTCGTAACGAGGGACTAAAAGTCAGCACTGCCTATCTTATCACTGGGTGCAAAGACTGGACAGAATATTTCTATTCTACGTTGTTTGCAGGCAGTGAATACCTCATGGATCAAAATAACAAAAGACCAATAAATATTCAATGGGGAGAATGAGTAGGTCCGCAAAGATCTGCGTTACCTACCCTTTTCACTATCTGCAAAAAGGTGGTCTCTTCCCTGTTTGCAGACAGAGAATCTCCAGAAAACAATAGTTTTGCGAACAACAGTTCAGTTTCAAGTAATTATTCAGTGGGGGAGAAAAAATAGGCACGACTGCTGCCCTACCTATCCTCCACCGTTTGCAAAGAGAGAGCCCGTTGTTTCTCCGTTTGCAGACAGCGAATCTCCAAATAAATAAAAAGAGCAATACTAGTATTTTTTAAACAATCAAGCAATCATTTCGCAACTTGTCGTGTTTACACGACCTTACCCGGACCGCATGGACAGTTTCTTGTCTTCCGAATCCAGCGCCCGATCGTCCTCTCTTCTTCGTTATCCTCGCGGCACTCCTGATGGTTCCCAGTCAGGACCGCAGATCACTCGAGAGAGGTCTGTTCGGAACCAGTGAAGTTCGGATGATCGGCTGTCAGACGAGGGTCTATCGGACAGACGCGTTCCCGATCGTTGCAGTCGTTCACTCTGTCGTCAGGACCTCTCCCACTGGATCCACGAGTCGCTGATGGGCCCCACGCTTGGGACGCCAATTGTTAAAGGGGGACACTACCAACCAGAATATAAGATCCTTAAGTATTGCCCGGCGGTGTCGCCTCTTGAACCCACAAGGTATTTGACTAATGAAGAGGCAGGCGCTGGAGACTGGAAGGCAGGAAACAGGGTTTTATTCTCTCCGGAGGAGAACACAGCAAAACAGACAGCAGGTATCGTTCTGAGGTGCTCTACCCGCATCTCTGAGGCCTGGCCTCTTATACACAAGTTAATCACTTTATTGCATGAAACACAATCCCGTTAATACTTTGATGTACGAAAAAGACATCCTCGGAATCTCCCCTTCAGGTCCGTTCCCACACATAGTTACAGTTGAAGTCCCCACCCCGGTCACAACAGGTGGTGATCATCGCGCAGTAGGATATTCCGCCGATTCATGGGAGGTGTGGGGTTCGATCGGATCTCGTAGGGTGGGGGTTTTGATCGACTCGGGGGTCCTTTGATGAGGGAAGCTTCCCACTGTACTGGGGGTAATAAACAGTATCCGCAGAGCCAGATGGCGGCCTGGGAACGGGGAAGACAAATGGGCACACAGGAAAAAGGGTTTGCATCAAAAGGACCTGGGACCATGAAAGGAATGAAGGGAGGTGTCGTGCTGGGGACAGGATGGGATTCCGAGGCAGAGCTGCGCTGAAGAGGGGTTTATGACCCGAGACATGTGAGGGCGAGGGGGTTGCCAGCATGCGGGGGATGCCCGTGAGGCTAGGAGAGGGAGAGAGAGAGAGAGACGCGCTGGTTATCAGAAAAGGGCCGGGAAGCCATGGTGTTCAAAATGGCGGCTGTTTTACGTGCACGAAAAGGGTTCGAGAAGAGCAAGAGGGCGCCGATAATGTTGACGGTCTCAGCCTAACTTTCAACACAGCCACCACTATATCAGCTGGACGTGCCCTACTAGGAGAAAAATTAATAAAGCGTTAGGAAAGGGCATGGCAAACCATGTTGTCCCTTCTGACTTGCAGGAATCATTTATTCCTGGGGTCTCATCCCTTTAAAAAGAATATCGGGGCATATTATCAAATTCCAATTGAAGCCCATGTTAGATGTCCTTCACATCTAACATGGGCTTCAATTGGAATTCCATAGAGTATATTATCAAGTCCATTATCGCTGTTTTAGCAGCAGTTTTCTGCCGCTAAAAAGGCGATAATTTTATCGCCTGTCTTGATAATATGTCCCATCATTTTTTTCTAGGCCTACTTTGATCGCTGATATTTACCCATTGTCCAATTCTTACCCACAAGTGAAACCATAAGAACAGTAATAGCTCCGCTATGGCTGAAGATTTCTTTGAGGATCCTAAGAACAGATTCTAGGAGGTACATAATATTTGTCCTTCTCCCTTTTTGAGAGTTACATTTTTTTTAAAAACCCCAGATAATAGTGGTTAGCGAGGTGGGCAGCCGTTTTTTGTTTGGAGAGGCAAAGCAAACTAGGTCAATCAATGTATGAACACTTTTAGGCTGATCCAGGAAAACGTATTTTCTAGACAAGTTCTCTTAATGATTCTTAGATGATTGGTGGCACACTTGTGGTTAAGGTACTTTGAGATCTTGGAATTCGGACATTTTGAATCCTCAAATACCTGAATGAATAACTAAATTTTGTAAAATGGTCTCAAATATAGGCCAGATATTATGAGAGTTTGTTGCTTTTATGATGTTCTGCGCTCTTGTTTCCAACCCAGATGTAATATTGACTCTTAGTATCTGCCAAACCTCTGTATCTTGGATGCCATGATTATTCAGAATCATATAAAATCACTATGCTGCCTGTTAATGTCGCCTCTTGCCTAGTTGGGCGGTGATCTAAATAAATGGGTTGCGGAACTGTTGAATCTGATGCCACAGGATCGCTTAAGCTGAGACACCAATAGCAGCTAAGTGTATATGGAAAAGCGGTTATATTGATAATGATATACATGCTCAGTGCAGCTATCACAGTTGGGGGTAAATTTAGCTTTTTTAGAGCACAATATACTTCCGCCTTTGCCTTTTTGAAGCAATTGCCAGTCATATTTAAGAAACTTGAACTGAAAACTTAGCAGACTCCCTCGTCAAATAAATTGGCCCGGATGCAAGTGTGTCAATACTTTAGTCACTGATTCCAAGACTTGATTCGTAAAAGGAGCATTTTGGCAACTGCTCTTTTCCCTCGTGTTGACATTTGCAAGCGCTGGATGCAGATTAGTCCAAACGAGCCAAGAGCTCAATATTCTGTATTTGACATTAACCAAATGCAGTCTATTGTTGACATCATTTCATAAGGGCCAAGTACAGTATATATTTCTCGTAGGTAGTGTTTTTTTGGTGGGGGTGAGGGTGAAGTCTCAGAAAAGGATGGATAGCAAGAGACTATCTGAAACTGGCCAGACAGCCCTCCTGTTCCCTGCTACTTTGCATGCATCACTACTCATGTTGTTTCTCAACTAAGAAGACTAAAAATAACTTTGGTAACTAAAAAACATAGGGGCAGATTTACAAGCCCATTGCGCCTCATTTACGCTGCCGTTGCGTCACTTTTGTGACGCAGCGGCGACGCAAATCCTGCTCCATGGTGCGGGGGTACTTACAACGTGACCCATCTGGGAGATGCGTCACGTTGTAATGCCCTGCGCCACATGTAGGCGTTCCTGTGCTTGGGGGGGCGTTACGGCGCAGGAACGCCTCCTAAAAGTGGCTGAGTGAAATCTTGAAGATTTCACTCAGTCACTTTTAGGCCCATGCTGCGTCAAAATCCTGCGCCTGCCTGAAGCAGGCGTAAAGATTGACGCAGCATTAACTAGATAGGGCCCCCAGAGCATTGCTGGAGCTGCGTCGCGCTTGCGACGCAACTCCAGCAATGTGTCACTTTTACGGCACAGATGCGTCACGCATCTGTGCCGTTTTTGCAACATGGTGTGCCGCATTGTAAAAGCGGCGCATCCATGATGGCGGAGCTGTGGCGCACAATAACTGCCGCATCCCTGCTGATTTGCAGGGATGCGCCAGTTATTGTAAATATGCCCCAAGGTCTCCTGACACATTTTCATGGTGATGGGGGCAAGAGGCTGATCATGACCTTCCAGTTTGGCCAGATGAATGCTAACCTGCTATTTGATTGTTTTCGACTAATGTGACCTAACAATATGTTGTACCCTCCCTTTTCTAAATACGGCCTTAACCTGTATTTTTCTCGACTATGAGATTATTGTTTGTATTGGTTATTTGCCTCAGCTCTCTTAATAATTGTAAAACTTACCCTCAATTTTCTGGGCACTACCTTATTCTGTATTTTTCTCGAATATGATATCATTGTTATTATTGCTTTATTGTCTCTGCTCTATAAATAATAATAAAGTGCTCTGATACACGCAAGGGTTATATTTGCACTATACAAAACTCTCAAATAATTTAACCAAATAGTGCTCGGAGGCTGTAATTAAAGCCTACCAAGACACAACACATGTAATAGGGGTGCCCTGATGGGAGGTTACAAAATGAGGCAAGGCGGTACTAAGGAGGGACTACTAAGCCTATTGACCAATGAAAAACCACAGTTTACAAAGGACAATGACACACACCAATGAAAAATATGGGCAGAGAGTGGGCGGAGCTTCAAGTCCATACCTGACAACAGCATGCCTCGCAGAGCAGGCTCGACCTAATAAAGAATAGACAGAATTTTAAAATATCCCAGAACTAATATTCTGTTGTCTCTAGGTGGGCTAGTGGGATTATCAGGTCTCCCAGCTTGGAAATGGGTCGAAATATGTGTGCAGTAACATGACTGGATAAATCTGGTGAAAATATGAATTAACGTCCTGCTGAAGTCCCAATTTCCTGTTGGAAATATTTCTTCCAAGAGACAGAATTCGAAAATGCCAGGAATGCAAGAATGAGTATCATGCATAATCCCGGGCTCTACAGACACTTTTCAACAGCACTGCAACTTCCTGGTATCTCGCCTTTAATCATCCCCACCACATGCAAACCTAACAAGCCACTGTCACTTATATAAACACCTACATACCTCAAGTACATTCACTCCCAGACCTCACAAGCCACTCCCCTACAGCCTGGACATTTTCAAAAACCCCAGACACCTCTTGTACAGGAAGTCTAAGACCTCACAAAACGCTGCCCTACAATCACGGAGTCCCCCGGGCTCCCAGACAGCTCATGTACAGTCACTCAAGGTCTTCACAAGCCACTATCTCACAGCTGTGGAATATCATCTTCTAGGCACCTCAGGAGAGCCACTCCCAGACCTCACAACTCACTGTCCAACTGCCATGGAGTTCCCAACTCCCAGACACCTCATGGAAGCCATCCCTGGGCCTCACAACCAACTGTCCCACACCCGTGGAATTTCTAACAGCCCAGACACCTCTTGTGCGTTCACTCCTAGACCTCACAAGCTAATGTCAAACTGCCATGGACTCTCACAAGTCCCAGGCTCCTCATGTACAGCCATCCCTAGGCCTCACAGCCCAGAACCTCACATCGGAGAGATTCTCCTAACACCCAGAAGTCTAATCTACAGACACACCCAGACCTCATAAGTTGGTGTCTCACCGCCATGGAGTCTCCCAGCTCCCAGGCACCTCATCTACTCTCTTTGCTACCCCCAGATCCCAAAAGCCAATGTCCTTCCACCACAGAGGACTCAAACTCTCACACAACTCATCTGCAGTCATCCCCTTCCGTCGGACCCACTATCCCACCAACTTTGTAGATGAAGTGCCTTGGTGTGGGAGAATCAGTCACCACCAGCCCCAGACCACACAGAGACCTCACTGTCCCAAAGCAATTCAATTCTCTCAATTCCACACACACCTCCTTTACAGGGATCCCCCAACTCTGTATCTCACCACCCACAGCTCAACAGTGGAACTCCTCAGAAATCCAAGTCACTGGAATTTAATGCACACTCATTCCTACAGTTAAATGCCTCAAATCGCCCCCCCACACTGCGCTCCCAAGTGGAACCCACATCAGTTAACATCTTACAAACTACATCCTAAGCGCCATTTGTCAGAGCTTGCCTCTCTTAGTTCTCATTAGCCGACACTGGTTGAACGAAAGAAACTCACTTTCCCTACCACTGCCAGTTGAAATCTTCCTAACCAAATCCAACATTTAATTTGTGATTGTGAACTCATTGGCATCCCGGGAGGATCTCTCATTTGAGCATCATATTGGCATTTTGTTTCAGTCTAAATTCCGCCCTTTTACATTGGCCCGGAACGCCGCGTTACCATCTTTCAACTCTTTGTGATTATTTAAGTGTCGAAGTTGCACACTGATTGTATTTTTCAGCAGAATGCCATCTTTGGGATAGTGCATTCATTTTTGGGTAAAAAATATTAGGCGTATTACACTAAGTGCCCTGGGGGCATCATGCGTGTGTACTCTTGCGTTCTGCACCTTGGGCACTTTGGTATTATAGAAAAGGCTGCAGATATTTGTGCGATGCCTTCTGTTACACTTGTGGACATCATTATCTATGTACCTGCACAATCTTAAGGAGGCATTCCCTCATTTGCATGGGGTCATGTCCGCATGTAGATGAGGGAACACTCTGCCGCAGTCCACACGTCGATTAGGGGGCACACTGACTTTAAGCCACAAAGAGATGATGTGCTATCCAGGCAAACGTTTCAGCTCCAACGTTTCTGCTCCCCACATAGGGGCAGTAAATGGTATATACATTTTGGCAATACAATACAATACAATAGAGAATCTCCAACTGGAAGGGACAAACGCAACCGAAGCATATAACAGTTGGTAGGCACCAATGCGGAGCTGGCAGTGGGCAATGAAAAGTGGACAGCAGCCAATTTTGAGGTCTACTCACAAAGGTATTTTCGAGTATGTAAAAACATACAACATTATCCAGAAAGTGTGAAACGGTATGAGAGCGAACCCATGGGGGCACTCAGAAACAAAACCTTGGCTTAGCAATAGAATATTGGTCCCAAAGTCCTACACCCTTGTTCCCCCCCTGTTTTCTCCCACTTGAAATCTATGAAAAAGATATTGTTATGAGGAAATGCTCGGGTGGCAGCACTACAGATAAGCACTAATCAGATGCCTTGCAGACATACTACAAGTACATTTCCCTTGAATGCATCTGCTGAGGAAAAGACAGTAAAAGCTGCAACTTATCTCAACACACTCATAATTGATAAAACCGTACCATATGAGAGTCTAAGGGGCCCCACAACACATCTGCAGGGAAGCCCCATTATTTTCCAGTACCCATTGACTTCAGCCGATGTTGCCACCTGACATTTCTCACTTCCCAAGGGGGGAGGATAACCAACTGATTCAGCACCTTTGGAGAACTGTATGGCATTTTGCTCTGATTTTTCTACTACTTATGATCCTTGCCACTAGATCTGGAATCACTGCTTCTGCAGTAGGCGTGCGCATTTCTATTTGCATTTCTCTTCCAGGAACCTTAGTTTTATGAACAGGCTTAGCCACGAGCATTTCAGAGATTCTTTTCTGGCCTCTGAGAACTGGACAGTCGCCACAACTTCCTTTCGCTGGACACTGAAACTTTGGACTGAGGGTGGTAGACACTACAGGTTTCTTTAGAGGGTCAGGTATATCAGCTGCAAGAGCAGACAGGGCGCATGGAAGAACTGCTTTTCTTCTTCTAGTGATGGGCATTGAGGAGCAGGGTCAGGTTGAGCAGAGGTCAATATGTGAATATATATATGGTAGATGAGGACGCTTCCCTGCACTAGGAGTCTCTCCAACACCCGCAGATATCAAGCCATTGATGGTCCAACACATTTTTAGGGCTCGGGCTCTGCGTACACTGCGCAGCAGTGTCACGCAGCTCCGAGTCCTATTCCGGGCGATTTGAAAATGAACCTTAAAATTCCACATGCTCCTGCGTGTGTATTTCCAAGGTCCATTTTCATTGGCCTTGGCGTGCGTGCTGTTTTTAAACAGAACACGCAATAGGCCATAGGCGGTCGCGTAGCTCCGCCTATGGCCTATTGGTGTCTGTTACGCGCACTAGAGGCCATATGTTTTGAATTATCCCGGCTTGACAGCCGCGATAATTCAAAACATATGCTGGCAGTGGCGCGCGCGCGCCACTCTCCATTATTTTTTTTTTTTACAGAAGCGATCACGCTGCTTGTTTTTAAAGTGACCACCACTTTGTATTCATTTTTTTAGATTAGATCGAGAGGTGGGGTTTTACAGATAGCCTTGCTAGTGAGGTCCTAAATTGGAAACTTTCCAACAGTTACAACTTCTGTTTGTATTGTTTCCAAGGTTATCAGTCTAGTACCTTTCACCAGTGCCAAAATACATAGCAAATGAAACAAATGAAACTGGGGACAAAAACTGTTCTATTCTCGGAAAGGAAAAGTGAGCTAAGATGGAAATATAGTTTATGATAAACAGACTCTTATCATTCTCTATAGCCATGCAGGGCTTCTAGACACTACACTACGATTAAGCGTGAGCACAACTTTACGGGGAAAATTGCCAGGTTTACACATCTTGCTGAATTAAGAGGTGTTTTGCAGATTTTGCCGTGCGAATGACAGTGCATGGGCCTGAACAGCAATAACCTTTCGGCCTCTTAAGCAGTGTCAAACAGCTACTGGATAAACATTGTGTGTTGGTAATCTAAGACTTCGGGATGGAAGATATACATCTTTTATTTTGTGATGCAGAAACAGCGCGACAATATTGTCTGTACGATTTGCCATAGACTCTGACAAGATCGAGAAATGAATGAAAATAGAAAGCCTCCTGCAACACAGAAGAGACATTTCAGAATCACAGAATGGAAATTCATCTCAATGCTAGTATTTTTGGTTCTGCTTTTTCTCCATCCTACTCGCCTTCTTGAAGTTTACCACTGTCCAATGCACTCTACAAACAGTGCTTAATTTGTGACCGTGGTTGCTGGTGCTGGGCCGACAGCACTTATTTTTTGTCCCACTAGCAAGTGCAGAGAATGGAAGAGCAAGCGAAAAATAGAACAACAGGGACCAGAGGGGTGCGAATGGTTGAAAAATAACCTGTAATAGTAAGATAAAGAGACAGCCAGTGTTGCTGCACCGGCTCTGGGTTCCTATGAAAAACTTTGGGGCCCTGTATTTATTTATTTATTTTACAAATGTATCCTTGTTCCATAATCCACTTCTGTGTACTCCGAGAGTACCTGGTGTTTATAGAGTCAGCAATATTTAAATATATAGGCACTCTGGGTTGCTTTATTGAGGAAAGGCCCTAGAAACTTCTTCAGTGCACATTTGATAAGTGTCACTCATCTTGATGGCCACAGCACATTTGTGTTTAAGACCACAAGTACATGTAATTACGTTCTCTAATTGCCTTCCGGTACTGTGATGTGACACAGACCCAAACTAAGGTGCGTTCGTAAGTACCATGCTCATGCAGGTCACGACCTTTCACCTTGGCCATGGTCAGTGAAGCAGCAGCCTGGTGGCTCTCGCGTGGCTCTTCATTCTGGGGCGCGCTCCACAGCTTTGTCGACATGCGATGGCCACAGACTCGGGGGGCTGGCCTTATCGTCGTAAGCACCAAAAATTATATGTTCTTACACATTGTTTACACCTCTTTCTTCATAAACGTCTTTTGCCCTAAATGTATTTCTCGAGTTGGAGTGTATTCGAGTCTCACTCCTCTGATTATCAGATTTTGGCAGCTGTGCTCAGGATAAGTGATTCTGGGACCTAAGGAAATTGCACATTTATAGTGACTGCCATTAGCACCGTGGAAACAACGACAATGATTATTTGAATTTGGGTATTTAGCACATTCTAAATAATATTTATTATTTACTCTGTGTGACATTTAGTTGGGCCTGAAATTCAACAATCTATAGGATGAGAGGAATATTGGTTGTGACATATTTAAGGCATAGACCCTGTCCTCGTTCCTTTCCTTCCAGCACTAGGGACAAGCGATGACAGATAGTTAGTAACAGCATGACTGACAGCAGAGTGAGAGTGACAGCAGAGTGAGAGTGACAGCATGAGTGACAACAGAGTTAGAGTGACAGCATGACTGACAGCAGAGTGAGAGTGACAGCAGAGTGAGAGTGACAGCATGAGTGACAGCAGAGTGAGAGTGACAGCAGAGTGAGTGACAGCATGAGTGACAACAGAGTGAGTGACAGCATGAGTGACAGCAGAGTGAGAGTGGCAGCATGAATGACAGCAGAGTGAGAGTGACAGCAGAGTGAGAGTGACTGCAGAGTGAAAGTGACTGCAGAGTGAGAGTGATAGCATGAGTGACAGCAGAGTGAGAGTGACAGCAGAGTGAGAGTGACAGCATGAGTGACAGCAGAGTGAGAGTTTCAGCATGAGTGACAGCAGAGTGAGTGACTGCAGAGTGAGAGTGACTGCAGAGTGAGAGTGACTGCAGAGTGAGAGTGACAGCATGAGTGACTGCAGAGTGAGAGTGACTGCAGAGGGAGAGTGACTGCATGAGAGTGACTGCAGAGTGAGAGTGACAGCATGAGTGACAGCAGAGTGAGAGTGACAGCAGAGTGAGTGACAGCATGAGTGACAGCAGAGTGAAGCTTGTTTCCTTCCCAGTGTAAGAATTGGCTTTTGTAGTCTGGTCTGCCCTGTTCCCATGATGCACTGGGCCAGGGACAGACTAATTTGCATACAGCCAGGTTCTGAAACTGGGATGGTGCAATGAGCTAAAAAACGGTGTTGGATCTAGCCCTGATCTCTTTACTGGGTGAGAGTACTCTGCTTAATTCAGAGACTCTGTCCATCACCACCCCTTGTTGTAAATAATTTTGTCCACCCTAAGCGTGGAAGGGTATACTCAGATGTGAGTCCCTTGCTCATTGCACCATCAGGATTCAAGCAAGCCGGGCCGAAGACGCCTGAAATGGCAGAAACCGGTCCCCGGAAGCTTGTTTCCTTCCCAGTGTAAGAATTGGCTTTTGTAGTCTGGTCTGCCCTGTTCCCATGATGCACTGGGCCAGGGACAGACTAATTTGCATACAGCCAGGTTCTGAAACTGGGATGGTGCAATGAGCTAAAAAACGGTGTTGGATCTAGCCCTGATCTCTTGACTGGGTGAGAGTACTCTGCTTAATTCAGAGACTCTGTCCATCACCACCCCTTGTTGTAAATAATTTTGTCCACCCTAAGCGTCGAAGGGTATACTCAGATGTGAGTCCCTTGCTCATTGCACCATCAGGATTCAAGCAAGCTGGGCCGAAGACGCCTGAAATGGCAGAAACCGGTCCCCGGAAGCTTGTTTCCTTCCCAGTGTAAGAATTGGCTTTTGTAGTCTGGTCTGCCCTGTTCCCATGATGCACTGGGCCAGGGACAGACTAATTTGCATACAGCCAGGTTCTGAAACTGGGATGGTGCAATGAGCTAAAAAACGGTGTTGGATCTAGCCCTGATCTCTTGACTGGGTGAGAGTACTCTGCTTAATTCAGAGACTCTGTCCATCACCACCCCTTGTTGTAAATAAGCAGAGTGAGTGACAGCATGAGTGAAAGCAGAGTGAGAGTGACAGCATGAATGACAGCAGAGTGAGAGTGACTGCAGAGTGAAAGTGACTGCAGAGTGAGAGTGATAGCATGAGTGACAGCAGAGTGAGAGTGACAGCAGAGTGAGAGTGACAGCATGAGTGACAGCAGAGTGAGAGTGACAGCAGAGTGAGTGACTGCAGAGTGAGAGTGACTGCAGAGTGAGAGCGACTGCAGAGTGAGAGTGACAGCATGAGTGACAGCAGAGTGAGAGTGACAGCAGAGTGAGTGACTGCAGAGTGAGTGACTGCAGAGTGAGAGTGACTGCAGAGTGAGAGTGACTGCATGAGAGTGACTGCAGGGTGAGAGTGACTGCAGAGTGAGTGACTGCAGAGTGAGTGACTGCAGAGTGAGTGACTGCAGAGTGGGAGACTGCAGAGTGAGAGTGACTGCAGAGTGAGAGTGACTGCAGAGTGAGAGTGACAGCATGAGTGACAGCAGAGTGGGAGTGACAGCATGAGTGACAGCAGAGTGAGAGTGACAGCAGAGTGAGAGTGACAGCATGAGGGACAGCAGAGTGAGTGACAGCAGAGTGAGAGTGACTGCAGAGTGAGAGTGACTGCAGAGTGAGAGTGACTACAGAGTGAGAGTGCAGAGTGAGAGTGACTGCAGAGTGAGAGTGACTGCAGAGTGAGAGAGACTCAGCAGTGTGAGTGTTCCAGAGAGAGCAGGGTATGCTTGTGCGCTTACACGGTGCACTGACACACAGGAGCTAAAACAAAGAACAGCTGAACACGTGTCTTGGAAGCTTCATGGAGGCAGCCGGCCCTCTGTGAGGGGAGCAGCAAGGAGGTGACACCCCAACCAATTAAGCGCAACTACTCACAGCCTACTGTACAATTATAACACAGGCCAAAGGGCAGAGCTAGGTCTTTTCGCATTACGTAGGGTGAGCAGCGTGTGAGTGTGTAGGGTGAGCAGTGTGTGAGCGTGCAGGGTGAGCAGTGTGTGAGCGTGCAGGGTGAGCAGTGTGTGAGCGTGCAGGGTGAGCAGTGTGTGACCGTGCAGGGTGAGCGTGCAGGGTGAGCAGTGTGTGAGTATGCAGGGTTAACAGTGTGTGAGTGTGTAGGGTGAGCAGTGTGTGAGTGTGTAGGGTGAGCAGTGTGTGAGTGTGCAGGGTGAGCAGTGTGAGAGTGTGTAGGGTGAGCAGTGTGTGTGTGTGTGTGTGTAGGGTGAGCAGTGTGTGAGTGTGCAGGGTGAACAGTGTGTGAGTGTGCAGAGTGAACAGTGTGTGAGTGTGTAGGGTGAGCAGTGTGTGTGTGTGTGCATGGTGAACATTGTGTGAATGTGTAGGGTGAGCAGTGTGTGAGTGTGTAGGGGCAGTGTGTGAGTGTGCAGGGTACGAAAACTCAAACTAAGTCCACCACACACACACACATAAGACCACACACATAAGACCACACACATAAGACCACAAACATAAGACCACACACACACCAAACACACCCTCTCACCACCACACTCTCACCACCACACACTCACCACCACACACTCACCAACACACATGCAACCACACACACAACCACACACACTGAGGAAATTCGGTTCCAACTCCATTTTGTGTTTCTCCGCCATTTTGTGTTGCCCTCACTCAGGCAGCGCGGCAAACAGAAAACTCTTGCCCTTCGTACTGCCACGTATCAAATAACCCCTCTATCCTTGAGGTGAAGTCGGTTCCGGGAATCAGTCCCACTCACTAATCCTTATCCAAACTACTTGTTTGCCTTCAGTATTCTTGTCTCGACTCACTAATCCTTGTCTCAGACCATCTGGTGGTTTTCATTGTCCTTCTTCCCGCCTTATCCTACCTTGTAAATTGGCCTTTTCACAATACACAAACAGGTCTACCACTGTTGATTAACTCAGGGACGCCATTATTGAATCACCTGTAGGCTTAGTCAAAACATGACCTAGGGGGTGGATAATGTAATCATGTGTCGTCTTGTTTTTCCCAAAAAACATATCTTTTCATTGGTTTAAATTTTGCGCATTGGGAGTGTTCTTATGCAGGTGTAAAAGAATATAAAAGACTGTCAGCCCCGGAGTAAAGGGGCAGTCTCCTGAGAACATCCCATTGGTGTACTTCTGGGATCACTGTGCATAGCTGCAGCTAATAAATCCTGTTATCTACGCTTAACAGAGTGTCCCGTGTCTCTGTATAACTGAAGCAGGTGAACTCGGAGATTTAGGTGTGCCCTGCACCGCTAGGCCCTTAAAGGCCTGGTTCTTCAACTGGCACCCAACGTGGGGCGGCGTCAAAGGTCGTGGTCAAGCCCGAGGGTCGTGAGGAGCTACGTGAGGAAATTCCGGAGGAAGCGCACCACATAAGTGACCCCTGCATGTCAGAAGTGGACGAAGGTCTTTACAACGCGGCTTCTCCTTTCTGACGGCTGCTGGTGACTGCTACCCTGACCGCCGCCCTGCTTTGGTTCGTATTAATGATGACTGGCATCTCGAGACGGTAGACGGGCCTCTGTTGGTGTGAGAGAACAAGTTGGTTAAGTAATTGTGGGTAGCTCCCACATCTTTGTTTTTGATTTTGCTTTGATTTGATTGTTGCAATAACCGAAGCCGAGGGGTGAGTACATTTGTACTGTGTTAGTCGATTAACCCCTTGATGTTAGTAAGAGGCCAGTGAAATAACGATGCCTGGTTTCAGTAAGTTCAAGAGATGGTGTTGTTGTTGTTGTTTAAGAGATTCCCGACTAGAAGACACTTGTCCAGTACCTTCAGTAGGGACTCTGAAATATGAAGTTTATTCCAAACATGGAACTGGTCCTATCATCTTTGTCGACCTTTGGGAAAAATACACTAAGAATGACGGTATTTTACAATGGCCTAAGGATGGTAGTTTTGAGCCATATGTGTTGGACAATTTAGAAGAAAGACTATTTAAGAGAAAAGCCCGGCCGGCAATGTTTGACTCATTTCGCAATTGGCGAAAGGAATCGAAACAGAAAGAAATTAAACAAGCAAAAAGAGATAGAAAGGAAAAAGAAATGTCCAGATGCCTATGTGCTTCCGGTTGTTACCATGGCACATGGTCCAGCTCACATCAGTGCTAAAGGAATATGCAAACTTCTAGCTCCCGTATGGCAGAATGAGGGTATTCCAAAATGTGCAGATAATTTAGTTAAACATTGTATTGTTTGCTTGATGCATAACCCAGGAAAAGGAACACCGACCCCAGCAGGAGATTTTGCTCCCCCAACATAACCTTTTGAAGTGTTGCAAATAGATTATATTCACATGGAGCGATGCAACAATCTTAAGTATGTCCTTGTGGTGGTGTGTGCCTTTTCTAGATGGATAGAGGCCTACCCCCTAAAGGACAATACTGCTCTATCTACAGCCAAAGTTCCTTTGAAGAAGTTTTTCCCGAGATTCGGCTTGCCTCGAATCCTCTGGAGCGATAACGGAAGAGAATTCGTAGGTCAGATAATGCAGAAAGTATGTGCAGGTCTTGGAATAAGACAGAAATTTCATGCAGCAAATCACCCTCAGTCAGCAGGTTTAGTGGAATGCTATAATGGTACCCTTAAACTCAAGCTAGCGAAAATACAGGCCAGCACGGGTCTTGCTTGGCCCGATGCTTTACCCTTTGCACTGTTGTCCACTCGAACAACTGTTCATTCCCGTATGGGACTCAGTCCTTACGAGGTTGTTTTTGGACGCCCAGCAAATGTTTGGGGAGTCCCAAGACCAAAGAAATATTCTGACATAGAGTACCTATTGTTAATTGATTATTTACATGACCTCACCACTAAATTGCGTGTCCTCCACCAACAGGTACAAGACGCTTTGCCCCAGGCTTCAACTGATCCTGGACACGGCATACACCCAGGGGATTGGGTGTGTGAGAAGAATTTTCAGAGATCAAAGAATTTGGAACCTCGCTGGAGAAGGCCGTGCAAGGTCCTACTAACCACACGAACAGCTGTAAAGGTGGTCGGCAAAAAGAATTGGATACACGGTGTGCATTGCAAAAAGGTACCCTTGCCTTTGCCTTTTGACCAGTGGGTCCGTGAAGGTATTGATGATTTTGAAAGTGAAAGGATCCCTCGATTTGTACCTTTTAGCGATGCACACCTGTATTGGACTCAATCTGAAAAAGAAGATGACGACGTCTTACAGGAAGCTGTCCCACCACATCTGAGGTTGAACACAACTGATCCAGAGAAACCTTTTCAGAATCAGACTGTGCCGAACAAAACTAGATACAATTTGAGATCTAGAGTAACTAAGGACAATTAAGAAACTCTTTTGTTGTGCTTTTTGTGACATTGACCATCTAATTAGGTTGCAGGGTCGTGGTAAGAGCCTTAGTTAGTGACCCGAGTTGTGGCAATAGGTCTGCGGAACTTGCGGTGTCATAGGACAGCTAATAATCACGGCTAAGTGAAGAAGGAATACTGCCACGAGCAACACCTAGAAGATGGATTCTGCTGTATTAAAGAAAAATAATGAAAATAATATAATGCAGAAGTACTGTAAATTATTATATACCAAATGTAGTATAACATTGTGTATTTTAATCTCTTTATATATTATATTAGCTTGTGTGGATTGGATTGTTCATATTGTACAGCACAAACATATATCTACCTCCCAGCCCATACCTTTTCGCACTACTGTTTCCCCACACCAATTTCGTACACTACCTGAGCATGAGCAAATTAGGAGAATGGAATATCTCAATAATTCCTTCATCCAACTGTTACACCAGCATCAATTGGTGATTAATTGTTGGGTTTGTGGACTTCTACGCCATAATACAGATAAAGGAATGCCATATTTAGTTTTACCCTTCTCCCTGAAAGGATCTGCTTGGGCTTACACCTCTATGTTTGCCAATGCCTATGAAAACCAACATCAACATCCTATTAGCCCGTATAGGGATGGAGTTGACGTTAGTCATGACGCGCTAATAAAAGGAATAGTGGCTATGTCAAAACACTACAGCAAAATTAATGAATTCCCTACTGACGAACGACAAGCATACATTGATTGGAATGTGACACATTACGTAACTAGTCTTACAGACAGAGCCAAAAATAAAAGATCCCCACCTATATATACTGTACCCCACCAAGGTCACCTATGTCTCCAGGGAAATGGTCAGAGTACTAAGGCCCAATTGGGAAAAAGCACTTGTAACATTACATATACCTATGCATCCCAAACTTCTCCACCACTCGTAGCGTCTCAAGGAACATACTTCTTTTGCCATGATAGAGCCTATACATGGCTACCAGCCGATTTCTCAGGAATTTGTTCTATGGCTTTTCTCCTCCCTCCAACATATACCGCTCCTTCAGGACATCATAGAAATAAACACAAGAGAAGTGTCTTTGATCAAAAAGACACAGCAGGACAAGAGGGAGGCGACTTCCTCAAAGGATTCCTCCTATTTTGGGGCCCTATGGCCAATAGTCGAAACATCAGGCATCTCATTCGAGTAGTTGAAGCTACAATAAATGAAACTGTCGGAGCACTGAGTAACATCACCGCCGAGCTTCAGGCGGATCACCTTATGACAATACAAAACAGAATGGTGTTAGACATCATTCTTGCAGACCGTGGTGGAGTCTGTAAATTGATCGGGTCCAGTTGTTGCGTTTACATACCTGATAACGCACCTACAGTATACCAGGCCATCTCTAAATTACACCATATTGCTGAGTCCATCCACCAGGACGAAGGAAGTTGGTCTCTGATGGGATGGTTTCGGGGATTACTGTCTACATGGGGATGGAAGATACTAACTTTCATTGGAATGATTTTAGCCATTGTCTTTTCATGTTGCCTCTGCTTACAATGTGGTCCCACCATCTGTGGCCTTTGTGCCATCATGTGTGTGACAAGACCCATTTTGCAGCAGACAGAAAACATACAAATGATGTTGCAACAACATCTTAAAGACATTATGGCTATCGAAGTAGACTCAGATTAACGTGAGTTTATGTATTGCCTGCGTAATGGCAAAAGGAGGGTCTGAGGAAATTCGGTTCCGACTCCATTTTGTGTTTCTCTGCCATTTTGTGTTGCCCTCACTCAGGCAGCGCGGCAAACAGAAAACTCTTGCCCTTCGTACTGCCACGTATCAAATAACCCCTCTATCCTTGAGGTGAAGTCGGTTCCGGGAATCAGTCCGACTCACTAGTCCTTATCCAAACTACCTGTTGGCCTTCAGTATTCTTGTCTCGACTCACTAATCCTTGTCTCAGACCATCTGGTGGTTTTCATTGTCCTTCTTCCCGCCTTATCCTACCTTGTAAATTGGCCTTTTCACAATACACAAACAGGTCTGCCACTGTTGATTAACTCAGGAACACCATTATTGAATCACCTGTAGGGTTAGTCAAAACATGACCTAGGGGGTGGATAATGTAATCATGTGACGTCTTGTTTTTCCCCAAAAACATATCTTTTCATTGGTTTAAATTTTGCGCATTGGGAGTGTTCTTATGCAGGTGTAAAAGAATATAAAAGACTGTGAGCTCCGGAGTAAAGGGGCAGTCTCCCGAGAACATACCATTGGTGTACTTCTAGGATCACTGTGCATAGCTGCAGCTAATAAATCCTGTTATCTACGCTTAACAGAGTGTCCTGTGTCTCTGTATAACTGAAGCAGGTGAACTCGGAGATTTAGGCGTGCCCTGCGCCGCTAGGCCCTTTGGCCTGGTTCTTCAACACAACCACACACACACACCACCAGCCGTCAGTGCACGCTTTCAACGGGCACAAACACCACCAGCCGTCAGTACACGCTTTCACCGGGCACAAACACCACCAGCCGTCAGTGCAGGCTTCCACCAAGCACACACCACCAGATGTCAGTGCACGCTTTCACCAAACACACACACACCACCAGCCATCAGTGCACACTTTCACCAGGCACACACAACACCAGCCGTCAGTGCATGCTTTCATAAGGCACACACACCACCACCTGTCAGTGCACGCTTTCACCAGGCACACACACCACCAGCTGTCTGTGCATGCTTTTTCAAGGCACACACACACCACCAGCCGTCAGTGCACCCTTCCACCAGGCATACACACCTCCAGCCAGCAGTGCACGCTTCCACCAGGTACACACACCACCAGCCGTCTGTGCATGCTTTTTCAAGGCACACACACACCACCAGCCGTCAGTGCACGCTTCCACCAGGCACACACACCACCAGCCATCAGTGCACAATTTCTACAGGCACACACACCACCAGCCATCAGTGCACATATCAATTGTTAACGCATCCACAATTAACTATAGTAGCAATCGCAGTATGGTGCACTTTACTTTTAAACATATTCATCTAAAGCGCAGCATGCCACCATTGCTACAATTCCAATCCAACCCACATAATTCCACTACACACCACATACATACACTCCATAACACCTGGCTAAAAGACATTGACATTTACATTGCTATTAGCTCTAACTCAAAAAAATCCGAGACCTATTGCATTTCCAATGCATGTTTTTAAGTCTCTCTTGCATATTCAACAAAAGACAAGGGATTTACTGCAAGGATCAGGGGGGCGAAAAAACAAAAGTGATCGAAACCAGCATATTCAAAAACATCAATAGGCAGCAGTAAACACAAGTAGCAACGTTTTAGAGTAAGCATACTGTTTCACTCACTCATTCACTCAATAACTCTGTTACTTAAGTTTCTGGTTCGTATTGCTTACCCTAGGCTACACAAGCCATGATAGTACTATGGAGAAGTGTGGCTCAGTGGAGAAGTGTGGCTCACTAGTTAGAGCGGCAGACTCTGAAGCAGAGATCAGGCCCAGGACCAGGGTTCAAGTCCCGACGCGGCAGGGTCTTGAGCTCAATGTCCGCGGACTCGATAATTGGTGCCTACTCTAATCATGGGTCCCACGCTGCAACTCTGGGCAATAGCTTGCTTAATCTCCACAACGGCCCCTACAACACTGGGATGCCTGGCTTCACCTTGGAGGTGCCCAGGAGGGGCTTCTCACAGGGAGAGGCAGGAAGGGTTCCACAGCGTTATACAGCGCTGGCACGCCCCGTTGGGGCAGCTGTGCGCTTTACAAAATACACTACATTTACATTTTACTATCTATTTTTACCCAAGAGACACAACCACTTGAGAGTGCGTCCTCAATATGAAAGAAGGCCCTAAGTGCTGGATTTGATGACCACTGCTTCCAGGAATATGGGAGCTTGTAGTATCTTTCCCGGCCAAAAACATAACAGAATCAACCAGCGATCACAGAATAACCATAGAACAGTATTTGATCTCGATTACCATAGTCAGCCTCAGAACAGTTTAGAAAAGAGTGTCTATGCTTGGTTTGTAGCCATGTTCCAAAAGACATATCATCCCAAAATCTGTGTTTAATTGAACCCAAGGTCTTCATGATCTACATTGTTACACCACTCCTGGTAGTCACCGTTGTGTGTTGTGTCATAATGCTGGGGGTGACAGTGCTACTGAACTTTGGTCAACTTAAGACCCACTCATGTTCTATGTTCCAAATCTCATCATTAACTCTTCGATTTTGTCGTCCAGTCACTGTCGAGTTTGAGCTTGTGCTGTGTCTAAACATAGTTTGCTATGACCACCAGATAAAAGTCACTCACTTGCTGCCACACTCACTCATTCATTAACTCAATCATCTACTCGCTGACTTCTTCACTCACTCAGTGTTAGGTCATTAAACACTTTGCTTTTAATCAATGATGGCCCCTGATCCCCCTCCAGCAGAATACATCATACTCCAACCCATTTCGCCCGCTGCAAAGAACCCTGTTGGATAGTTGAGGCTCAAGGTGCTGGCACTTGCCTACTGG
Source organism: Lissotriton helveticus (assembly GCF_964261635.1). Taxonomy (NCBI): domain Eukaryota; kingdom Metazoa; phylum Chordata; class Amphibia; order Caudata; family Salamandridae; genus Lissotriton; species Lissotriton helveticus. The sequence goes on from NC_136059.1 coordinate 257,964,979, forward strand.
GCCAGCACCTTGGCACAGATATGTTGTGGGAAGAAACTATATAAAGGTAATCACTCACACGTTCATATTCTACATAATGCAACAATATCCTTTAATAGGTGTGCTGTAAAAGAACAGAGAAATATAATGAAACTATACAGTAGAAAAACATCCCCTCTTAAATGTTCATATCCAGGTTCAAATGCTAAAAGGTTCATGCAACAGCATTTCCACCTCTCTCTCCCTGTCATTTAATACACATGTTTAAACAAGTCAAGCAGTCTGCGCAGCCCACAAAAATACCTTTCCTTAGACAATTACTCCAGGTAGGAATTAAACATTTGACATTGTCATACAATCGAGCTTTCTAAATGTAACAGCAAATGCACTCGCAAAATAAATGTTAAACCTGTACATCAGTAAAACAATACATGCTACCATCATTCCTGTGTTGAAAAGCCTACTGCAGGAAAGGGAGACCCTGAAGAGAGCCGCTCTGTGCGTTTTTCACTTGCCCCTAATTCCTTCTCTTTCTACGATATTTATCTTTATTTATCACAGACAGATCTGCCCAAAGTGCACTCACTCGCCTTAACTTTAACCAAAACTTCCTGTATAAAAAGAACCCTTTGAGCCATGCTCCAGTGAGGAAGGCTGCTGTCTCTGCTTACAGAGCCCAAGGATCAGCACGAGGTTCCCGTCTCCCGGTTTCTAAGAAGCGCGAGGAAGCAGTCGATGGCCTTGCAACGCAGTTTCTCTTCCTGCCTTCAAAGAATGAATGGCTTGCCACACACAGAGCGTGCCAGTGTGCCACGGCCCGCCCGCCCGGCCTTGGCGGGAGCGAAAGCACGTCAAACGCTCCGCGCGCGACGTCGCGCGCGCGCCGGTGGTTTCTCCTTCTTCCGGAGGCCTGACCGCTTCCTTCCCCCAGCTCATGTTTGCAACTCTTGTCTCGCTGTAACTGAGGAGACGGGCGACGGCCTGACGGCGAAAAAAGGGGAACGGCGCCCGGGGACGGGGGCGCGAGGGTTCCTCTCGAGATTCGCACAAGACGGTGCATTGATAGGATGAACAAAATCATTTGACTCATTGTAAAAAAAAGACCATATTAAATTGCAACCTTTGTAGATGTGTGCACTTCAGTGCCAGGACACTCTTATCGGTAGTGGAACACTCCATGAATGCTTTTTCATTCATTCATTCATTCATTCATTCATATTATATAATCACTTTTTAGCTAGCAGCGAGGAACACTTTGCGCCATTTGCTTTGCTGAACCCGCACAATATCGAATGGGTGGGCTTTGTTGAAGAGCTTATGCATTGAAATAGAGACCCCCTCGACACAACTCAGGGAATCTGTGCCTGCCTAGTGCATGTTCCTAGCAAGAGAACATGCACCAGGCCAGATGACATTTGGTGAGGCGCCATACTTTACAGCCTCACAGGAGTGTTGATGGAGCGAAGGAGAATCTGGACAAACAACACTTGACCACGAAACCACTGCCCCTATCCATGGAGGAAGGCCTGATGTTTGAGGTAGCCTCCCGCCAACCACCAAAGAGAGCCAGCTGGGGCTGCCACTCGGCGACCTGTGCAGGAACACACAGATGCAGTATGTGCTTAGGACACCGACAGAGCTCCAGTACTCTAATGCATTCTTCTGGAGCTGCAGCATGACTCACAATGACAACCATTGAACCTCTACCCCCACCATCGTACACAGATCCAAAACACTATTTTCCTCTGTGGATCCAGTACTTTTGTCCACCAGGGTCTGCCCTTGGACTTCTTTAATGCAGGCGAAGAGCAGACCCTTGCATCATGGTGGTACATATTTGACCCCGAAAGAAGCCCTGTTGTCACTTTTAGGTCACAAATGACATCCTATATGTAATGATTTTGGACACATGTGAAACTCCGAAGAGTGGGATTCCGTACTATTTGTGACACACAGAACTGGCAGTTCGAATATGTGACACCCTAAACTGCCTCTCTGTACAGAGGTGACACACCCACCATCCATTATCAATTTATGAAATTGTTATCACTACATGTATCACTCACACTTGTCTGAGTAATGTGGTTGTGCAGATGACTGACATGCACTCAGGGAATGTTTCTTGGAGTGCATTTATTTGCACATGCTGTGCTTGTGGTCATTTTGTACTGTCCCATGATTGCTTAACGACTGTCACAATGTGACGTGCTCATGTGAAGAAATTGTGAATGATGGTGTTCCTATGGGCTATTCCTGCTGCGGCTGCAGTGGGGTGTGGTCCACCTGCCTCATCTTCCTCATCATCGTCCGGTGCATCTGACAGGTGTATCCATGTGGCATTGGTGCGTACACATATGTTGTGCAACACACAACATGCAACGATCATCTTGCACACGATGTCTGGGCAGTACAGGAGCCTTCCACCTGTGATGTCCAGGCACCTGAAACGTGACTTCAACACGCCAAACGCGTGTTCCACGATGCCCCTGGTGCATTTGTGGGCCGCATTGTACTGCCTCTGGACCTGGGTGTGCGGGGCTCGGAGGGGCGTTATCATCCAAGCGCAGAGTGCATATCCTTGATCACCTGTGACAGTGCAGAGAGACATGAGTCAATAGTTCGTTCTGCATGATGTGTTGGCAGGCTCACTGGTACATTGGTGTATGATATGTGTGACTTTGTGATTCCTGTTTGACATGTACTGCTTGTAGCAAATGAGCGGCATCAATGTGTGTTACGTAGCCTCACCGCTGCTTCTCCCTCCCCCGAGCCATTTCACTAGTGTGTACAACGCAGTTGCATCACTTGCACTTCTACGGCACACCAATGTCATGCCTGTCGGCGCATGTCCACAAGCCTGACAACGACACAGTGATGTTGTGCGCTGAAGGTGGGTGGCCACGTGTGTGTAGACCTATGGTAAGGATAGGGCGGACACAGATGTAGAGTTCATGGCTGGCAGAACTCGCCATGCGGTTGAGGATAGACCTTTGGCTTATGCTGCGGTAATAGCGTCACACACAACAGTTGGCATGTCTGATCCCTGAGCCTGAGCGGGCTTGGGCTTCCTCATGTACCCCTTCGGCCAGGCCCGCACTCCGGGGGCATGCTACATATCAACATTGTCCATTGCGGGACGGGTGGCGCAGACACTACAACAGAGACACACGCATTAGTTACTTCCTTGGCAAGGCCTAAACGTAACCACGCCCAGGGCCATGGGTTGATTAACCACACCCCTACGCTGGACTGTCGTACGCAAGTCCACTCCTCTGAAGCTCACAGGGGGGTACGATACAGCTACGTGGCCCAGGTCTACCCCACTGCCTGAGGTGACATGGGTGCGTCCGCTGTACATAGCACAATGTAATGTGGTAGGGCCCGGGACCCTCATGCATACATAATGACCACACGGACAAACTTAGATAGTTTGTGAGACTGGCTACGGGCACGTGCGTCTGGCCCCTTTTATTGCCAGGGTCACATGTCCAGTGACGCCTGTGCTGGATGGGTGTGGGGTGAGTGTAAGCCACCCCTCAGTGACTGGTTGCTGCTGGCAACAACTACATCAGTGATCAGACAATCAGAAGTTCAAAGTTCAAACAGCAAGGGCCCATGACTTGAGCTGCACAGAATTAGTGGCCCCGAATGCACTGCGGCCGGCACAGGCACACCGCCACGGGACGATGACTTGCGGTGCACTGAGGTAGGGCCACGCGAGCTGAGCGGGTCCTCGTCGATGTCGATTGTGAATGTCGCGGAGGATTGTGGGGGGACAGTGGAAGGTGTCCCTCCAGGGCATTCTGAAGAGGGCAGAAGCCGGCAAAAACAGGCAAATGGAGGAGTGAAATGATACAGCCTCACTTTTTACCACCAAATCAGTATCAGCTACATGATGATGAAGACAACCCCCAGGCCAAGACTCAGACGCCACCAAAGTTCAACCAGAGAGTGTCCATGAATGTCGGGGCACAGACTTAGTGGCACCAGAGCTGAAAGGGGATGCAGTCTGCGATGAGGCCTGTACAATGATATAAACTCTACCATAAATAAATCAAGACTCAGTTCCAAATGTGTGACCTACTCGACGTAGTGTGGGCCGAAGGCAGTAGTCAGCAAGATACCACAGACACGTGTGGTTGGAATGCTATGGACAGAGTTGGTGGCACCACATCGAAGGGACTAGAGTGATATCAAACGCCCATGAACATATCAACTCGGCCATCAGGATATCAAGACTCAATTCCAAATGTGTGACCTACTTGACCGTGGTGTAGGCCGGAGGCAGTGGTGGAGTAAGTCAACGATAAAGGAGTACAGCGGGCCTGTGTCGCGGAGGCCGTGATGGTCTGAGGAGGCTGCCAAGGTCGCGGGCCTCGGGCTTGGACTTTGCACCGGCTTTTGACACACACTGGTGTCGGCAGGTGAGCAGTGAGCCCTGGGTGCACAGGGGCGGCTAAGACGGGTCTGGGGACCAGTGGCCCAGGCGCTGGTCCCGCGCACAGGATCGCAGGCACCACCGCTCACGGCGTCGGCCTCGTGGCGGGGTGGGAGGTGCCTCCCAGGCAGACATGTTGGCCATTCCGGAAGGGAACCATGCCCAGAGCTACGTGCTTTTTATTCAGACCCCTACGCTAGCCTGGCATACGCCGGGCCAGCCCACTCCGCACACGTTTACAGGGGGAACGTAACAAGCTACATTTCCGTGATCTTCCCCATGGTTACTTCAACTGTCCACTGCATTCCAAACACCAGCAGTATATGTCGACATGGACATTTCTGTGGTCTGCATACTGCAGTCTGGCCAACACATCCATGCCACACTTGGCATTATGTGCATTCTTATTCATGAGTCACTTGCCTCCTTCGCACATGCCTGATTCCCACCTCTCCCCACATTCTGCTATTGTGTGGCTGGGGTGCCATGCCATTGATGGCTTGTGTACATGGCTAGCCCAGGTTACCACAGTAAGTTATGCTGTCATGTCTGATAGGTGGGCATGTTGTTTGGCATGTTGTATGTGAGTTTGTAACATGTGCATTCCCAGAGTTGTGAGTTGCATGATTGTGGAGTTGAGGTTTGTGGTGTGTTCATTTGGTACTTACCAACGAGCAGTGCATTTCCGTAGGTGCGAGCCTCAAAGCGCTGGTTGATGATGGACTGTCGGAAGATGTAGGAATTATGCACACTGCCTGGGTAATTGGCGACAACATTGGTGGGGCGATAAATTTATCGCCACTTTGGCTGCGATAAAGTGCAGATAACTCGGCGATAAGTCCTTGAGAATATGCCCCATAGTATATTGCCCTTCCCGACCCCACTTGTGGGAGAGAACAGCATAAAAAGTTTTTGCAAATGAACATTTTGGTTTGCAGAAACTTTCTCATGCACATCAGCTTGTAGTGGAAATATTCTCAGCTATTTGTTTTTTTAAACTTTGTGCAATTAACGAAAATTTCAAAGTTTCAAAATAATCTTCATACACTTGCCAACTTTCCAACCCTGCTCAGTTCCACTGACTGTTCTGAGTTTGATGATTGCAAATCACTTGAGTTGAGCAACAATAACACCAGTAATATAAATTTTTATGAAACTGCATCAATGGTTGAAGTAAGATCTATATAAAAACAGAAGTATTATTTTGTTACACTATGTAGTAATTCGGACCTACTGACCTTAATCAGAGCCTAGCGGGCGACCCAACAGCCCAACAGGTTGGTAGAGGCCCTGGCTTCCTCCTCCCTGGCAGAGGACCACCTGCTGCTTGTAGGGATCGCAGCTTGCCTAGCAGTGTTATCTGTCACCAAAGTGCATCCACCAATCCACAGGAGTGAGATGGAGGGACATAAAGTGTAGGGTGGTGGAAGAACAAGACATAAGGTGGAAACCAAAGCAGGCAGCCTTGGTGTTTGATGACGCCTATATTTGCTAGCGCCAGCGATGGACTCCTGCAAAAAAGTATTTTTGAGCTGGTGCATTTATTTGCTTATTTATTTCACAAACAAATTACTGCGCTGTTGGCTTTGTTCTTTCAGGTCAGTTCCCAATGTGAGCGCAGCCTTTATGCCCAAAAGCATAACTCAAAATCTGTGTTGCTCAGAGTTCTGCTCTATCTGCAGTGCTTTTAAACTTCTGTATGCACCTGTTGCTGGTACATCTACACTAATTAGGGATTGAGTTCTATAATTAAGGGTCTCCAACCAGTAACTTGCCAGCTCCCCGGACATAGTGAGTGGAAGGGTAGCCCAGCCCAGGAGAGAGGTTCTGAGCACATTGAAGGTGTTAGTGATGCTCATTTTCAGACCCCAAGAGTCTTCCAGACTATTGGAAGGTCTCCAAACTAACACATAAGCACTCATTGTGACAGCCTGCGCTGTGGGATGGCTTGTACATGTTTCCACTCACAGTCTATCAAAGATGCATAGAGATCGGTCATGTTGCAGGTGCGCTCTAGCAATAACCCTGGGTGGATGTCCATTTAAGCTAAAACCCAAAGTGTACACCTGTAGTCTCAATCATGTGTATGTAAGCGAATTCTGTAAAGTTGCCCTGTCTCTCTCAAAAACTAGCAACAAGTGATAATCACTGGGGAAGGCATCCCTTAAGGATAAGAACCCTCACTCACCCGAAGGTGACATGCTTCATCATATGGGTCCTCCTTACCAGTGTGGAAAGCCTAGTCAACACTGGGAGCTACTACTTCGGGATTTAAGGAAGGAGCTCAGAGATGTTTTGTTTGGTAAGGGGAAGGATAAAGATCCCATATGTGAGATAATGGGTGTAGTGAGGCTGGCAGCGCTGTATGAAAGAATAGAAATGTGGATTAAGACTGCCTAGATAGAATCACTGACTAACTTTATTAATGTGTTCTACCTGACAGGATTAAAATGAAACAGCACAGTGGTATGGATATAGAACCACTGTCACTTAATGGTCAACATGTTTCAGCCTGTTGATCACTACTCATGTATCAGCGGCGTTCTTCAGGACCAGATTTAAACGTGCTATTGCTGCTGCAACTGTGTAAAAAGTAATAAAGTATTAAAGTGTTATACAACACCGGTATTCCTGCTTATTTCCTTTATCAGGTCATACCCAGGTATCTATGGATAAAATAAAAAAAGAGGAATTGGGGGTAGTTGAGAGAGAAAAGGAACAACATGATAAATCATAAATCACATGAGAATTTGAGCATTGTGCATTGTCACTATGTCACAAATGTACTTATGCTAGTAGCTAGTCATAAGCAAAGAGGACTTACCCTCTATTGTAGGATAGTCCTGCCTCACCTCTACCTGGCAGGCTGCTCTGGAAGGAGGCCCCGCACTGCGGGAGAGAACATAAAGGGGTGCCGAAATTAGTATAATTTCTACAACATCTATTCTTCTAAGTCCTATTTACTCTGTATGACAGGAGGCCAAGATGCACTACTAAGTGCGACAGAGTAAGGGAGCCTTAAGTATAAAAGAAGCAAATATAACATTCTATGCAACATTTAGAATGTGTCTAGTATTCCAATTGACTGAAAACTTAAAACTAAAATTGGAGAGTCTGCTGTTAGAGATCAAAGATTTAGAATAAAAGGTTTCCCCTTGCTTCTATCTTACCTTTCCGTCGGTACCTCGACTCGAACGAGAGCCCGCCCCGGGAGGTACCGACTGGAAGGCAGACTCGCGTTTATATGCTGGCTGCTTGATTGAATGCAGCTGTGCGAGAGAGGGGGTCTTTCTTTTTTAAGCAGTCTAGTCAAACGCCTGCGGTTTAATTTGCGCATGCGTCTATGATCGTATGCTAAGCTCTGCGCATGCGCTTTTGTTAATATTTAGAAGGAGACACTGCTTTACTGCACATGCGCACATTAGAAGTGTCAATACTTCGCTGCTCCCAGATAGAGAGGACGAAAACGCTCTACTAATATATAGATGGGCAAGTATTGCGATAAAGGTCGCGGTATTGCGATGGGGATCGACACGTAATACCGGTACCTCCTATGGTTATCTTAACACTTCATGATGTACGGAGGCCACAAATCTATCACAGAAATTTGAACTATCTGTGGAACAATATGAACGCATCGGTTTTTAGGATAAATAATGCGTGTCATATAAAACACATGATATATGATCTGTGTTTTGTATAACTCTAAACGAACAAGGAAGCTCGCGAGCCGCTTCAATGTAAAGATTTATAATGCGGAGAAAGAAGGGTTTGATTTATTTAGTAGTGGTTATGTTTCAGACAAAGTGCCAAATCACTTAACCTCATATCTACATAGATGCAATATCTCTTCTAAGCTTATAACAAGAAAAACGAGGGTGCAGACCTTCTTCTCATTCTGCACCCCATTAATGCTACCAGATGGACTTCCATATCGTTTCTCAGCCCTGATGTCTAATACTATAAAAGACTTCAAAGGTAGCGTATTAGATAGAAACCCAATGTATTTCGTCACTGAGGCCCATTGTGTCTGTTCTGAGTCTATAGACCCACTGCTGTTCCTTCCGGAATAGAAACCTTGTTGGGTCTGCCAGATAAGGTGGGATCCAAGGTTTTTCTAAAACCACCCAGTGAAGATCAGTGTCTGCATGGCCTTGGTCAAGAAAATGGTTGGTCAACTTGGTTGAACGCTTTCCACATCTAATTGTGCTCTTATGTTCTTGGATGCGTATTTTAATCTTTCTGGTGGTCATTCCCACATAGCAAAGCTGACAGGGGCACCATATTAAGTAAATCAGTCGCTTGCTATTGCAGTTAGTATGTTTCTCGATCTTCCATGGGCGGGAGGTACCAATATCAATTTCTAAAGTTTTCTTGGTTTGGGGACAGACTGTACAAGTCCCGCAAGGGAAATGACCTATCACAGGAAGCATATTCCATAATGTGGTCTGGGACCCACTATTCTTGATGCCTTGTGGTCATGTATGGACCAATTTGTCTCTCAGGTTTGCGCTCCGTTTGTATGCAAACAGAGGGCGCAGAAGTATATTGCCCGCTTGATTCAAAACTCCCAAGTGCTTGTTAATGCTTTTTTTAACTGAGTTAGAGAAACTTGAGAAGGTATTTACGAACGTTATTCTTTGATTAACTTCTTTTGTTGTTCTCTTTTCCAGTAACGCTTCTCTATTATTGTTTGCTGCTCTTTTCTTAGAATTGCGAATTATTTGGTTGGGATATTTCTTTTCCTTAAGATCACGTGATAAAGCTTTAGCATGTTCTTCATATTGTTCCAATTCTGAACAGTTCCGTCTTAAGCGCAAAAACTGCCCGAACGGTAAGTTTTCACAAAGAGCTCGTGGGTGAAAACTTTGAAATGACAGTAAAGAGTTGCACGAAGTTGGTTTTCTGTACAATTCCGTTATTAATACTCCATTTCTCGGTTTAATCAACAAGTCCAGAAACGGAAGGCTAGATCTGGAAAATTCTAGGGTGAACCGCAAGAAGTCATCCTGATGATTCAACCATTCGTGGAACATTTTCAAACTATCTTCATCACCTCGCCAGATGACAAAGATATCATCTATGTACCTTTTCCAGGTACGTAGATGATTGAAGAACGGGTTGCCTGCTGTTAATATTGTCTCCTGTTCGACTTTATGGACATATAAATTGGCCAAACTATGAACACAAACACTGCCCATGCAAGTACCTGATATTTGGAGGTACAGCTGGTCCTCAAATTTAAAAAAGTTTTCTTTAAGCACCATTCTTGCGCAAAACATCACAAAGTCAATAGGTGTGATACTTTCCCAGACCATATTTTCAAGCATTACTTTGATGGTGGTCAGTGTCTCTTCTTGTGGAATACACGTATAAAGAGATTCCACATCGAAGGATACAAGCCAATCCTTTTCTACATCAAACGGTAGCTCTTGAATATCCGTAAGAAGATGTTTAGTATCTTGGATAAAGGTGGGCATCTGCGACACCATGGGACGAAGAAAAGCATCCACAAAGCTTGATAGGGGCTCAAGTAGGGAGCCTATCCCCGAGACGATCGGTCTACCTGGTGGTGGTCTAGTGGCTTCATGTATTTTGGGTAATACATAGAAATAGGGTACTATTGGTGTAGTAGCTATCAGGTATAATGCCTCATTGTCCGTGATCCATTTCTTGTCTTTAGCCTCTTCTGTGATCAACAGGCTGAAACATGTTGACCATTAAGTGACAGTGGTTCTATATCCATACCACTGTGCTGGTTCATTTTAATCCTGTCAGGTAGAACACATTAATAAAGTTAGTCAGTGATTCTATCTAGGCAGTCTTAATCCACATTTCTATTCTTTCACACAGCGCTGCCAACCTCACTACACCCATCATCTCACATATGGGATCTTTATCCTTCCCCTTACCAAACAAAACATCTCTGAGCTCCTTCCTTAAATCCCGAAGTAGTAGCTCCCAGTGTTGACTAGGCTTTCCACACTGGTAAGGAGGACCCATATGATGAAGCATGTCACCTTCGGGTGAGTGAGGGTTCTTATCCTTAAGGGATGCCTTCCCCAGTGATTATCACTTGTTGCTAGTTTTTGAGAGAGACAGGGCAACTTTACAGAATTCGCTTACATACACATGATTGAGACTACAGGTGTACACTTTGGTTTTTAGCTTGTATGAGGGAATGTACACCCGCAGGTCCTTAAACTTTCCCATCTGACCCCCAATCTACGGTAGTGTTATATGGATGTCCATTTAGCCATGAAAGAATGACAGAAGAAGTAAGAACAGAGTTGCTTTAGTGTGGGTCTGCAGGAGGTGGTCATTATCAATAAACCTATGCGAGAAGGTCAGAAATGGAATCTTATTCGATATGGTCATACTTAGCAGCAAGTGGAATTTATTTAATTCGTTTTTGTGGAATTATGTGAAATTTTTGAAAAATTACATGAAATTACACACAATTATGCATAATTCAAATCCATCATTTAGCGCTGTATTATACCATAAAATGAGTGTGTCCATGCATCAGTTTTTCATATAAGGATGCATTTAGCACTTAAAAATAGCATGAAAATCACAATTGTTACAAACAACAGAGGCATGGATTTCATTTATATGCGTTGTTTTTGCACTATACATTTTCTGTAAACCACAGCGTAATACACAACATGGTGTATGAACATCATGTAACAAGCATAACACGAAGTACCCAAAATTAAGCATATTACGCCAGCATAATTTGCATTTAACCTGAGACTAGTCATGTTATAACAGTGATAATATTCATGGGTAGTTCAGGCTGATATTTATTGATCTTTAATAGCTACTATCATAAACAAGCATTGGCAAAGCCAATAGGTCTTGGCAATCCGAGAGCTATAGGCGTTGTCAATTTGAATGTGTTTGTTTCCTGCACTGGGGCTGGTGACTTTGACATATGGGGTCTTGGCAACCGAACTGTCCCATAGCTGGTGTTGGCAGTAATGTCACCACTGAGCGCTGAGGGAGTGTGGTTTTGTGCATTAAAATTGAGCTCATGTACCTACTTTCTCAACCGGGCAAGCAGGGCACAAGACTTATAAAAAAGAAGTGGGGGGACTGACCAAGTAAAACAATATGTAAATGACCTCATGATGTCACGACGTAGCGCTATAAAAGAAATAAAATAGTGCTACTTAAATTATTTGTGCAAATACTGGGACAGACTAACCCGTCTGACAGTCTTACAGTGTCTGCATTTATATACAGGGACAGAACAAAGGCAAAAGCATGCCTCTCTTAAGTACCTGTGAAGAGAAGGCAAGCTATGTGACTTTGTTTCCCTCTGTGGGATTTACATGTAAATGTAAGGTTCCAGGCGTCCCCCAGTCAGCATATACAAACAAAAGGAGGCTGGATGGCCCCTTAACTTCGGCCCAGCTGGAGGTGAAAAAAGGCTCTCTCACTGCCTGCACTTTGCTGCTGGTAATGGAAAGCAGGCAACGTGCAGGTGCTGCTGAATCTGCTGAATGTGTCCCAGTGTCTGAAAATTACACTGGGACAAGTTCAGCATATTTCTGTGGGGCACAACTTCTTGGCAGGGGCATGGCGTCCACCCTGTGAAAAGAGGGTACCACCGACTCGAGTCCTGCAGGTAAGTTATATACAGACGCAGCGTACAGCTCAAGGGAACAGGCAACTGGGTAGAGCACCAAAGGCAAATGAAAGTAAATTAATTCATTACAAAAATAAACACATATGAAGATGTCCTCCTCGCAGCAAACAATACGTATTCATTAGAACTGTTTACATCTCACATTATTTAAGAATTCTATTCATGGCTGAGTGCATGTGTTCTGTTACTATGCTGCGTAAATATGTAATTTCTGCTTTCTGGACACGATGGAATGAGATCTTTGCCAATCAATTTCTGAAAGCAGTCCTTAGTGACACGTAATTCTCCATTAGGCACACAACTTATTTGCAGCTATGAAGACTTGATGTTCTCAGGTACTGTGCCAGAAAGGGAAGTAGTGTTTGATTTGATTGGTTTTTATACAAAACTGCCGATAAAACACATGATATTTTCACCAATTTAGAGTTTCTGCATCATAACGGGGTGCAAGGTAATTGTGTGGCACACTGATTACTGCATTACTCCCCTTTCTGTGTGGCTCACTGGTTAGAGGCGGCAGGCCTGAGAGCAGAAGTCAGCCTGGGACCAGGGTTCAATTCCCGACGCGGCAGGGTCGTGGACCTTGGTCAGCGGACTCGATAATTCTCGCTTCGGTGCTTACTCTAATCAGGGGTTCCACTCGGCAACTCTGGGCATTAGCTTGCCTAATCTCCACAACGGCCCCACCAATTCCGGGGATGCCTGGCTCCACCTTGGGGACTCCCAGCAAGGGACCATCCCACAGGGAAAGCCAGGACGGGTTCCCCAGAGTTATACAGCGCCGGGACGCCCCGTTGCTAGGGCAGCTGTGCGCTTTACAAGTATACTACATTTACATTTACATTTATTTTCTGGTAAAACGTCAGATTTGATGAGATAATATTGCATCACAAACAACCCCGCATTCAAGAAACACATCGTTCCTGAAGCCGCTGAAGTAAAGGACGTGGTGCCCAGAACAGCCAATGAATAACAAACACGACACCCAGAGCAGCCTCCAAGTTATAAACGCAGTACATGGGAAGCCGCTGACTAAAGAAGTGCTGCACATATTCATTGATGCACTTATATTTCTATGCACAGTAAACTTACAAATCAGCCTTTTTTCAAATCTAAAATATATTTTTTGCAAATTGTACCATGCGTCCTCTTCAGTGGAATTAAGAGAGCTTACTGTACACAAGTACAAGTTGGAACCACAGTAATGTGGCCATTTTATTCTGGCATGCCAGGTTGTCATTTATTTGTACTCGTGCACTTCCGGGGAAAAAAGACACTGCAAACAAATACACATGGCACAGACTGTTGCGTTATGGGGCATGCAGGAGGGAGATACCCGCCCTCCACTGTGTAAACAAGTAATGATGGATGGAGGGTTCTGTAGAGATGAGGGAGGGGGTGGGGGTATGGGTCAAGCAGCAAGCAGGAGGGTTTGGGGGCATGGATCAGACGCCCTATGAAAATAAGAGTCTGACATCAATCTCGGTCTTTGAATGCTTAGCAAATGTGATGAGATACGAACAAGATTTACAGGCCTGTTTACAGAAATGGAGCAGAGCTCGGAGCAAGTGAAAACAGGACCGATCGTGTGAATTGCTTTTCAACAAAAGAAAAAGTAGTTCCTAAAAATTCTAAAATGGGACCAGTGGATTGATATAGTAACTGGTGCATGCTCTCGGGGAGATAAAAACACATGAAGAGGCATGACGCATACATGGACAAATGAGAAAGAATAGTAGAGAGACAATGAAGCCAGCAAATGGGAAGCCTATGGGTGCGCTGAAGGCTACAAAGTATATATAACCCCTCTCAAAGAGACAACTCAAGCGCTGTTTAGCCAAGACCTGAAAAGGTTGGAGACCCCCAGATAATACTTCAGCTCCTTCTTTCGACACCAGTGAATAAGGACAATTTCTCCACACACCTGCTTGGCTTGTGTACTGAGTGGGGGTAAACCAGTTGAAGCTACACTTATATTGAAACAGGGATTTTGGTCATTGGGTCTCTTCTGTCTAGTTCGCCAATTGAAGCTCAGGAACTTGTTTTTTTTAAGGAACCTGGGTGTAAGGGTGGATTCTTGTCATACATACAAAAAAGGGATTAGGAAATAATATGTGTGTTTTTAAGAAATGTGTAAAAAAATCCTTAGCTTCCGCTAGAAACTAGAGGCCATAACAGTGGCAGTTCTACATATATTGTATCATGTATGAGCCAACAAGACAACTTTTTTTTTTATTTATGAAAAGTGACTCTTGCCATTCATATGTATGAAAGGGATATTGGTGGTCTACCGAGGCTACCCAAACCTGGATCTCCACCCTTCAAAAATGTAGACCAGTGAAAGATCATTTGACGTTTGGACAAGGAAACCTTCCTATTTATGAAAGTTTATACTAAGGTATAACAAACATCCTCTTTGCATTGGGTTGTCAATATGAGTTTCTATGGAAAGTATAGAGGGAAGAGTCTTAAAGAAAGTATTTAAACTTTTATGAATTTCTGAAAGTCACAAATCCGTGTCAATGCCAAAACAAATATCCACACACTAATTTATTTTCAAGGTGCCCATAATAATTTTACACTGAGTTTACATTATTCATCTTTTTGTAAAATTGACATGTATCAAACGTGTTTTACTAAATGAAGCCTCAACAAAATAATATTCAAAGCTGTACTGCAGTTTCTCAAATAATTTATGTATGTTGCAATTGTTTTTGTGTAAGCAAACTGTCACCAATCCTGATTTCAAGCTTGTGCATGTGTTTACATATAACCAGGGAGCATTCTGGGAACTTTATAATTGATCTCAAATTGTTACCATTTGAAAACATGTACCCATTTATATACTTGAACCACTGTTATTAATGCAAGCTAATCACACAGCTCACTGGATTTCATTAATGTGCTCACCCTAATATTAATATTTTCCATTAATGAACCATATAAACCTATATAAATAATGAAGAAGGCACACATAGGGATAAAATTATTGCATTGGATACAGGCAATCCTCTTTCACAGATTCATATTGTGATACTGTAAACAGGTTGCCAAACGATTTGTGCTGCATGGGTGGGACCAAATAAACATTCTAGCACATGCAGGTAATAATGTTTGTTAAGTACCTGCTTCTACAATTATGGGACCAGTTTCTGGCAATGGTCCATAATGAGTTGGGCATAATTAAATGTTATTGTACTGTAGGTAGGGAATATAAAGCAGGCCCTACACTGCCTCTAAGAAAAAGCCCTTTTTTGTTAGAGTTGATTAAAAGAACCTTCTACTATGTAAAAAAAAAGAAAACAAAGTGTGGAGGCCGAGTCTAAAGCCCGTGGCACCGGGCACCGGGCACCGGCGACACCAGCTCAATGGAGAGGAAGGAAGTTGGTGCCACAGGATGCTCTAAGGTACAAAATGATAATTATAGATAAGATAAAGCAGCCCTGCCATACATTAAAAGGATATTGCAAGTCAACGAGGAGTTTCATGACCATATAAAGGAAAAAAGTCGAACACCAAGTTCCTTTTCTTATTACAAGGTCACGAAGGTGGCTTGCTTTGTCATTTTAACATGTGGGGGATGGTATTTTATTCCATATTATACATGATGACATTATCACCCTTCTCACAAACCAGTTAAATCCTTGGTGTCATGCTCTTTCAAATGAAAAAGATAATATGGTTACAGACATAAAGCATAAAATCAGAACCTGTAGTGTGCAATTAAACACACCAAAAAAGCTTAATTTATTTTAAAAGGATTTTAGAATCAATCTAATGTATGTTCAATTAAAAAGTGCTGCACCCCAGAATTTGTAGACAGCTGCAGAGATTCTGGTCCTGGTTCACAAAGGTAAACCTACACTTTTTTGTAAGTTTACAATTTTGTTCGTTTTTCACAAACTATGAGTTTCATTTTACTAATAGTAATTTTACAGCTCGGCACTCCTGGAGGCGACTGTGCACTTGAAAAGATGGACTTGGCCTATCTTTTTATGTGCAGAGTTCTCCACCCCCATTGCGGAGTCTCCACAGTTGTAAAGTTACTATTAGTAAAATTAGACTCCTAGTTTGTGAAAAAAAACCAAAATTGTAAACTTATACAAAAGTGTAAGTTTAGCATTGTGAATCAGGCCCTGTGTCTTATCTGTAATGACCCAGAGTGTGCAAAAAATACACATTGCCAAAAATATGTCTTATCTGCTGATCAGGGTTCATTTTAGAGAAACAGATCATAAGAAGGAAAAGCCTGTTCTTGTTTTCATTGATTAATCTGCGGCTGTAATTGTGCTCCCCTAGCTACCTTTTTACCTTTGAGGCTGGATGTGGCAGCAGGCATTATGATGTCAAAACTCATCTGTAACAAGTTATTACAGTTGAGCAGCTATGCCACAACTCGAAAATAATAAAGAAATTAGAAAAGGTATTTCCTTCAGGGTTTGCTTGCTCCCAGGTATTGTAGCCTGCTAAGAAAGTATTCTGATTGGCTAGCTAGCTTTCAATGTTCTACTCCCCATGCTAAATGTTTAATCCAAGTATTTTTATGTATCATTACTGTGACATCACTGGATTTACCATCATACATTTGCACAGGAAGTGACGTTATGGGATTCCCATCATTCAACTTAATGGCTGACACAGTGTGGATGCGCAGCAGATGTGCTGCTGGCATGCCAAAGTCAATCCCGTCTACTTTGTGTGCGCATACATCGCACCCAGAGCCATCAACCTTGGTCGTCCCGCTGCTACCAAGCTGCAACCCTCCACACCATCAACCATGGCCGTAGGTCCGCACACTGCTGCCTCACATGCTGCTGCCTCATTATACCACACAAAACTGAAAGGAACATTTTCCTGCACTCCCTGCAATGTTTCATGCGCTTACCCACACCCAACACTCACTGCACCAACAGCACCCAAGAACCCACTCAACGCTCCACACAACACTCCACACTTGAATGCATGCTCTTCAACACCCGCTCAGTAACCAAGCATGCCACAGAGATCTGGAAACATTTGCACGACAATGCCACTGACCGGCATTCTCTCATGGAAACTTGGCTGAACCCTGCATCAGCATCTGACATCACCAACCTATCTCCCCTGGCTCTAAGACTGCCAGGCAAGACAGACATCACAAACACAAAATCGCCATCATCCACAAGAACACCATCAGATGAACTACATCCACGGACACTTCATCCTCCAACGTGCAATACCTATTGTCACAGCCAACTTCAACCTAAGTTCGCAGTCAACTACAGATCATCCAGACCGCGCACCAACTTCACCAAAACCATCACAGATTTTATTGCAGCACTCACACTCGATGCTAGCAATTATATCCTTTTCGGAGACCTGAACCTCCACCTGAAAGACCACGCTGACCTCAACTTAAAAACAGTCATTCTAGACTATCGAATCTGGGGCTCACCCAATTAATAAAGTGACCTAGTCACTTTGCCAGATGCCTTCTGGACCTTATTTTCTCCAACTTCTGCAACAGCCAAGTCAAGGAGCCCACACCAATTTCCTGGACAGATCATGCCCTTGTCAAGTTCAGCATCCTCAAGCCGCACATGCACCACCGCCAGGTCAGCCTTCAGAAGTGGAATAGCATCACTGACTCAGACTGGAACACACCTCTCAACACCCACCAACCTTAAAACAGCAACAGTCTCCCCAAAGCCATCAAGAATTTCAACAATTGGATCACCTCCTGTGCCAAGTCCCTGGCCGCCCTCAAACAGAACAATACAAGACCCCAGCCAGTTGTTATATGGAGGATCTCAGACTGAGGAAACACCACTGCAAACAACTGGAGCACCAGTGGAGAATGAGCCAGGACAATGCAGACAGAAGCACTTTCAAATCCTGAGACACCACTGCCAAATGATCCAACCCACCAAACACACCTCTCTGGTAGACTGTATCGATGCCAGCACCAACAAAGCAAAGAAATCTTCACCACTGTGAATGATTTCGCCTCTCCATCAGCTGCCTTCAACTCAATCTCTCCCTCACAGGACCTCGGAACAGTGTTTCTCAATTCTTCAGCAACAAAATCACCACCATTTAGAGCAACTTCAGCCTGCAATCGGACCCAACAGACCTCGCCAAACCCCTTCCGATCTTATTCAAAGAACCAGTATTAAACACATGACATGTTATCCCCCCCAAAAGAAATGGCCACCACCATGAAGTCCATCCTGCCGGGGACCCCAATGGACCCCTTTGGACCCCTACCCTCACCATGCCTATTCCCATCAGCGCCATGCTCACATGCTCACACCTATTCTGAATTGCTCCACCTCTTCTGTGACCTTCCCAGAAGCATGGAAACACACAACTGTTGTCGTATTGATGAAAAAACCCTCTGCTGACCCTTCGACACTCGCCAACTACAGACTGATCTCCCTGTTACCATTCCCTGCCAAGTAGTTAGAGAAAAGATCAACAGACTCCTCACCGAATACCTCAAGTGACCACCAACCCCTTGATCCGCCCCGTCTGGTTTTAGATGCAACCACTGCGCAGAAACTGCACTCACCGCTACCATGGATTACACTGGCATGACTCTGAGGCTGGACAAAGGAAACATGGTGGCCCTCTTCATCCGCAACATTTGACAGTCTCCCAATCCATCCTCATCCGACACCTACATAATATCGAAGTCCACGGACACACATCCCGATGAATTATTTCCTTCCTGACTAAAAGAACCCAGTCAGTCAGCCTGGCACCATACACCTCAGACGTCCGCGGCCTCATCTGCAGAGTTCCGCAAGGATCATCCCTGAGCCTGAAACTCTTCAATGCATACCTGATCCATCTAGCCAGCATCATCCTTGCTCATGATATCAACGTTGTCTCCTACACCTGCAACTCATTCTGTCCCTCACGAACAAGACACCTGGTAATCGGATCAAGTTCAATGCATGCTTGACTGAAATCACCACCATTTTCAAGGAACTACATAACACTGGGACAGCATACCTCAACAATCGCATCTGCTTTCACAAACTTTACAAATGCCCTCGCTTGTCCCGCCTCCTACCTGCACAAATCACACACAAGAAGAAATCCAGAATCTCCTACATTGTAAAGTATGGAACGACCTGCAGCTATACACAAGAGGCTCCTCCTCACTTCTTGAAGCTGAAGACCCGAGGTTTTCGAGTAGCCTCAGAAGGCCCTAGATGTGAGATCACATCTGCTTAGTGTCAGGATACCCTCCACGTTGATAGTAAGCTCTACAAATCTGCATAACATATCATCTCTGTAGAGTACTCTGACACCTTTGAGACCTGGTTCACTGTACAGAAAGCTCAGTAAATAAATAAATAAACTTCACCAGCTACTTTCCAAATGCCAACCTTCAAAATTCGATTCACAAAGTCTAAATAATCTAAACAAGAGGTCACAGGCATCTGAGGTCATAGGCATCTGTCAGCTCAATGTCACTAGCAGAGTGCAATGATAAAAAAATGCATTCTCTCACATTCAGACGACTCGGGTGAAATGCTGTCCCCATTAAAAACAAAACAATGCAAAGCTACAAAGAGCAAATCCCAGACATTGTTATCAATAAAGGCATGCTTGCACTCATGTTTCTAAAAATGCGTTCAGGTAGAGACTATACATAATTATTCACAGGATTCAGTTGCTTGTGTCTAGTGTCAATCATTTTTTCAGTGATACAGTGCCGTAAACTTTTCATGAATGCGTTGTCCTGTAAAGCTCAATGTACAGTCAGCCCGGTCAAAGGTCATGTGATTTTACTTTCTCAGATCTCATCTTCAGTTAATGGGTGCGTCACATGCAATGGTGGCCAGCAACATTAAAATATGGTGGGGCGCGATGCCCAAAAGACTCACCATATATGTTGCATGGAGCCACGTCCGATGTCTCTTTCCTCGGCGATGACTCCAGCAGGAAAGGGAAGGACTTCCTCCCTTGTACAATGTAATTCCAACAAACACCTCCAGGATTGGATGGAGCAGGCTAACCCAGCGCTCATTTTGGGGCTGGGGGCCTGTGGTTGCAAAATCTCAGCTGCTTCTCAGCTCTGGTACTGTGCAGGCTAAACAGTGTATGTGAGATTGGCCGGTTGCAGGCAGACAGCCAATCTGACATGTGTACTGTCAGGGGCTGCAGTAACTGTGAAATTGCACAAATAAGCCCCGCCCCCTACCCTCACGCTGTAATGGCATTAGACTGCGGCCAAAATAAAATGGGATTTATTTATTTATGACCATTTTATTAATGAGGGTGCCTGCTGCGCTTGCAGCAGGCATGGCAACACTCCTCCTCCATAACAGAGGAACCGCCAATGGTTATGTCTATTCCGGTACCCGAATATTTTCCATCAAATGACAGCACTGCTAAGAAGATGGACCTCGGAGTTTCTCAAAGTCTCAACACAGTTAAAAAAGATTCCTTATTGTAAAATAATACAGGAGATTTGAACCTCATCAGCACTGAAGAATATATTAGTGGTTGGCCCTCCCCACTAGAAAGTCTGCAATCAATCCTGAGGGAAATGAAGCTTGTAGAGCAGGTCTTGTTATCAAGACATAAAAAGAAATTCAATTTTCCTCTTTTTTGTGAAGCCAACAAAATATATTTTAGTAACTTGCTCCACTGTTTATTTTTTTACCTGTTATACTGTATCACCTTTCTATTTCAGTCCCTGGAGCTGGGTTTTAAGGACCTTTTGTAAATATTCTATTTAATAATTCTTTAGAAGGGGCGAGTGGAAGGTTTCCATTAGAGTTAGATACAATCCTAATGTTTGCTGGATAAGATCCAAGTTGCTTTTTGCTGTGCTCTTTAAGAGCAGATTACGGCCCGCTGCTGCTCAAGGCTTTATCGCGCAGATCTCAACCATATCCATTGGGTCTGGCTTAGCTGTTTCTGTAGATTTTTTTTAATACATTTCATTTCCAGGAAAGGCGATTTGAATTAGCTCTACCACATCAGCCTAGAGTACTGGAAAAGTGAGATGGTGCAATTGTACCCTCAGCCTTTTGAGCTCAATGCGTTTCAAATCCATGTGTGACCATTGTTGGAGATCTATGATGTATCCGGGCAGGAGTGCGGAACCAAAGCAGGAGTGTAAGCACCACATGGGCACCAATTGA
The DNA here is from genome assembly GCF_964261635.1 of Lissotriton helveticus. Taxonomy (NCBI): domain Eukaryota; kingdom Metazoa; phylum Chordata; class Amphibia; order Caudata; family Salamandridae; genus Lissotriton; species Lissotriton helveticus. The sequence goes on from NC_136059.1 coordinate 257,986,193, forward strand.
CTAAAATGCCAAGGTTAGTGGAAGTGCGATCACACGCAACATTTGACCCTTCCATGATTGACCCCTTCTTCCAACCTTCTGTTGCTTACAGAGTCCTGTTTGCTGCTCAGGGGTTAGGGAAAGGGCAGCGAGTGAAAACTACAGAAAATAAACAGGGCTGTTAGAATTGTTTACATTTTAGATCTAGTAGAGCTGTGCACATCTCTTTGACTAAACAAAGTAACATTTTGAGAAGAGCTTTGGGTCAGTCCTTTTCAACCCTTGATTGCTGTTGGAATCATTCACATTTTGGATCAGCCAACAGCACAGCATACATAAAGAGAGATGCAACCGGGCAGTCACTTCAGCCTTTGCCTTTTTAGGTCTGAGTTTTGATAACTCTGCTATCAAATAGAACCTATTACTATCAATATTCATAGAGTGAACTTTGGGTTCACCCTGTTCAACCAGTGGATTTGTTTGACCAACCTCTTTCAGTCTTTTATTTGAGGCTTTGTCAGTCAAGTTCTGGTTAGTCCAGTGTAGTATTCATCTTTCCTATATGCGATGTAAAACAAGTGACTTATTAATCACAATAGTTGCATAGCAAAAAATGACAAAAGTACAGATCATAGCATCAATACATCTTCTTTCTTGGACAGGATATTGAAGAAAAATCCTTTACATTGGATGGATTACAACCGGCTTCTGTCAAGATAGTTCATCATACAAATTTCATTATTATCTTGAATACAGTTCCCAACGCTCATCTCTACTGCATTTAGTATAGGTTCAAGACAAGACTCGTCTATTTTTGATGTTTTGGCTGCTTTCCACGATGCTTCTTGAATAAATGAATTAACAAACATATAAGGACTTTTTCTTCAATATCCTGTCCAAGAAAGAAGATTTATTGATGCTATGATCTGTACTTTTGTCATTTTTTGATATGCAACTATTGTGATTAATAAGTCACTTGTTTTACATCGCATATAGGATTGTGCTCACTTGACCCCTTTGTTTGTATGTTTATGTCTGCTAACCTTTTAGATTGGCACCAGTCACCCTAGGTAGTGAGTGACACTGGTCTCCGTAGTAGCACTCCGATTAGATTAGATTGGTCACATCAAATTACAGTCCCAGGACAAATTTCTTTGTACTATAAAAGTGAAGGTGCGGTTATTCCCATTTGGGGAACACCACTACCAAGTTTGTATCACTAGTATTCATCTCTCACCTAATCCTATTGGCTGTTTGGTTATAATGCACTACTTTAAAACCATAGCCCTCTCTGCCTGCTCCTGCTGACACTTTAAGCCAAAACCTATTTGATTCACCAGTCCTTGTTTCTTACTGCTGCTTTCATGACTACTGAAACCAGGAGTGGCAAGGGCAGTGACAGGAGTGCCGAAGGTCAAACCAGGTATAGCAGCATGACACTAGACTTGCGATTGTCAACATTAGTGCACTAAAAACTTCAAATATTATGAAAAATACTTTGAAGCTTTGTTTTTTCATACACGCTAGCTGGTTCGTAGCAGACGTCCCATTTAACGTCCTTGTTTTCCATTATGTTTAGCTATGCCACGAACAACACAGTTTTCTAATAATAAGTAGGTCAGCAATTTCGAGTTTGACAAGATGACTAGAATTGTGGATCCTTCCTGGAGCAGGGCCTTGTTGCTAACCAGGAAGCATCAGCCTATGAAACTCCTGAGCATATTGCAGCATGTATGGAAATAGGATGCTCCATGCACGCATCTTTCAGAAGTACCATTACCATTCTAATCCACATTCCTCATCCCAGTCCTCAGTTGATGCGATAGCGAGTCTCCGCCTCCATCCAGGCACCCATACTAAGCAACTTTTATTTTATTTCTTTGCCACAGATCCATCTTATCTTTTGAACTATTAAAGGGGACAATAGGCATACCTCTTCCTGTTTTTATTTTGTGCACTTGCAACAAGCAGCTTTCTGGATTTCCGTGGTGGTTTGTCCCATGGGTACTGTAGTTGGACAGCATGGCTTTGGTCTTCTGTATTTGACTTATCGTACGTGTGCATATGAGAAGGAAGAGCGCACTAACTTTATACAAAAATCCATGTTGTTGATAATCAGCTGTGCTTGTGTCGACCCTGGTCTAATTAATGCAGCTAACCCTGGGGTGGAGCTGGGTGATTGCCTGAGTACGTCTTCTTTTTAGCAGTGGGGGCACGCTTCCTTGTTGGAAAAGTGCAGATTTTGGTGGTGTGGTGGACCGCTTCATCTGCTGTTCTACTACTCTGCAAGAGTCACCTTTGAAGGTGAGCAGAATTGGCAGTACAAAGTCCTGCTGATGATACCAAGCCCATTCGTTTCTTGGCTGTGTAAAGGCCTGCCTTGGTAGCAAGCATATTTCAGCTTGGACGGGAAAGTCATGCGTGCTTTTTGGATCACAATTTATGACGTTCAGTTTGGGTAAAGCTTCAGTTAAACCTCTTATGTAGGGGCAATCTTCCTTTTAGATGTTTTCATGACTCAACAAGTATTTTTACAGCTGTCAGTGCGTTTCCAGAGTACTTCTTATGGCAGTCGTGGGATGTCATACAAACAGATTTAGCTTACAGTCAAATCTATTTCTCAGGTGATTTTGAAATAGAAGGATAATCAAAGGATGGACCAGTCTCCTCCAAGATCAATCATAGATGTCTTGTGGTTCTCCTTCTTTGGCATCATCTTGGTCATCCTCTAGTTAAGATACTGATGATCAAAACAAAAAGAAGGCTATGGCTCGGTTCAACAGGCGCACTCTACCACATTGGTTATTAAAGAGGTTAAATGTATGTAATTGTTCAGAGTCCATATATCTTCTGGTGCTTCGGGAGGAGCAGAAGCCATCCATTCCTTCTCGGGTGGACTGGGTCTAGAAGATCAGAAGCCTGTAATGGGAGCAGATGACACTTTGGGGTGTAGGTACAAGCCCCTATCGCCACCGGAGCATCACTTTTTTTTACTCTGCGGTGGCCTAGCGTCATTCCCCATATTTACAAGGTGGCGCTAAGCCACTTAACGTGGCTCAATGCCACCTTGTAAATATGCCCCTTTCCACCGCAGTCCACTGCGGCAAAGAGGAGTGTGATGGGTGTTGCAGTGGGCGTTCTACCATTGCTTTTTTATGCTGCCCCAGACTTACAAGGCTGAGGCAGCACCGAAAACGAACTCCAAGGAATACCTGGTCTTAGACTGTTAATACAAGAAGAAATTATAAATTTCTCCTCGTTTTTACTCTTTCTATGTGTGCTGCATTCTGCAACACACATAGAAAGAGCAAATCGCCATTTTTGATTGTTTTTGCATAAACAATCGACCCTGCAGCGCAGGCACCCTTGCAACATAGCTGCAGGGTGCCTGTGTTGGTTCTAGGTAGCATTTTTTGCGCCAGCACTAAGGGAAACAGGGGGAGGGGGTGCTATATTATTGTGAATACCACGCATCCCGGCGTTTATAAAATGTCGGAGCTCGGCGTTGCCAAATTTTCCGTAGCACCGCGCTCTGAACTTTTTTTTTGTAAATATGCCCCTTTTTTTGCACTTGTACTTCACTTTGGTGTGTGAAATATTCTATAAACTGGGCCTTAATAGTGAAGCCCTCAACCTCATGGTTAAAGGAAGGTACCTGAATTTTTGCCAGAAGATATTTCCTGTAGAAAACGGGTGCGCAGACAACAGATGTAAACACCCACAATAAAAGTGAACATAACAGAATGTTATAGATGAAATGGTATCTTGAAGACCTTAGAAAAAATGGGTTGAAACATTCTTATTAAAGAATTTAATTACATGCACACTGGATTTAATAGTGACTGATTGAAGTCTTTGTAATTACTCGCTTTTTCATACTGGGATCTCACACTACAAAATAAGATGTAATGCATTAAAAAAATAAATTCTAACTTGACACATGCTTCTTCTATATTGTAATTTACATTGTTTTTTACAGTACCACGTGAGAATAGTGGCCAGCTACCTAAAGACCATGCCATAATCACTAATAAAACAGTACTGATTGTCTTTTTTTCACAAGGCTTTCAATTCTAGCAGTCTGAAGTACCAAAGCACACATCTGCACCGGGACCTTTGTGCGTAACTGCCAAGGGTGATTCTAGGAAAGACACTAGCAGAAGAACAATGAAGAATATAGATGCATGTGCAGAAAATATGCTGTAGAGCCTTATATTGTACTTGTATAGCATCAGCTTGTAATCTTGTAATCTTGGAAGAGACTAGGAACCTGAGATCTGAAACCTTTTCTGGGTGTCTCTACTCTCCCATTAATAGTCTGTGTATCGCAGATTTAACATGAAAGTTAGGCACTAGATGTTTGTTAAACTGCCCGAAAAACAAACCCATTAGTAGAGGCTTTATTCTCATCCAATGAAAATTAAAAATTGGAAGAAACTCTTCTTTCTGAACAAACTTCCCCAGCAATACCTATATCAACATCATCAGTATCTTAATCACAATATCTCCAAGCACACAGAAATTCCAAACTGAGGTTGTGGTTTCAGAAGTATTTTTTTATTAAATCATCTGAGTCACGCCCCTTTGCCAACACGTTTTTCGTCTTGTGCTGTTTGAATCACAGCAGACTTCTTCAGGGAAAAGCATCTAGTTCAGAAAAGGCTGCAGCACGGAAACAGCGATCCTTAACATCATTGACGACATCCACAATTCACTTGACTCAGACCAATGCTGCCTTCTCATTCTCCTTGACCTATCGGCAGCACACGGTAGGCCACAAACTTCTCATTAGAACTCTTCAAGAAAGAGCCGGTCTTGGCGAAGTGGTCCTCCAATGGTTCTCCTCTTTCCTACACAACTGCACCCAAAAAATCAAAATCAAGAACTTTACGTCCGACCTGCATCCAGTCAATAAGGGAGTCCCCCAAGGCTCAGTGCTCTCTCCACAACTTTTCAACATCTACATGGAACCCCTCACCAAACTACTTAAAAAAGCCAACATCCGCTTCCATCTTTATGAAGACGATACCCAGATCTACTTGGAAACTGCATCCATAAGGGACATTCAATGACTCAATGATGTACTGAGAGATGTCCAACAGTGGCTGTCAAGTAACCACCTTAAACTAAATCCCGACAAAACAGAAGTACTCCTCCTCTCAAACAAAGAGGAGAACCCACAAATTGCTGAATGGTTACAAGCTATTGATGCGCTCAAAGGCGACCTCACCCTGGCCGAATCAGTCGAATCTCTAGGCATCACGCTGGACCCAAAACTCGACATGTCCATACACATCAAGAAGTCAGCCAAAAGCGCCTTCCTTAACCTAAAACTACTGAACAAAATAAAACCTTTCATCCCCCCAATGATCTCAAACAGGCCACCCAATCATTGGAACTATCAAGACTGGACTACGGCAATGCAGTCCTCTCAGGAATAGCAAAATCACATCTTGCTCCTCTCAAAACAACGCTTAACGCGGCAGCCAGAATGGTCACCGGAATCAAGAAATTCAACCACATCTCTGCTGCACTCAGAGAACTCAAGTGGTTCCCAGTGGAAATGAGGGCTAGTCTTAGAACAGCCTGTCTCACTCACAAAGCCTTGCACACAGGCAAACCCCAATATTTGGCGGCTAAACTCCAAAAAGCTGGCCAGGCCAGGAACCTCAGAAGTTTGAACTCTCTTCTACTCATCCCGCTGAAAAGTTGAAAACAAAAAACTGCAACTCGATCCTTCGCCGGGAGTGCGCCCAAAATCTGGAACTCCATTCCCCCACACATCAGAACTATCCCCTCCTTTGTAAAATTCAAGAGTCAACTCAAAGCCTTGTTCCTAGACCGCTCCCTAGGGAACCGTTAGGGGCAGTCGGAACCCAAAAACAGGCCCCATGTCAGCAAGACATCAAAGCAGAACTTTCCCCCGCCGACCTCCCTACCGACCTCCCCATTATTGTTCTTTGTGATTACCTACACTGTATCCTATGTAAAGCGCTCCAATAACCCTGGGTCAGGCCAGCGCTATATAAAACTTCTTAAATCAAAATAAATAAATAAATAAATAAATAAATATCAGAAAATACATACTTATGGTTGGACGAGCTAAATATCTATTTCCAGTGAGGATTTATTGTGCATGAGGTGCCTTATTTTTGTGAAATGTGATTTTACCATGCTAAAAATGTTGCATTTTTACATGAGGGATGGCGGTATGCATCTCCATTTTGTATTCATGCCAAGTATCGGTTTGTGGATAGTGAATTGGTGGTGGGAAGAGAATTTGCCTCATACTCAGTCAGTCAAGTATAACTAAGCAATGATAAGGTCCAATATAAGAGCTGCTGGCGTACGTTGGGTAATTCTGTAAGGAGTAATAAATGGTTGAGTACATGAGCATATTAACAAAATATATGCTGCTCATGATAAGAAATTAATAACTGACTTCTTACCTTAAGACTGTAAGTCCTTATCGTAAATCCAGGGACCTGAGGGTATCTACAAGGAAAACCATTAGATTGATATGAATATCACTGTACTGTGGCACCACGTGGGTACACAGATATAAGAAACAAATCGCGTTAAATGTGGGCTTTGTGAGAAATAAGAGGCACGTAAGGCTCTGAATACCAGGTAGTGCATTATTGGGAGCGCCGAAAAAACACTAATTGTGAGATTTCATGAGGTTGTCCCCCGAGCAAAACACATGTAAATATGCTGATACAGAGCATCCACAACGTTTGGGATGACGTGTACCTGGAGGTGTGTGACGCGCTATATGAGAAACAACGCTTCTGGTGTGGGCGTTGTTACGAATACTTTTAACCTCTTTAATAACCAATGTAATAGAGTGCGCCTGTTGGAACTAGCTATAGCCTTCTTTTTGTTTTGATGTTTTATGGGTTGGCAGCACTACCAAGGACAAAAATAAGAATTAGATAAAACAAACTTGGCAATGTCTGAATTACAAGATAGAGAGAAGATAGCAGAGCAGCTATTTCAGGACTTTAGTACTGGAAATCCAGTTTCAAATAAGTCTACGAGAAATGAGGGACTTAAAGATAAGTTTAAGAAGTTAGAATGACTTAAAATGAGTGAACAATCAAAATTGTGGGATGCAGTCACTCTTAAACAAAACATGAAACTCAATAGGATCTGGAGGGGGCTTTGTGCCCAAATCTTCCCCACCTATGACAATCTCGAGGAAGATCTTTTAATAAGGAGGGAGAAAGAGTTAATCAACAACTCTATAAATGTAATGGAAATACTTATCATTAACGCAGAAAGAAAGGTTGACAAACTACAGAAAGAGATTAAGGAAGATGAGAAAGAAATCAGAGGCATGGCCCTACAAAGAAGAACTACGAAATTCTTCTAAAGATACTGACTCGACATCAAGATGATATAAAAACATGCAAGACACGAAAGTTAAAACAAGATGAAAATGACTATTTAGGTGGAAGGGTATTCACTTTTGCTAGGAAATTTGATTACTTAGTAAATAACAATAAAAAACATACAGCATAGGGCAACCATCTGAGACAGTCAAGAAACAGTCAGTACTGGCTCGTCCAGTGTACCTTCAAGTGACAGCGAAAGTAATCAGGACTCAGGTGAAGGTACATCTGAACAAGGTAGAAAATGTTTTTTAGAAGAAATAAAATGGATCAGGATATGCAATATGAGGACAAATACACGTGCAGATTGACGAGAAAGACCAGAAGAGGGAAAAGATCAAAGGGATCAATCAGGAGACAGGGTAGGAATGAGAACAAGGTCATGGACCAGGAAGAAACAATGATTGATGTTGATGTAGAGATGGATGCAAAAATGGATGTGACAATTGTAAACTTGACTGACAAAATCCTTGATGATGACTTGAAGAAAGTGCTTAAAAAGGGTTTGAGTTTTTGTCCATCTACAAATTTGGATATTGACCTAATTAAGATTGACGTTTACAAATTTGATCGTAGACTTAAGCTTAAAATATATTTTTTCTCACAAGGAAGCCCTGATGTTACTACTGGAATAACTACATTAAGGGGTGACTACTTCATACAGGATGCCATTAACACAATTGTCTTACTTTCTCTAACAGCAGACAATGATGAGGAAACTAGTGTTAGGGAACTACTGACGCATTTGAACATAGATACAGAACACACTAGTGGTAGTGGACTAAAACCCAGATCGAAATGGACCCCCAACTTACTGTCAGATAATTGCTGTGACTTATTTTTTTAGAATGTATGTAGGGACTTGGACAACATCCCACATAAAGCAATGAAGATAAAATGGACAGCCACCAACAACCTCACCTTTGGGGAGAGAAGGGCACTCAGAGAATTGCGAAATGATGAAACATTAATTATAAGTAGGGCTCCCGGTTTTCCGTTTTTACGGATTTTTACTTATAAATACAGACCGAAAACAAGTTTTCCTTTATATGTATTTATATATAAAAACGGGACAATACGAGTATTTTGCTGTGCTGCCGTCTGGTGTCTCCCCCTCCTTAGAGGGTTAAGAGGCGTCAGCCCGGGCTTAGACGCACCCGAGTACTTCACAGGTCTTTGAAAGACCAGAATCGCCGGCCACAAGAGATTCGTGACGTCGCCCCTTGCCCCTAAACCCTGAGATGTGCCACCTGTGAACCCAGCCCGCAGTACCTTCTTCTGTCCCGAGAGGGCCGAGCCGGAGCCGGGAATCAACTGCAAGGTGAGTCTGCGTCCCGGTTGTGCTCAAAACTGCGGCTGGTGGCAGACGCCAAGGAGCAAGGATTCTTCTTTTTAAATCACAGGACAGGGAGCCCTCTTTCTCTCCGACCGCAAATCCACGTTTTAACATCAGTGGGGGCCAGCACCCTTACTTGAGTGCACCCCCGCATTAGAGCACAGAGACCCATACCCTCATTAGACACGGACCTGCTTTCCCGCTTTCCACACTCGGGATTCTTTGTTAAAATCAGGTCCACGCCCCCACATTCCTCCAGAGCGCTCCTCGACGGCCCCTCGGCTCGCTTCTGCCCCAAAAGGAGTGGCAGGCAAGGGGACACCAAAACGAGTGATTTTGCAAACTTTGACATTGAACTAATTTTGAACCTGTGTGGGCAAATACAGGGCTCAGCCACAGAGGGCTTTATTTACGGAGCCACAATGTTGCCCTAAGCACAGGGAAAACGTGCACAACTAAGATGGTAAAACCAACGCTCCAGTATGGGGAGCTTGCCATAAAAATTGAAATTGAGCAGTGTGTTATCTGCTTTATCGCAACAAGCAAACATGTGCAGGCGCAGACGGGGCTTTCTTATTCTGACTCCTGCTGGGTCCATAACAATGGCCTATTCTGAGGGGTCATCAGGCCTCCATCTGTTCCATTCTCCTGACTGGGTGTGAGCAGCCAGGAGCCTCACACCTAGAAGCAAATGCCACTGATGGAAAACAAAGGCTCACACCTGTTATCACTTCACACATACTTAAGAGAGGCATCTTTTCACTTTGTTCAGGCAGCTGAAGGCAGTGTGAGTTTCTCTCAGTGGGGCTGTATGGTGTTCAGTGGGGGAGAGGATGTGGCACTTTGCCGATGACAGAAACTGCAAGGCTCTGAGACAAACGGCTTGTGATAGCACTTTTAAGCATATTTGGGCCATTTTGCAAATGGCAAAGTTTGTTTTCAGATGAATGTATAGTGTTGACCAATAACAACTGAGCGCATGTGTGCATTGTCAATTTAAATAAATGTGGAAAAATACTAGGTGTAGCGTCGTCTTTTGCTTGCGGCAAAAATAAATGTGGATAAATACAGACGGAAATGGCAAAAAAATAAATACCATAAAACCGGGAGCCCTAATTATAAGGGAGGCGGACATAGGGGGGTTGTGTTGTTATCATGAATAGAACTGACTATAACAAAGAGGTCTACTCACAACTAAACAATATAAATTGCTACTGTCCCTTGCACTCCAATCCTATGCGACGCATATCGAATGAGATAAATCAGAATGTCAAAACTTGGTATGAGCAGGGATTAATCACAATTGAAGATTATTTATTTCGGAAAATTGACACCCCCAGGTACCCATGCTTATACACACTGCCAAAAATACATTAAAAGGCCATCTTTCCACCTGGCAGACCACTTGTATCGGGCATTTGTGGACCTACGGAACAACTATCTTAATTTGTTGATGTCTTTCTCCAACCTTTAGTTCTGAACTTGCCTTCCCACATTAAATACACCAAACATGTCCTAAATCTAATGAGCAATGTCATGTGGGAGGAGGGGATGATTATGGTCACATTGGATGTGGTGTCGCTGTTTACTGATATACGGGCAGAATTTTGGATGATAGCAATAACTCCCTTTTTAGGTTTCGCCTGGCGATCCCCTGCGCAGCAGCGTTCCCGCCTGCGAAATCTTTTGAGAACAGTCTGGGGCTTTGTCCCGCCTCTCTGTTCCATTGGCTAGCTCCATAAATGGAGGCTAGCCATTGGAACAGAGATGCGTCACTCATTCCCCGAGCAGATTTGTGGCCGTTCCGGCGATTTTTACTCATCCCGCCCATTTTCGTGCGTCATGCAGCGGTGGGTGGTTGTTGTTTTTTTCCGTATCGGCATATTTGTTTCATTTCCAACGTGTGCTTTGCAGGGGTGGGCGGCAATTGCAAAAACAACAAGTGATGGACTGAATGTGGATCAATGTCACACACTCCCCCAGTCAAAAGATCTGGGCCCAAATCCATCGTTTTTTTGCACTCCACACCACCCTGGGTTAGACAATGGCGATATGCAAATCAGCTCTGACCCTGTTGCCCCATGGGAACAGTCCAGTCCGAACTACAAAAGCCATGTCCTTCCCAGAACGGAATCAAGCATCCGAGGACCGGACCGGTTTCGAGGTAACACCTCTCTTCAGCCCGGCTAGCTTGACTCCAAGTGGTGTGGAGTGCCTGGGACCCACGTCTGGGCATCCCCAGCGCACTTAGGGCGGCAATTGCAAAAACAACAAGTGATGGACTGAATGTGGATCAATGTCACACACTCCCCCAGTCAAAAGATCTGGGCCCAAATCCATCGTTTTTTTGCACTCCACACCACCCTGGGTTAGACAATGGCGATATGCAAATCAGCTCTGACCCTGTTGCCCCATGGGAACAGTCCAGTCCGAACTACAAAAGCCATGTCCTTCCCAGAACGGAATCAAGCATCCGAGGACCGGACCGGTTTCGAGGTAACACCTCTCTTCAGCCCGGCTAGCTTGACTCCAAGTGGTGTGGAGTGCCTGGGACCCACGTCTGGGCATCCCCAGCGCACTTAGGGCGGCAATTGCAAAAACAACAAGTGATGGACTGAATGTGGATCAATGTCACACACTCCCCCAGTCAAAAGATCTGGGCCCAAATCCATCGTTTTTTTGCACTCCACACCACCCTGGGTTAGACAATGGCGATATGCAAATCAGCTCTGACCCTGTTGCCCCATGGGAACAGTCCAGTCCGAACTACAAAAGCCATGTCCTTCCCAGAACGGAATCAAGCATCCGAGGACCGGACCGGTTTCGAGGTAACACCTCTCTTCAGCCCGGCTAGCTTGACTCCAAGTGGTGTGGAGTGCCTGGGACCCACGTCTGGGCATCCCCAGCGCACTTAGGGCGGCAATTGCAAAAACAACAAGTGATGGACTGAATGTGGATCAATGTCACACACTCCCCCAGTCAAAAGATCTGGGCCCAAATCCATCGTTTTTTTGCACTCCACACCACCCTGGGTTAGACAATGGCGATATGCAAATCAGCTCTGACCCTGTTGCCCCATGGGAACAGTCCAGTCCGAACTACAAAAGCCATGTCCTTCCCAGAACGGAATCAAGCATCCGAGGACCGGACCGGTTTCGAGGTAACACCTCTCTTCAGCCCGGCTAGCTTGACTCCAAGTGGTGTGGAGTGCCTGGGACCCACGTCTGGGCATCCCCAGCGCACTTAGGGCGGCAATTGCAAAAACAACAAGTGATGGACTGAATGTGGATCAATCACAGTCCATCACTTGTTGTTTTTGCAATTGCCGCCCTAAGTGCGCTGGGGATGCCCAGACGTGGGTCCCAGGCACTCCACACCACTTGGAGTCAAGCTAGCCGGGCTGAAGAGAGGTGTTACCTCGAAACCGGTCCGGTCCTCGGATGCTTGATTCCGTTCTGGGAAGGACATGGCTTTTGTAGTTCGGACTGGACTGTTCCCATGGGGCAACAGGGTCAGAGCTGATTTGCATATCGCCATTGTCTAACCCAGGGTGGTGTGGAGTGCAAAAAAACGATGGATTTGGGCCCAGATCTTTTGACTGGGGGAGTGTGTGACATTGATCCACATTCAGTCCATCACTTGTTGTTTTTGCAATTGCCGCCCTAAGTGCGCTGGGGATGCCCAGACGTGGGTCCCAGGCACTCCACACCACTTGGAGTCAAGCTAGCCGGGCTGAAGAGAGGTGTTACCTCGAAACCGGTCCGGTCCTCGGATGCTTGATTCCGTTCTGGGAAGGACATGGCTTTTGTAGTTCGGACTGGACTGTTCCCATGGGGCAACAGGGTCAGAGCTGATTTGCATATCGCCATTGTCTAACCCAGGGTGGTGTGGAGTGCAAAAAAACGATGGATTTGGGCCCAGATCTTTTGACTGGGGGAGTGTGTGACATTGATCCACATTCAGTCCATCACTTGTTGTTTTTGCAATTGCCGCCCTAAGTGCGCTGGGGATGCCCAGACGTGGGTCCCAGGCACTCCACACCACTTGGAGTCAAGCTAGCCGGGCTGAAGAGAGGTGTTACCTCGAAACCGGTCCGGTCCTCGGATGCTTGATTCCGTTCTGGGAAGGACATGGCTTTTGTAGTTCGGACTGGACTGTTCCCATGGGGCAACAGGGTCAGAGCTGATTTGCATATCGCCATTGTCTAACCCAGGGTGGTGTGGAGTGCAAAAAAACGATGGATTTGGGCCCAGATCTTTTGACTGGGGGAGTGTGTGACATTGATCCACATTCAGTCCATCACTTGTTGTTTTTGCAATTGCCGCCCTAAGTGCGCTGGGGATGCCCAGACGTGGGTCCCAGGCACTCCACACCACTTGGAGTCAAGCTAGCCGGGCTGAAGAGAGGTGTTACCTCGAAACCGGTCCGGTCCTCGGATGCTTGATTCCGTTCTGGGAAGGACATGGCTTTTGTAGTTCGGACTGGACTGTTCCCATGGGGCAACAGGGTCAGAGCTGATTTGCATATCGCCATTGTCTAACCCAGGGTGGTGTGGAGTGCAAAAAAACGATGGATTTGGGCCCAGATCTTTTGACTGGGGGAGTGTGTGACATTGATCCACATTCAGTCCATCACTTGTTGTTTTTGCAATTGCCGCCCTAAGTGCGCTGGGGATGCCCAGACGTGGGTCCCAGGCACTCCACACCACTTGGAGTCAAGCTAGCCGGGCTGAAGAGAGGTGTTACCTCGAAACCGGTCCGGTCCTCGGATGCTTGATTCCGTTCTGGGAAGGACATGGCTTTTGTAGTTCGGACTGGACTGTTCCCATGGGGCAACAGGGTCAGAGCTGATTTGCATATCGCCATTGTCTAACCCAGGGTGGTGTGGAGTGCAAAAAAACGATGGATTTGGGCCCAGATCTTTTGACTGGGGGAGTGTGTGACATTGATCCACATTCAGTCCATCACTTGTTGTTTTTGCAATTGCCGCCCTAAGTGCGCTGGGGATGCCCAGACGTGGGTCCCAGGCACTCCACACCACTTGGAGTCAAGCTAGCCGGGCTGAAGAGAGGTGTTACCTCGAAACCGGTCCGGTCCTCGGATGCTTGATTCCGTTCTGGGAAGGACATGGCTTTTGTAGTTCGGACTGGACTGTTCCCATGGGGCAACAGGGTCAGAGCTGATTTGCATATCGCCATTGTCTAACCCAGGGTGGTGTGGAGTGCAAAAAAACGATGGATTTGGGCCCAGATCTTTTGACTGGGGGAGTGTGTGACATTGATCCACATTCAGTCCATCACTTGTTGTTTTTGCAATTGCCGCCCTAAGTGCGCTGGGGATGCCCAGACGTGGGTCCCAGGCACTCCACACCACTTGGAGTCAAGCTAGCCGGGCTGAAGAGAGGTGTTACCTCGAAACCGGTCCGGTCCTCGGATGCTTGATTCCGTTCTGGGAAGGACATGGCTTTTGTAGTTCGGACTGGACTGTTCCCATGGGGCAACAGGGTCAGAGCTGATTTGCATATCGCCATTGTCTAACCCAGGGTGGTGTGGAGTGCAAAAAAACGATGGATTTGGGCCCAGATCTTTTGACTGGGGGAGTGTGTGACATTGATCCACATTCAGTCCATCACTTGTTGTTTTTGCAATTGCAGGGGTGGGCTGCGCGATTTCACTTTCCTAGAGTTGCTAGCAGGTAAGCGGCATATTTTACTATTTTTTTTATCCCGTTCCTGCCCCCCCTCCCGCTGTCCGTGAGCCCGTTCCCGCCCCCCTCCCGCTGTCCGTGTGCCCGTCCCCGCCCCCCTCCCTCTGTCCGTGTATATATTAGAAAACAATAAAGGTACCCTTTTGCTGACCCGCCGCTGGACCCGCACTTCTGGGGCCGCCCTGAGACCCTAACTCGCTTGTAAGTCCGTGCCGTACTGCCTGCACCGTGCATCTCCGCTCAATCCTCGAGCCGAAGTACGCACTGCCCCAAAGCCAGACCGCACCGCACAGCATTGTCCCTTCTGCCGCCCAGAGCCGCTGTGTCCCAGCCGCCACCGGAGATCTGCCGTCTCGCACGACCAAGTGCGACTCGTACGCTTGGAGCGTACCAGCCGCCCTGCACCGCACTTCTCCTCTGAAGCACCCGCTCTACTGGTGCGACTCGACCGGCATCGCATACTGCCCCAGTACGCCTCGAGTCCATGCACAAACTCTGAAGGTACGCCACGTACGCCGCATATGCTAGAAGCGTGAGGAATTGCACTGTGCCCTGGTACGCCGCGAACGTACGCATGAAGTGTACGCCGGCGCCCTGTCCCGGCACGTAATCTGAAAGTACGTCTCGTACGCCAAGAGCGTACCCAGCTGCGCCCGCCTTTGCTCAACCTTCCGAGACGTACCGCCTGGTTCCCTCGGCAGTACGCCTCGCACCAGCCTGCAGCGTCCCCTGAGAAGTTACGGCGCCCCCGCTGCCTGAGTGCCCGCCAGCCTGCCCTTTGCCCCCAAGTACGGGGCGTACCTGAGCCGCATTGCAAGCCGCCCTGTGCCTTTGAATCCGCACAGGCCGCTCCGTGCCGCCTTTCTGCATTGGGAGTCCCTGAGCGCCACGGAGGATCGCCTGAGCCCCGGACCCTCCGTTGTGCCCCCTCGAGGTCCCGCCTAGACGCCCCGCACCGCGGCGTCCCTCTAACCGCCGGATCTCCCAGGAAGGCCCCGCCTAGGGATATCTTCTTTCCTGCCCTAAAGAAACAAGGTACATTGTGCACAACGCCCCTGGGGGCCCGCAGTGGACCGGAAGGTCATTTTGATTTCTAATAAGCCTCTTGCCTGTTTATGGTAGGGAACCTCCGTGAGGCAGAACAGCACAAAAACGCTATTTACAAGAATATCCCAAGTAAAGAAAGTATTGTGGGCATTGTTTTCTTTACTGATTTAAATACACTTTGCTGAGAGAATACTGTTTTAAGAAACACCTGAACTGAAGTATTGAATAGCCCAGAAAGTATCCATTCCAAGTTGGTGAAAAGTATTGTGTGCATCCTGAATTTGCCAACATTTCAGAAGAGCAAAGTGGGTGTGTGTTGCTCTGGGTGTGTGTGTGTGGCTCTGGGTGGGTGAGTGTGGCTCTGGGTGGGTGTGTGTGGCTCTGGGTGTGTGTGTTGTGTGTGGCTCTGGGTGTGTGTGTGGCTCTGGGTGTGTGTGTGTGTGTGGCTCTGGGTGTGTGTGTGTTTCTCTGGGTGTGTGTGTGTGTGTGTGGCTCTGGGTGTGTGTGTGTGTGTGTGTGGCTCTGGGTGTGTGTGTGTGTGTGGCTCTGGGTGTGTGTGTGTGTGGCTCTGGGTGTGTGTGTGTGGCTCTGGGTGTGTGTGGCTGGCTCTGGTTGTGTGTGTGTGTGGGTCTGGGTGTGTGTGTGTGTGTGGCTCTGGGTGTGTGTGTGTGGCTCTGGGTGTGTGTGTGTGGCTCTGGGTGTGTGTGTGTGGTAGTAATTGTTGTCTGCTGAGCTCGTCCGTAGGGTACAATAGGTCTCACATTTGCGAGAGATTAAGCTAATGCCAATGTAAATGACAATGCCATTTATTTATCTGTTTTCAAAACCAACACATAAATACAAAATTTGTCATTTACAATGCCAATAGCTCTAACTTTTCCAAAGGCGAAACCATTGCATTGTAAATGCTTGTTGAATAGGAGACCAGCACAACTATTGTCACGTACAGAGATGCTACTACAGATGATATGATTAATATTGGACAGCAATAGCTTCCTCTTTGAAGGGAAGTGGCATCATAAGGTCAGCGGAACGGCAAAGTGCTCCAGGTTCGCACCTTCCTATGCCAACCTCTTCATGGGGTGGTTTGAGGAGGAGCGGGTATGGGGCCGGACAGGTTCCCTGTGGACTGAATATATACACTACTGGGGCTGATTTATAGACGACATACTCATGATATGGACAGGTTCCATAACCCAGTTACAAGACTTTGAGGAATACCTGAAAGACAACCCCTATAACATGTCCTTTACAATGAACTTTGATCTCCAAAAGATTACAATTCTGGACATTGAACTATACATCTATGAATCAAAATACTAATTTGTTTAGAAAAGACACATCCTGCAACGCAATTCTACATGCCAGTAGCGCCCACCCAAGACACCAACTACAAGCAATACCCTACGGTAAAATGGTGAGGGCCAAGAGAAATTGCAGTACAGACAATGACTTCTCCAAGAAACTGGCAGACATCAAACAGAGATTGATGATCAGAGGATATGACAAAAAATGTTTACAAAAGCTAGCAGTAAGGCTGTCAAACTGGAGAGAGCTAAGACATTGACTCATGAGAAACCCGATACAGACTACAAAAGGGTGATGATTAGACCAATACAATACTCCCTTATGGTAGTAACACTGGGAATATCAGTAAGATATTGAATAGACATTGGCACCTATTGAGGAGAGATAAGACTCTTGCACAATATACCAATAGGAATGCGAACTTCACATTTCGCAGAGGAAAAACACTTAAGGGGTTTACCAGTCCGAGCTATTCAGGTACAACGACTACACATAATTGGGTAACACAACACAGCGCAGGTTCTTTTAACTGTGGACAATGCTAAATCTGTAGCTTTGCTAAAGTAACAACATATTTTAATTACAACAACAGTCGCATATTCCACATCACCCAAAGAATCGATTTCAATACACGCTTTGTTGTATATGTTTTAATATGCAAATGTGGTAAGATATATGTCGATCAGAATGACGAAGGATAGGATAATGAAACACCTGAGAGCCGTGGAACAGGGAGATCCCAAGTACCCTTTTGCTTCTCAATGAGTTGCTAGATAGCTTATCCTGTTCCCTCCCTCTCTCCCCCATTTCTTTAAATGCATTCCTTGCTTCCTTTAATTCAAAAATAGATATATCTTTATTGCACCTCTATTTTCTATATTTGTTAACAATTTTTGTCCTCTTGATTAGACACCTGCTTGTCAACCAATCTTGCCTAATATTCTGATTCAATTGAACTAGAACTCTTCTAGGAACATCGCTAGCAGCTACATGACTTCAGACAGGCACTACTCGCCGCTTGAAATCGCATACCGTTGAGATAACAGGCACACAACACTCTAATCTGTATTTTTTATATTTGGGACACTTTTGGACCCACCATCCAAATTTAGGCCGAACTTAGCTCTTCATATACATTGTATGGGGGTACCTTCTTGTTATGAGTCGCTCTTACTTAAACTTAATATATATTTTTTTCAAGGAGCAGGAGGTTGCCATTGGGTTGAACTCAAATATCAAGTATCGGTCATATTCGTCAAACTAATTTTCGAACAATATCCTGTGTGCATAATTTCTTACTGAGCAACACACCAGGTTTGCGTGGAACTCCAAGATGGCCGTCGTCGTACTGTAGGATAGGCCTTTCTATTGTGGAGGGCGTCATTTATTTCCACACTATTTATTTTGGAGAGCAATGGCGGCCACACACCACGCCAGTCTTGCGCACTCTGCTGACCCACCCGAATGGATGATATCCATGGTCAAACTCTCTAATAAGTAAGAACACAATACGAGCATTTGATCCAATTGTGCGGGCAGGTTGTGATCTACTTTTACGTCGAATTCCGGTACATTTTCTACCCGTGCCCAAGCAAAGTTCATCTCAGTGTAGCGGCACATGCTGAGAATTTTACTTTTTGGAAATACGCCCGTCCCGGAAGTATCGCTTTATAGAGTGGCACCCCCCTCCGAAACACAGCAGCTTAAGCGTCATGGTTGCCATGTATCAGCAGTTTCACATGTGCTCTGCTCGCGGGGCTTCCTTATGTAATCTTATTGTTTGAGCCTAACTTGGCGCTCCAATTACTTGTTATTTAGAGCCACATTTGCCCCTTATTAGTCACAATGCCCACACCAGAAACGTTAGAATTCTCATATAGAGTGGCACATCCCCCCAGATAAACAGCATCCCAAATGTTAGGGATGCGAGGTATCGGGGTATTTACATGTGTTCTGCTCGCAGGACCTCATCATGAAATCTCACAATTAGTGTTTTTTTCGGCGCTCCCAATAACGCACAACCTGGTATTCAGAGCCTTAAGTGTCTCTTATTTGTCACAAAGCCCACATTAACTTAACGCAAGTCATTTCTCATATTTGAGTACCCACGTGGTGCAACAGTACAGTAATATTCATATCAATCTAATGGTTTTCCATGTAAATACCCTTACTTCCCTCGATTAACAATAAGGATTCATAAATCAAAGGGAGGGAGGTAGAATTTGTGGATCCACTCAGCTTTCAGGCTATGTAATCAAAAAATCAAATGGAGAGTGGAACACTTGATACTAGAGCACCAGGGTTCTTTGGAGACCTTCTTAAAAAACCCTCATACACGCATGTAAGCGGTGTGGTGGTATATCTTGGTTCTCCACCATCATACGTAGCGTGGGTGCATCATCATAGGGTCTTTATATAGTTGTATGCAACCTCCACCCGGAGGTAACCACTGGCTATGTAGCAGTGTCCAGAAATGGTTCTCTAAAAAAAAAGGTAAAAAAGTGTGTTTGTGATCTAAAAAATCCTTGGATCACCAAAAGAAATTTTTAATAAGATGTGTGATTCAAGAATTATTAAAAAGAATCGTATAGAGGGGGATTGTGTTACTAGATCTACTATACATCAAATTTGGTCAGAGTTGGTGACATGTTTCAGCCCCACTGTGCCCAGCCGGGTCTGGGGGGGCTTTCTTCAGAACCGAAATGAAAGTTAAAATACTCGCACAATTTGTGTAGTACAACAGTGGTTGTATTCTCCACCTTCTGTTTGGTGAGGTCAGTAGTACCTACAACCGAAGAAAAAACAATATATAAATATCTATTGTTCATATATAACCCTATATGCATGTCTAAATACTTCAAACACTGATTTAGTGATAGGAAAAAACTGCAAACACTAATTTAGTGATAGGAAAAAATACTGTGAACATGTTACTGAGGCTGTCAAGTTCGTCCTATCTGTCACCATTTGATGTGAAAATGGTTTGTCTTAATTTACTATTTCTGAAGATAAAGATTGCATTTAGCGCGCTTTATTTGTGGAGTTGATACTAATTGTATGGTGGACTCATAGTGTGTAAAATGTCCCCTACGTTAAAAAGTGAGTAATGCGTTACAACATAATCGATATTATCATGATTCCTAAATAGTTGCCCCTCTTATAACATTTGTTGTGCCAAATAGAACTCGTTACTATTAATAACGTCCGTGGCTAATAAGCGTTTGTTATTCTAGCTGTACCTCTTAAGTCTTTAGATAATACTTCCTTCGGGGGTCAAGAGATAGTATTCTCCGTCGCCTATATCAAAAGGATATACATTCATAAAGGAACGGTCTTACTTGGTTTTCTCCTCGTGGTTATGGCGGCATGGCGGTTCTCACCAGCTCTATGGAAGTCCCTTGCTTGTGCTGCCGCTACCCCCGGAAGTGACGGGTGCGGTTCCTAGGTCCTTTTTCTATTATCGATACCTACAAAGGACTGAGAAAAGACTCAACGCGGAAGACAGACTCCCGTATAATATTACGAACTTTGTGTCAATAAAATACATTTTTCGCTTTCATTTCCTAATTGTAATGTAAAGAACTGTCTGAAGAATAAATTATTTAGAAATAAATTGATACTTGTATAGCGCACTACTCACCCGCAAGGGTCTCAAGGCGCTTGTACGAATACCGCTGTGGAACCCATCCTGGCTTTACCTGTGAGGTGTCCACTCCTGGGCACCCCAAGGTGGAGGCCAGGCATCCTTAGCGTTGTGGGGGCCGTTGTGGATATTAAGCAAGCTATTGCCCAGAGTTGCAGAGTGGGACTCCATGATTGGAATAGGCACCGAGGTGAAAATTATCAGGTCCGTTGAATTTTGAGCCCAAGACCCACCGAGGCGGGGAATTGAACCCTGGTCCCGGGCTAGACCTCTGCATCAGGGTCTGCCGCTCTAACCATTGAGCCACACTTCTCCACTATTGAGAAATGGTGTATAACATTGGATAGCTATTCAGCCATTTATATTACAATTACAAGAGTAAGTGCTAATATTATTATGTGGTGATGGTATGTCTGCACAGGCATTGGTATACATATATTTGCAGTTGGTTGCTTCATCTTGGGGGCACTTTAAGATACCACAGTAACTTAGGCTCCAAAGAAGACCACTATTTATACTAATTTGGCCATCCGAAATTCTTCCAAAAAATAAAACTTAAGACGATAAAGGCCGCATCTAGATCTTGGCTGGAGACAAGAAGAACACTAAAAATACCGTATTTCAGCAAACATGCGCCAATCTGGGTACCCCTGAATGTTTAAAAGATGCACTATCGATCCCATTAAGAAAGCACAACATAAACCACTAGGGACAGCTCCTAGAAAACAACCGGATTGTGAAATGGGAAACTCTACACGATGAAACTCAGGGGTCAATATCAAGATTTAAATTCTACCAACTAAACAGCTGGGTGAACACTTTAGAAGAAAAACTGCACGGTGATGAGATCATTGTACAAAAACTCCTGAACCCACCTACCTTCAAAAAGGAGGTCTTCTACTGGTACTGGGCCCTTATAAGAGCAGGGGAGGAAGAGTACAAAACGCCACAAGATATCTGGGAGAAAGACATGCCCGGTATGGATCACTCAAACCTTTGGCTTTCCTCAAACGCTATCATGGGCCGGCTAGTAAAATCAGCCCCCCTGAAGAAAAACCATTTATTCACGATTAACAGATCATACTGGTCCCCAAAAATGACCAGTAATGAACAAAAAAGAAAATGCCCGAAATGCGGAGAAGAAAGGGCTGGCGATCTACATATGTTCCATGGCTGCACAGCGCTTAACAACTACTGGGACGAGATCAGTAAGATCCTCTCTGACGTAGTAGATTGCCATATAAAGGTAAGCGCAGGAACTGTTATTTTTGGAATACTATGTAGTGAAACACCCCTGTCTCTAACTAAGGATCAAGAGAATATTCTATTTATCTTGATTCTCATGGCCAGAAGAGAGATTTGTATAAATTGGGTTAAACCATCCCACCCAAAACACACAGATTGGCTAAATTCCATACTAAGGGTATATAAGCTTGACACTCAAAAGAAACTCACGAAAAACCCAGATTCTGGAATCTGTGGGAAAGGTATAATCTGCGACAAATCAGAGGGTCCATTGATTAAGGCAAATGAAACAACGATTTCAAGCTAACCACTTGACCAGAGTAGTCATAATGACTAGCTACCCCACTGCCGAAAATCGTGTGCCTTTTGGTTCGGACAAAAGAAGGCCCCAAAGAAAAAAAGAAAAAAAAAAAGGACAAGGCTAGAAAAAGTGTCTTTCAGGAGAAATTCGGGCCCCCCACTCCAAAACTCTGAATGAACACTGGGGCTTTTGACTTCTCCTTACAATAAGATTATTTGCTCGATGAGGACTTTGAAAAAAAAAAAAGTAAAAAAAAAAGAGACCACAGTAACAACAGTGTGTATTTATTTTCATTTCAGTTATGCACAAGCCTGAATCAGGACAATTAAGAGAATGAGTAATTCATCCCTAATTTAATGGATCAGGATGAATCATGAGAGTTGATACCACGGTATGTCATCGTTCAGTCCTTGGCTATTTGTTTTTAGGCGATCCACCCATCTTTCTTCTCTTTCAAATAGGATTCTCTCTGCATTCTTGTCCTTATTGGTTAACAACTCTATTATTGTCCATTTTAATTCATCTGCTTTGTGATTAGACTCCAAGAAATGTTTGCTAATTTTTGTTGTTTCTTTTTTTGTATTTATATTGCTCTTATGCTCGCCAATTCTCACTTTTGCTTTGCGACACGTCATCTCAATATATTTAAGCCCACATGGACAAGTAATCATATAGATTATATGGGATGAGTTGCAGTTAGTATGCTGACGTTGGGTCCAAAGTAGGTTTTCAGATAATGATAGAGTTTTTGATGCTGATGTTAGTTTGCATACTGTACATGCACCACACGGATAATGTCCAGTTATTGGAACCAAGGGGCCGATTAGGATGGCGGACGGAGCGCCACTGCCAAGTAGGCAGTGGCGATCCGTCCGCCATGTGTGCCCGTCCGCCACCAATTTCCCCCCCGCCATATTACAACGGCCGGGGGGACCGCGGCGTCCGCCGCTTTTCCGCCCCGGTCGCCTTGCGCCCGGGGCAGAAAAGGGTTCATATGGCTGGCGGTGTCTTCCAGACAACGCCAGCCATATTACGATGGCCGGATGCAGATTGCCTTTCCGTGGCAGGAATACCGCCACGGAAAGGCGTACGGGCTTTGCTTTGGGGGCCCGTTGCAGGCCCCCAGGTTGAAAGGGGTGTGGGGGGTGCACATGGGGGAGGTACCCCCCAGCGTTTCACAGTGCAACATGGCAGGCACCGCGCAGTGCCTGTTATGTTGTGCTGTGAAACGCACAACATGCATTTTTGACATTGTGGTGGATGGTGCTTTCAGCACCATCTGCCGCAATGTTAAAAATGCGGGATGCACCCGCCACTGTGGCGGGTGCATCCTAGTTCGGGGCACGGTACCTCCGCCCTTGTGGCGGACGGTCCCTGCCCCAGATAGGATGGCGGACAGACTTTGTCCGTCCGCCATCCTAATTGATCCCTACGTTCCAAGATCTTGTGATGCTCCCGACTTCAGATCTTTTTTGTGGTCGAGTGTAAACCAATAAGTCTCTCAAATTCTTGGTTCTGCGATTAGCAAACCTTGGTTTTTGCCATTTCAAATTACCTGATGTGATAATCTTCCAGTTCTTCTTGATTATCTTCTTAACTTCGTTACTTGCTGTACTATACGTTGTCACACACGTGATTGAATTTTCTTAATTTTCTTTAGGGGTAGCATCTAGAAGGCATTCCCGTGGTTGGTGTCTTGCTTTCTTCTGGCATTTCTCTACAATCTTCCTTGGGTAGTCTCTGTTTGCCAGTTTGGTTGTTAGTTCTTTAGCCTGGATTTTATAATCTTCTAGCTTGCTGCAGTTGCGTTTTAATCTCAAGAATTGACCATATGGCAAGTTTTCTCTTAGTGGTTTGGGATGGAAGCTATTATATGAAAATAATCTATTCTTAGCTGTAAGTTTGTAGTATGTTCTTGTTTGGATCTTATTTTGTTCTACATACAGGGATATGTCTAAGAAGTACAATTCCTTTTTGTCTGCAGTAAATATGATTTTCAAACATTCATCTCTCTCATTTAGCCAATGGATGAATTCTTGCAAATTGTTTTTGTTATTCTGCTAGATGACAATGATGTAATCTATAAATCTTTTCCAAAATAAAATTTGGACAAAGAAAGGATTGCTGTTATTCAAGACATATTTGGATTCAAAGTCACTTACATAGAGCGCTGCCACCGAAGGTGCGAAGGCGCTCCCCATGGATGTACCATGTTTTTGTACAAATAGCTGGCCATCATACTCAAAATAGTTTTCCATGAAGGCCAATTTACAACATTCTAGTACAAAGTGTTTCGGTGTTCTGTGTCCCACCTGCCAGAAAAAAGAAGTTTCTAGAGTCTCCCAGGTCTTTTGTTGTGGGAGACTCTTATATAGACTTTCTACATCTAGTCCAACTAGAAGCATTTCTTCTTCATTATATTGTATATTGATCAGTTGGTTCAGTAAATCTCTGGTGTCTTTCAAATAGGGGGAGGTCTTCTGTACTAGTGGTTTCAGAAATTGATCAGCAAATTTTGACAATGGTTCAAGTACTGAAACTATGCCGGAGACAATTGGCCTCCCAGGTGGTGGTACTCTATTCTTATTTCTCAAAAAAAAGTGTGTTTGTGAGATATTCACGCATTATGAAGCCATGTATTGCTGTTCTTACTTCTTCTCTTTTTATCTCTGTCAAGTCATCCCATTCACTTGTTTGTGCTAATGTTTGGGCTAGATCTGTACAATGAAATAAAGTTGGTGCTGATAAAATTTCACTTATATCACCTCAGTATAGCTCAATCCAGTATTCGCCGCCATCTTTTGATAATATGTCTTTCAAAGATCAACTCTCATAATTCTGGGGTCTTTGATACTGTTCAACAGATTGGCTCCCACAGCCGTGCGCTGCTCAATCATTCATAAATCATTGGGAGGGAGGTAGAATTTGTGGATCCACTCATTGGGAGGGAGGTAGAATTTGTGGATCCACTCAGCTTCCAGGCTATGTAATCAAAAAATCAAATGAAGAGTGGAACACTTGATACTACAGCACCAGGGTTCTTTGGAGACCTTCTTAAAAAACCCTCATACACGCACCTAAGCGGTGTGGTGGTATATCTTGGTTCTCCACCATTATAAGTAGCGTGGGTGCATCATCATAGGGTCTTTATAAAGTTGTATGCAACCTCCACCCACAGGTAACCACTGGCTATGTAGCAGTGTCCAGAAATGGTGCTCTAAAAAAAAAGTTTAAAAAGTGTTAAAAATTATTAAAAAGTATTTTGTATAGATCTAGTAACACGATCCCCATCTATACGAAATTCTTTTTAATAATTCTTTTCTTGAATCACACATCCGTATTTTTTACACTCACAAACACACTTTATTTACTTTCTTTTTTTTTTTAGAGCACCATTTCTGGACACTGCTACATAACCAGTGGTTACCTCCGGGTGGAGGTTGTATACAACTATATAAAGACCCTATGATGATGCACCCACGCTACGTATAATGGTGGAGAACCAAGATATACCACCACACTGCTTACTTGCGTGTATGAGGGTTTTTTAAGAAGGTCTCCAAAGAACCCTGGTGCTGTAGTGTCAAGTGTTCCACTCTCCATTTGATTTTTTGATAACAATAAGGACTTACATTCGTAAGGTAAGAAGTCGGTTATTCACTTCTTATCATGAGCGGCCTATATTTTGTTAATATGCTCAGGTACTCAACCATGTATTACTCCTTACAGAATTATCCAACTTAGGCCAGCAGCTCTTATGTTGGACCTTATCATTGCTTGGTCATACTTGACTGAGTGAGTATGAGGCAGATTCTCTTCCCACCACCAACTCACTATCCTCAAACCTAGATTTGGCATGAATACGAAAAAGAGATGCATGCCACCATCCCTCATGTAAAAGTGCACACTTTTTAGCATGGTAAAATCCCATTTCACAAAAATAAGGCACCTCATGCACAATAAATCCTCTCTGAAAATAGATATTTAGCTCGTTCAACCATAAGTATGTATTTCCTGATATGACGGACACTCTCTGGTGAAATGTTTAGGGTCAGCTGACCCAGGTGATGGTTAGATAAAAATGATAGATGAGACTCCTCCTAAATAGAATCAACTTTTGTCCTAGATGCTTTGCCCTGAAGAAGTCTTCTGTGATTCAAACAGCACAAGACGACGAAACATGTGTTGGCGAAAGGGGCGTGTCTAAGACGATTGAATAAAAAAATACTTCTGAAACCACGACCTCAGTTTGGAATTTCTGTGTTCTAGGAGATATTGTGATTAAGATACTGATGATGTTGATATAGGTATTGCTGGGGAGTTCGTTTAGAAGGGAGAGTTGAAGGAATTGTTTTCATACATTTCTTCCAATTTTTAATTTTCATTGGATGAGAATAAAGCCTCTACTAGTGGGTTTGTTCTTCAGACAGTTTAACAA
Organism: Lissotriton helveticus; assembly: GCF_964261635.1. Lineage (NCBI taxonomy): Eukaryota > Metazoa > Chordata > Amphibia > Caudata > Salamandridae > Lissotriton > Lissotriton helveticus. Next base: position 258,012,589 of record NC_136059.1, read on the forward strand.
ACATCTAGTGTCTAACTTTGATGTTAACTCAGCGATACACAGACTATTAACGAGAGAGTAGAGATACCCAGAAATAATTTCAGATCTCAGGTTCCTGGGAAGATTGTATCCCTTAGCACCCCTTTTTCTCTAGTCCCTTCCAAGATTACAAGTTTACAAGCTGATGCTACACAAGTACAATATAAGGCTCTACAGCGTCTTTTCTGCATATGCATCAATTTTCTTCATTGTTCTTCTGCTAGTGTCTTTCCTAGACCCACCCTTAGCAGTCACGAACAAAGGCCTAGGTGCAGATGTATGCTTAGGTACTTCTGACCGCTAGAGTTGAAAGCCTTGTGATTGTGGCATGGTTTCAGGAAGGTAGCTGGTCACTATTCTCACGTGGTACTGTACAACAATGTAAATTACAATATGGAAAAAGCATGTGTCAAGTTAGAACACATTTTTTTTAAATGCATAACATCATATTTTGTAGTGTGAGATCCCAGTATGAAAAAAGGAGTAATTACAAAGGCTTCAAACAGTCGCTATTGAATCCCTTGTGAATGTAATTACATTCTGTAATAAGAATGTTTCAACCCATTTTTAAGGCCTTCAAGACACCATTTCATCTATAACATTCTATTATATTCACTTTTATTGTGGGTGTTTACATCTGTTGTCTGCGCACCCCTTTCCTACAGGAAATATCTTCTGGCAAAAGTTCAGGTACATACCTTTAACCTTGAGGGCTTCAAATTAAGGCCCAGTTCATAGAATCTTTTACATACCAAAGTAAAGTACAAGTGCTCAAAAAGGGGCATACTTACTAAACGAGACCCTAGCTCCAAGGGGCTCCCTCGCCACTGAACTCTGGCCCGGAGAGCTCCTGATTGAGCCCAGAGGGGGCCCCCCTAAGTACCGTGCAGGGAGGCCCCCTCACTTTTTGTTACGCCAGGGCACAGTCAGTCTGGAAAAGAATAAGAGTTGGCATGGGAGACTGGCCGAAGTAGTCCCATATTTTCAGGTCGTCCAAAGTAAGAAAACTCTGCAAATGGAAAATGTTTGCTGGGTGGAAAAAAGGGAAGGGTAAATTGTGCAGGGAAATGTTTCCTATATCCTTACACTTGATGGAGTGTGACTGAGGATAACATGACGCTACACCAATCACAAGGAGATTCTGAGAGGACCGTCTGATTGACCAGTTGTGTACCACTCCCTGAAACACAATTGTTAGCACAAAAAGGTACACGTAGTCTATGAGACTAATCTGACAAGGTCAACTCTACAGAAGGGGCTGTCTCTGTAGTGTTGGCAACTCCTCTAGTTGTGGATGGTAACCCTCACCCAGCTTTCTCTACTGTACGAGGATGCCCTTCTCTCTGGTATCTCCCTTTCATAGATACACGAAAATTATAAGAGACACCCAAATTACATGTAGGCCACTTAATAAAATGTTATGTTCTTTTACCACTTTTGGTCTAAAAAAACTGCCCAAAGTTCCCATCTATATTTAGAGTGTTGTGCTCAGAAGACGCAGGACCATGCTGGTATTACATTCACTAGTATGCTCCTGGCCTCGCCATGTTTCTCTCCAGATTATGGCTGGCTACGTAAGACGTGAAGACCCCATGTACTGAAAAATGTGCTAGTTGACATGAAGGAAATTTTCTATTAAGGATGCTAATTTATTTATTTATTTTCACATTTGTTAAGCGCACTGTTACCGAAACGGTGTCCTGGCGCTGAATGACCACTAGAGTGCATGACGTAAGGGATTAGTGTGTGAATAGCCAAGTTTTCACGGCCCTTCTAAAGGGCAGCAGGTCAGAAATCTGCCTTAGGGCCAGCTGCAGAGCATTCCAAGCCCTAGCCGCTCCCAGGGAGAAACTCCTTCCCCCCCAACGAGCCTTCCTGACTTTAGGGACTAGGATCAGTCCTTGGTCGGAAGACCTAAGCGACCTAGTCAGTTTATACCACTGAAATAGCGTGGTCATGCAATGAGGGCCCAAACCCTTCAATGCTTTAAAAACTACACAAAGAGTCTTAAAGGCTATTCTTTTCCGCACTGCAAGCCAGTGAAGCTTTACCAGATCTTGTGCTACCGAAGAGAATTTAGAAGTTCCCGTAATCAGACGGGCAGCCACATTTTGTAGGATTTGTAGTTTGTTTAGCAGCCCCTGTTGGGCATTTAGGAGCAGGCTGTTACAATAGTCTAGGCGGGATATTGCCAATCCTGTTACCACGGTCTTTCTGTGTACGTCAGGGATAAAAGGCAGCACTTTTCGTATGGTTTTCAAGACATAGTGGATGGATGAAGACAGGGCGTTGACTTGAGGCCTGAAGGAGAGAGTGTCGTCCATCAGCACCCCCAGGTTTTTGACCTTAGTAACTGGAGAGGGGGGTGTCCCCATTTCTTCGGCCGCCATCTTGGGGACCAGAAGTTATCTTTGGCCCCGAATAGCAGGACTTCAGTCTCCGCTGAATTCAATTTAAGACAGTTTTCTGCCATCCAATTACTAACCTCACGCATACAGTCCTTGAACCTGTCAGCTGTGTCATCCACTCCACCCGGTAGCAGAGACACTACGATCTGTGTGTCATCTGCATATGATGTTACTTTAAAGCCGAAAGATCTTATAACTGGCGCCAGGGTGGAGACGTACACATTGAAAAGGGTCGGGCTCAAGGACGAGCCTTGAGGGACTCCACAAGGGAGTACAAAAGGGGCCGATTCATAGTCTCCCAGAGCCACCACCTGAGTCCTGCTGGAAAGTAAGATCTTAAGGGCCTTTCCCTGGATTCCGCAGGCCCCCAACCGGTCCACCAGCAGCCTGTGGTGGACCGTGTCGAAGGCTGCGTACAGGTCCAACAATATCAGGGCGGCTCTGCCACCGGCATCCATCACTTGTCTTATATCTTCGGCAGATTTTATCAGAGCTGACTCTGTATTATGCCCTGGCCGGAATCCGTGCTGAGATGAGTCCAGACGTTGTGCTTTCCCTAGAAATGCGCTCAGCTGAGTGTTTATTAAACCCTCTATGATTTTAGCTGGTAAAGGTAACCTAGCGATGGGCCGATAGTTATTCAAATCGCCCACATCTAGGTTAGATTTTTTAAGAAAGGGTAGGATCGATGCTTGTTTCCAGCGCGTGGGGAACTCACAACTTTCCAGCATGTTATTGAAAAGTGGGATGAGTCTCGCTGCTATGATGGATGCGACTGTTTTTAAAATAGTGGCTGGGCAGGGATCACCAGGGGAGCCTGATTTAATCCTCTGTATCCAAATCCCGACCTCCTCCTCGGTGATAGGGGAGAAGTTGAGTAATTTTTCTATATGGCTGTCAGTCTCTGAACTGTCTAGGTTAGTCAGTGGAGGATTGACCTTGACTAGGTGATCAAGGGCGTAAAAGATCTTCTCGACCTTACCCTGGAAAAATTTGGCGAGGTCTTCACATAGTTCCCGACTTGGGGGAATTTCCACTGATTTGGGAGCTGCAAGAGATGTCACTGTGCGGAATAGTTCTTTAGAGGAGTTACTCGCATTCTGAATGCGAGTAGTAAAAAAGGCCTTTTTGGCTGATCGAATCATCTCCTTGTAGACTCCCAACTCTGCATTCTATAGCTTTTTGTCCACCTCCATGTAATGTTTCCGCCAGTTTCTTTCCAGTTTTTTACATTTCACCTTATAGTCCCTGATTTGTTCCGAGAACCATGGAGCTGATGGGCTAGAGCGTGTGGAATGGTAAATTTTAGGGGGTACTAATTGCATACATGCCGAGTCTAGCCAGTTAGTGTAACTCATAGCCGCCTCCTCGGTCGTACCTGAGGAATGCGTTGGTGAGGAGATCAATAGGGTCTCAAGGGCCTCACTATCAATACTTTTCCAGTTTCTAATTGTTCTGGGTGGATTCCTGACCTTACTAGACCTAGGGGGGCCTAGGGAAATGTAAAAGTAGATTGCGGCATGGTCCGACCAGGGAACAGGGTCAACTGACGTGACCGCCAAATTAGGATGATTGGAGAAAATGCCATCAAGAGTATGTCCCGACTTATGTGTCGGGCCTGTGACTTTTTGGTATAATTCCATCCCCTGCATCAGATCTAGAAGATCTCAAGTATCTGTGTCGGACATGCAATCCAGGTGGAAATTGAAATCGCCAAGCATAGTAAACGATTTGGTGCATATAACTTCTTCTAGCAGGTTCCCCTGAGTCGAGAAAAAAGGGGCCTTACCCCCGGGGGCCTGTAGAGTAGGCAGCCTTTTAGGGTTTGATGATCTGATAAAGTGAGATTGAATGCAAGTATTTCATCCAGGCCTCTAGATGCGGGTTTAAAACTCCCTCTCACCGAGTTATGGTAGATTACCGCCAATCCACCACCTTTCTTCCCCTGCCTGTCCAGTAAAAAACAATCATAGTTAAAGGGAGTGGCTTTGACAATGTCAGGGCCAGAGGCTGCATCCGTCCAGGATTCAGTTATGAAGGCCACCTTAACATTTGCCTCGAGTATCAAATCCGCCAGTTCAAGGCTGTGTTTTACCAGGGACCTGCCGTTGAGCAGCATGCAGTTTACTGTGGCCTGCTCTTTTCGGGATAAGACTATATCAGGGTACTTGATCGTCTTACTAGGTTGCCATAGAACCCGGGGAAGCTTTTGCTTACAGCCCGCACACTGATGTCGAGTTGTCTGTGTGTCTGGGCACATTTCCCGCCTGATACAGCCTAAAGTTCTGTTTGCGCCCCCCAAGGCCCACAGTGTATCCGGCTATAGGAGGGGTGGCTAGCTGATGTCAGGACAGGCTCCATTTGGCCAGGGCTTATGGCCCTAGGCGCGGGCCAGGCGCGGTCGGGCGCAGACGGGCTTGCCTTTGGAGCGCCGCCGGCGCGCCCGCTGCGCCCGTCCGCTGCGCTTCCGGGGTAAGGGCACCATTTTGTACTGGCGAGGGCGTGAGGGCGTGAGGGGCTTAGCACTAGTCTGCTATTCCTACTCCTGCTCCTCACCCAGTATGGCGGGACCCCAGGCAGCGCCTACTCGGCTGCAATGGGGTGGTCCTGGCGAGATTACGAGCAAAGTGGGCGGAGTTAGGTCTGCACCGGTCCGTCAACCGGGGGGAAAGCACCGCTATGTCCCAGCATTGCTTAGGCAGCGGGTAAGTTGTAGATCTTTAAAATAAGCTTTTCAAGTGCAAATAACAGATCAAGTGCAAATAACAGAGCAAGTTATAAAAATAAAAGACGATTAAAAGACAACAGTCTCTCACAGCATGGTCCCGGCTTTCCGCCTCAGGACGATTAAAACCACACACCTCCCACAATAGCAATCATTGGGGGCATGAACTGGTGAGCTTTTGTACTGGCGAGGGCGTGAGGGCGGGAGGGGCTTAGCACTAGTCTGCTATCCCTACTCCTGCTCCTCACCCAAGATGGCGGGACCCCAGGCAGCGCCTACTCGGCTGCGATGGGGTGGTCCTGGCAAGATTACGAGCAAAGTGGGCGGAGTTACGTCTGTACCTGTCCGTTAACCGGGGGGGGGAAAGAACTGCTATGTCCCAGCATTGATTAGGCAGCGGGTAAGTTGTAGATCTTTAAAATAAGCTTTTCAAGTGCAAATAACAGATCAAGTGCAAATAACAGAGCAAGTTATAAATATAAAAGACGATTAAAAGACAACAGTCTCTCACAGCATGGTCCCGGCTTTCTGCCTCAGGACGATTAAAACCACACACCTCACACAATAGCAATCATTGGGGGCATGAACTGGTGAGCTTTTGTACTGGCGAGGGCGTGAGGGCGGGAGGGGCTTAGCACTAGTCTGCTATCCCTACTCCTGCTCCTCACCCAAGATGGCGGGACCCCAGGCAGCGCCTACTCGGCTGCGATGGGGTGGTCCTGGCGAGATTACGAGCAAAGTGGGCGGAGTTAGGTCTGCACCGGTTCGTCAACCGGGGGGAAAGAACCGCTATGTCCCAGCATTGATTAGGCAGCGGGTAAGTTGTAGATCTTTAAAATAAACTAAAACGAGCATTATGCATTTCGTTCTTTACTCTTTATTGTATACAAAGTTCAAAGTTAAGTTTAAAAAAACGCACATTTCACTAAACTTCTCATGAACCCCAGGGAGAGTGTCCATAGCAACCATTAACTAATTGTAACACCGTCCAAATGTCCATATATATTCATGTGTCATGAAGTCCTTCCTCTTCTTCACTGAAGGAAGTTAAGTACAAGCATCTCAATCCATCTTGGAATCAGAACCTACGAAAGAACGACATCCATCCATGAAATCCTGACATTGGAACTGGTATAAAAAAAACTGAACCCATTGACATGTCCTTAACATTACAAGAATCATCACATGAAAACTCAAGGTCATAGTAATGCACTCTATACATACAGCACCATCTTCATGACTAATGTATGACATCTGAAAAACAAAGCATAGTACCTTGGAATCTCTTTTGTGAAAAATATACCACCTCGTAGGTGCTCGAATTCTATCCCAGCAAACCACACCATAGATAAACAAAAGTACCTACAACTCAACTAAAGCGGGATAGCAGATTATGAATATACTGTGTTGGGATAATCCTCACCGACGCATCCTTAATAGAATTGAAACATTTCTTCATGTCAACTTGGACATTTTTCATTCAATGTCAGAAACAGAGGCGAGGATTATGCATGTTCAAAGCTTACTTACCACCGAGGATGCGGCGTCGTGAATCGGTTTAAAGTAAAACCTCTTCAAGGTGAATTCTGAGGACCAATCTGCCACAATCAAAATATCCTCAAGTCTTACAGCTAACCTGACTGTCTTGAGGCCATGGCCCTTCTAGCCGAATGTGCTCCTAAGAGGTGTTTATCAATCCCAGCCTCTGCCATAATCCATCTTACTCACCTGGCAATGAATAAGAAGGAAACCACCTTAAATATTTTTTTAATAGCAATCACAAGTTGCCTCTTGGCTGGCAGCCTCATCTCCGCCACCATTTCTTCACAAGCCTAGAGGCAATTAACTACACAAAGTTTGGGTCTATCCACAAAAGCTGGGTTAGTTACTGACCTTTGATCTTTTTTTGACTCAAAATGGTAAAGGTAACCCCCTGTGGGGTGAAAACTTTCACTGTGACATCCAGGGCCCTGATGTCCGAGACCCTTTTGCACGTAACCAGGCAGAGCAACATGGCGAGTTTTGCTAAGAGTTTTTTCTGGTAAGATACCTATTATCCTGCCAAACGCAGCACTAGATTGACATCCCACAGCCCAGAGCATCTGAGTTCTGTAGGTTTGGACAATTGGATGCCATTGAGCAGTTTGCACATCCAAGTGTGCTCCCTCGCTGTGGAGTTGCCTTTAGAAAGAGAAGGCCGACCTGAAAGAATTAATAGTGCAGTAAGCAAGCCCTTACATGGACAGTTCCGCTAGGAAGTTCAGGATGGCTGCAATGTCAGACCCCACGGGATCCAAATGTCTCTCCAGGCACCAACAAACCCACATGCAGATCAATATCTCTTGGAAGTTCCTGGCGACCAAGCCTGCTTAATTAGGGCTTCAGCTGCTCTTGAAACTCTGCTGTTTTTCCATCGTCGCCTGAAATCCTCCATACCATGAGGGGTAGGTGACCCTGCAGGACCATTGGATGTGGATGGCTTTGGAGATATTGAAGAATACCAGGGAAGGATGGAGAACCAAGCCCGAGACTTCCATATCGGTGTTATCAGTATCAAGTAGACACACTAACATCGGACTTGAGCTGTCACTCTGGGAATCAATAGAAATGATGGGAAGGCATAACCTTGGCCTGACGACCAGTCTTGCAGGAAAGCATCTCTACCACTGCTCCCAGGTCCGGTCTCCAGCTGACAGACTGGGGAAGCTTGGCGTTCAACCTCGACTCAAACAGGTCATCATTGCATGGACCCCACCAGTTCATCAGGGTCTAAAAAATTCCTGGATTGAGCTGGCAGCCGCTGGCGTCCTTGAGATATCTGGAATTCTAGTTCACCATTGTATTCAGAGAGCCTGGCAGGTACTCCTCCATCACTGAAATCTTCCTTCGGAGCCAGGAGTGCCAAAAATCCATAGCCAGCTCCGCCAATCCTTAGGAACGGGTTCCCCCTAACCGGTTGATGACCTGGACTGCAGTTGTGTTGTCCAGAGACAGAAGTATGCAACAGGAGACTTTGTCCCTCGTCAATGATCAGATAGTAAAGGTGCCCGCCAGGAGTGCGCGGCAGTTGATGTGCCGATTCAGCTCCTGCTCTGTCCATCTCCCACCCCTGGAGATCGAACCCCATCTGGCTCCCCAGCCCTGCCAGCTGGGATTCGCCTCTATGATGCGGTCCAGTCGGGATCCGAAGATCGCTCGGCTGTTCCATGCCTCCATGTGTTTTATCCACCACTGCAATTCCATCCTCGCTTCCGCAGTCAGAGAAATCAATTCTGAATAGGTGACAATCCTCCACAGATGAGACACTTTCAACCGCTGTAGGGCCCTGTAATGTAGCAGTCCTGGGAAAATGGCCTGAATGGAAGCCAACAATCCTGGCCAACTGCCTGAGGGAAATCTTGTCCCTTCGATGCACCTTGTTGAGCTCGTTCTTGATCTTAACGATCTTCAGTTCTGGTAGGCTCAGTGTAGGCTCAGTGTAGCGGACTTGGAGTTGATGTTGAACCCCAGAAAGTTTATGGTCTGTGCAGGAAGCAACTCCGACTTCTACTGGTTAATGACAAAGCCCAAGTTCTGAAGGAGCACAATAGTCTTGTTCAAGTGAGATATCAGCAGGGAGCGGAACTGATCCATCAGTGGGATGTCATTGAGGTAGATGATTAGCCTGGTGCCTTTTGTCCTTAGCACCTACTCCACAGATTGAGGAGTTTCAGAAAGCACCAAGGTGCTGAGGGCAGGTTGAACGGAAGTGACTGAAACTTGAAAATCTGAGCTCCCCACTTGAACTGGAGTAAAGGACAGTGTGGGGGAAAGATCAGGAAAGAGAGCTAGGCGTCCTTGAGGTCTAGGCGGGCTAACCAGTTGTTCTGTAGCAACAGATCCTCCCATTTTGAAGTGGCGATAAACCAGCCACTCGTTGAAGTTTCTGAGATTGATCATCGAACGGAACCCCTTGTTGTTCTTCTCCACCAAGAAGAGTTTGCTGAGAAATCCTCTGGGATGTAGTACTGTCCTTCTGACAGCCTAGGTGAGCATCTCCTGCACCTCTGGGTCTATCAGTTCTGAATCCTGTTCAGTAAAAGTCAAAGGTCGTGGCCTTGACTCCTGGACCGGAGATCCGAAGAACTCTATGTGGTACCCACATTGCATTTCCAGGATCCAAGGATCTGAAGTGATTCCCTCCAACTTGTGTGCGAACAGCCCCATCCTCTCCCCTAGCCTGTGAGGGTGGGAACGGACAGTTCTTACCATTGTAACCTCCTAAAGCGTTAGGCCCTCCTCAGGTGTGGTTGGCCTTGCCTTTGCCACCTCCCCGTGTGGGGTAGCGGATTCCCTGGTGGCTATCATTCCAGCTACTGTTCTGGCTGGCTTGGGCTTGGTTGAGGTCTTGGTGGAAGGAACAGCCAGAGGAGCGACCCCTGCCTCTTCCAGCCCTGCTGAAAACCTTCCCAGGAAATAACTTTTTTATGGATGATTGAGCTTTGTCCAGTGTCGAGAAGGTAGCGACAAACTTCCCAAGCTCCTTTACAAATGGTTCACTGACACGACAGCTCCCCTAATTTTGGGGTCTATTTTTATAAGTAAGGAGCGTCGCCATTCCGTGGAGAGGGCGCAGTTGGCTTTGCCAAGAAGACATACTGCCCGCTGCGCCCAACCAGCCACAATGTCCATAGAGAGAAGTTCCCCAGTCTGTTTGGTCTGTTAAGTCAGTTCAATCATTTTCGTCAGGGGCCCTAACACGTCTAGGATCCTTCATATATTTTGAGAAAAAAGTGCAGAGTTTAGGGTTAATGTCTGGGGTTGCCTTCACCTTGTCCGCTAGTGTAGGTCTAGGGCACTCCGCATGCATACAGGCCCGCACCTCCTTGTCTAGAGGTTGGCGGATCTTACTAGCTACATATAGTGCCAACTTTCTGTCCGGTAGCCAGTCAGAGGATCTGGGATGGTAGATGCCATCGGGATCAAACATGTCACTGGGAGTGGTGTCCCCTTCAAAGGAACCCGAGGCCGCTGATTTGGGGCGCCAATAGCTCCCTGAGTCATGACCCTCGTCAGATAACCCAATGTCATCTGTGTCACCCTCCCCTCGTTTGGGGATCCCTCCTCTACATCAAGATCCCGTCCAACCTCTTTGCAAATATCCCCGGGTAGGTCTTGCTGCCGGTAGAGTTCTAGTTTCCACGTGCGCGCACTCTAATGCAAGGTCTCTCTCAGACGATCCAAACCTTCCAGAGGCTCTGCATCATTTTTATGGGCCTTCTGGACTGAAGATATGGTAACCTCACTAGGCCCTGCTCCCGAGTCCCTGAGAATCCAAGTGTCCTTGGATACCTGGGACGTTACCCTAGCTATGCTGTCCTACAGAGGAGCAATAGCCCTGGCAATAGCCTTACTGCAATCGTGGTTTCCAGGGGTCCTAGAGGTACCAGGGGGGGAAGACACCGAGTGAGAAGACAAAACCCCCTTTAATTGTGGGGCAGCCATCACTCTATTCCCCATGTGCGATACTCAAGAAGCGTAAGAGAAAGCTGCTCCGAGGCAGGTCTGACAGGAGCCATCGGCGCGTGAAACAGTGTCACTTAGTGGGTCTGCGCCATGACAGGAGAAGCGTGCTCGGGCCGAAGCTTTCTGCGTGGCAGAAACAAAACCGTCAAGCTACAGTAACACAGTAATAAGTGGCAGCAATTTGCACCCAAATGAGTAATAAATCACATGAATTACATTGAATCCCTCTCAAACCACTACCCCAAGAGCAGTTAAGGAATCAAGTAAATTAACTGATGCTGCAGTGAAGAAAGAGGAAGGACTTCATGACAAATGGATATATATAGACATTCGGACTGTGTTACGTTTGGTTTTTGGTTAATGGTAGCTATGGGTACTCTCCCTGGTGCACAAACAAAAGGATTCTATCAATGTGAAGTGGCTAAAAATATTTTAATTCTGTGAATTGTGGGATGATTCACTCTCTCTTAGGGTGGTAAAGATGAGAGCACAATGTGCTTGTTAAAATACCCCTCACACACTAAAAAAATCCAATAGTGTCATGCTTCATCATTGGGGTCTTCCCGTCCCTCTACGGGGCGGGGCGTGCTACGACCTGACGGACTACGCGGGAGCACTAATAATGTGACGAGGCTATGTGATGGTGCAAGGTGAGTTGTGTCAGTGAAGTGTAGGGACCTAATAAAGTGTGGGAAAAAAACAAAAAATCCTCTGGCTAGTGGAAAAAAACAATTTATTCACTTCCCTAGCTGGGGACGTTAAGAAGGGGGTTTTGGGGTAGAGCAAATAGCCACTACCTGGTCTACATGTTTCGTAAGCAGTCCCCTACTGCTTACTCATCAGGACCTTCTAGTGGCCCCTACTGGAAATAGCTCAGTTACTAAATATAGTAAGCTTGTCGTCCTAAAAACTAGCAGTAAAAATCAACTGATAGTTTTATGCTTCAGGGCATGAGCTGGCCCAAGGAAGCCAAAAATCTCAACAAAAGGGGACCTGAATAGGTCTCTGTAAGGGAACAAGAGGGGAACAAAAAAGAACAAATCTTTACCATTGTAATTATCATTCATCTGGAGACACGACGTATAGGTAGCGCCACAAAGCCCACGGGTCATTCATGTTATGCCCAACTCATAAAGATTATAATTAAAGCTTTATGGACAGAGTGATGGTGCAATCTGCCATCCCCTGTGCGTCCGTTTATATCCCGAACATACTGTTGCCCCATATAATTAAGGGCGGATTCATGTTGCCACACGCATACATTCATAACTCAATGCCCACATTGGCACACACACAAGGTTAAAAAGAGGAAACCGTTTTTTCAATTAGTAACTGGCAATATTGTCTTCCGTGCTGATATCATGATCAATGTTCATTTAAAACCCATGACACACACAAGAGATGTCGTTACAGAATATCATACATACTGCTGAGGCGGAATGGATGTGCCTCATGAGCTGGCAGTCGATAGGTGTCCCAATGCGGTAATCTGTAAGGAAAAAGAGCCGCGCCCATAGCGTCAGAGCACACATCCTTACTGCAATATTTCCTTTCTCTAGGACCAGGTGTTTAAAGACGTCTGGCAGAGTCTAGTACTTACAGTAGCCGCGTAAGGGTACTACCTTACTTCTATCCGTCCTGCCGCTCTGGAGAGTGCTCGCGTTTGAAGACCAGTGCTGCTTTTGACTTCCCTGAGCGCCGGACACGTGTTTCCAGACTAGACCGCTAACCTAAGATGGCCGCCCCCGACGGAACGCGGGGTGTGCGATTTAGGTAGTCTGTTTACCATGTCTACTCCGTTTGCCCCTCAGTATTTTTACCTGGAGTGGCAATATTTTTATTAATTACAATTTCAAGCCTAGCGCTCGTGCCTGATGGTAAAAAAGAGATGGTAAAAAAGAGATTGACCCTTAATCTTAATAAAGCGAGGTTAATTACAAATTCAAGCCTAGAGATACTGCCTGATGGTTAAAAAATAATGAACCCTTAATGCTAATAGAGCGAGATAGCTCGCATCGCGACCAGCACAGTTAGGTTGATCACGCAGGGGCACAGCGATGTCTTAATGGAAATCGTCCTGAATATTTGGAAGTCTTTGGTGTCCACTGAGTCACGTGCGTGGCACTCTGCCAGGTGACCGGACATTTTGCCAAATAGGGCTCATATAATAGCAGCCTAGGTAAAGTGAGTGTCAGACTATCAGTCCTTCAATAGTCTAAAAGGGTGAATAAGGATTGTTTGTGTGCCATGGGGGGCTGGTGTCTGGGATGGTCTACAGCTGGCCCCACGGGATTTCATCGTTGAGCCCATATTTGTTCGATTGGACACGAAAAACCCATCTTTGTTCCTTCTCCAGTAAATATTTCTCGTGGTCAATCTGCTCAATCACTGTCCACGTTATATCTTCGGGTTTGTGCCCGCTTTCAAGGAAGTGGTTAGTCAGTTTTGTGCTTGTCTTTTTGCACTTGATAGTGCTCTTATGTTCGCCTATTCTTATTTTCACCGCCCTGCTTGTCATGCCGATATACTCGAGATTGCAAGGGCAGGTGATCATGTAGACGACATTCGAACTGTTACAGTTACTGAAGCTTCTCTGCTCCCATGTAGTTCCATTCTTGAAAGTCAATTTCTTGCTTTTTTTGGTAAGACAGCATACCTTGCATCCACCGCAGGGGTAGTGTCCTTGTGCAAAGCTGGAGTTGCCTGGAATCTTAGCCTCTTTTGGTCTAGTATGTACCAGGATGTCTCTGACACTTTGAGCTCTTTTGTGAGAGAACATGGGTTTCGGAATGTCGAGGTCGCCACTGTTCAGAATTTTCCAATTCTTGTTGATGATTTTTGTGACTTGATCAGAATTGGTGTTATATGTTGTAATACATATTGGTCTCTGTATATCCGCTTTTTTTACTTTGTCTTCTAGTAGGCTCTCTCTACAATTGTTCCTGGCTCTTTTGTACGCTTGATTGATGATCCTTTGTGGATAGTTCCTTTTTTGTAGCTTCATCCTTAGATCGTTGGATTGAGACTTAAAATTGTCAATTTCGGTGCAGTTCCTACGGAGTCGCAGGAACTGCCCATAGGGAAGATTGTCCCTCAGATGTCTTGGGTGGAAACTTTGATACATTAAGAGGCAGTTCTTCGAGGTGCTCTTGAAATGTGTGGTTGTCATGAGTCTGCCATTTTTTGGAAAAATATTCAAGTCCAGGAATACCAAGTTAGTGTTGGTGGTGACACTGGTGAATTTGAGGAACTCATCTTGATAGTTCAACCACGTGAGGAACTGCTGGGCAGTTCTCTCATCTCCATCCCAGATGATGAGGATGTCGTCAATATACCTCTTCCAAGTTAAGATCTTCGGTCGGAAGGGGTTGAAGGCATTCAGGATTCTTGTCTCCTCAAGATGGTGGACATAGAGACCAGCTATACTGGGAGCAAATGTGCTTCCCATGCTGGTCCCATGCTTTTGAAGATATAGGGTGCCATTGTGTTCAAAAAAGTTGTCTTTTAGTGCTAATGAACAACACTCCATCACCACGTTCCGTGGGGTCTGGTACTCCCAGTCATCCGTGAACAGAACATCTTCAATGATTGCCAGCGTTTCGTTATGGGGCAAGCTGGTATACAGACTTTCTACATCACAGCTGATTAACAGCTGTGTGTTGGGATCAAAAGACACTTCCTCAAGTAGATTCAGCACATCCTTGGTATCTCTCAGGTACGTTGATGTTTTTTGTACCATGGGTCTTAGAAATGCGTCCGCAAATCTAGAGACTGGTTCGAGGACCGACCCGATCCCCGATACGATAGGTCTTCCTGGGGGATTCAAATGAAATGAAATGAAATGAAAAATTGCATTTGTATAGCGCATAACTGCCCTAGGGCCTCGCAGCGCCCAGGTCCTTGTGAATCTTCGGTAAGATGTATAGGTAGGGGGTTCTCGGGTTCTTTTGACATAAAAACTCCCCTTCTTTGTTGGTAATCCAATTATGGGACAGTGCTTCTTCCACCATACTTTTGATTTTAGTAGCTATTCTCTCCGTGGGGTTCGTTTGTAGGATCTCGTAGTTCCTTTCATCTTGGAGTAGCCTGGCGCATTCTCTGTCATATTGTTCTTTTTTTAACAGCACAGTGGCCCCGCCCTTATCCGCTGGTTTTATGATCACTTCTTTTTTGTTGCTCAATTCACGAAGTGCTTGTCGTTCATCTTTCGAAACATTCTGAAAGACTCTTTTCTGCATGGGGTCAAGGGCTTCAAGATCCTTCATGACCGCCTTTTCGAAAGTTAGAAGTTCGATGGGAAGAGTGTTGTTCATGGGAGTAAAGGTGGATCGTGGCCTTAACCCTGTGTCACCTTGTTCATAGTTGTCTTGTTTGTCTTTGAAAAAGACCTGTAATTTGATTCTTCTTATAAATTCCTGGACTTCTTTACACAAGTGGAACTTGTCCATATTGGCCGTAGGAACATATCCTAGACCTTTTTCTAGAACACTTTGCTGTGAGGCCGATAGTTCTGAGCCTGTTAGGTTTACAACTAAACTCATTTCTGGTTCTTTGATGCCCCTGTCATACTCCTGGTTGACACTCTCGGGGTTCCTTCTTCTTCGGTTTCCCAGTGTACGGAGTTGCCTCTCCGGTTCCTCCCTTTGTTTTGTCCTCGGCGTGACCCTAAAAAAGGAGCCGGATTTTCAAAATACCCATAGTCTTGTTGGTATCCCCATGGTGGGAAAGGGGCATTAGGGTGTTGGAAAGGCGGTGGGCCATATTGTTGGGGGGGGTACATCATTTGTTGGGGGTAGCTGTTCCATCCCCGCATGCCATGTTGGTTGGGTCGTCGAAAGTTTCTTTGCGTGCCCTGGTACCTTGGGCTTTTGTTGCCACTTGAATTGGAGCTACTTGATCCTGCTTCTGAGGAATCATCATTTGAAACATTATCACCCGATGGTTTGTAGTTATCCTTAATGTAAGGGTAGATCTTCTCCTTGCTCCACCTACTGGTGTCTTTTTTAAGTTTCTCATATTTGCTCTCTTTGAGGTTTATTTCAAAGTCATTCAGTGTTTTATTTAGCTCTTCCAGATATTTTTTTAGGTTGGCTGGGGATTCGTAGCTTTTGAGACGTACTTCGATAGCCTGTATTTCCACTTTCAGATCACTCGCTAGTCTGCTTGCCGTCTTAATGATCAAGACGATCCAATCTCGTGTGCATCTCCACGAGATCTTGGACCAGTCGATTTTGAAAGTCTTGTCTTCCAGAAATATGAATGGTTCATTACGAACCACGAGGCCTGCTGGAGCAGTGTTAACCTTTAGGTACTCAGACATGAGTAACCCATGGATAGCAGTTTTTATTTGGGTTCTCCTCAATTCTTCCAGTTCATCCCAGTCGCTATTCTTAGCGGTGGGGCACCCGGAATTCAACCCTTCAAAAGTTCCTAGGGTGGCCATTAGATTGGAAATCTCATCTTCGGTAAATCCAAGGCCTAGATCGGCCATTGTGATGTCAGTAAAACGGGAACTCCTCTATCCCCCTCGTGTGAAAAACCTCAGGGAGCAGAATCACAAAGGTGGTGTGGATAATTGAATCCTTTTTAACTTCCGCAGCTGCACGCTGCCAGTAATTCCAAAACACAAGAGGAAGTAGAGAGGTGCTGATAGAATCACCCTCCAAATAGATATGCACAAACAAAAGGATTCTATCAATGTGAAGTGGCTAAAAATATTTTAATTCTGTGAATTGTGGGATGATTCACTCTCTCTTAGGGTGGTAAAGATGAGAGCACAATGTGCTTGTTAAAATACCCCTCACACACTAAAAAAATCCAATAGTGTCATGCTTCATCATTGGGGTCTTCCCGTCCCTCTACGGGGCGGGGCGTGCTACGACCTGACGGACTACGCGGGAGCACTAATAATGTGACGAGGCTATGTGATGGTGCAAGGTGAGTTGTGTCAGTGAAGTGTAGGGACCTAATAAAGTGTGGGAAAAAAACTAAAAATCCTCTGGCTAGTGGAAAAAAACAATTTATTCACTTCCCTAGCTGGGGACGTTAAGAAGGGGGTTTTGGGGTAGAGCAAATAGCCACTACCTGGTCTACATGTTTCGTAAGCAGTCCCCTACTGCTTACTCATCAGGACCTTCTAGTGGCCCCTACTGGAAATAGCTCAGTTACTAAATATAGTAAGCCTGTGGTCCTAAAAACTAGCAGTAAAAATCAACTGATAGTTTTATGCTTCAGGGCATGAGCTGGCCCAAGGAAGCCAAAAATCTCAACAAAAGGGGACCTGAATAGGTCTCTGTAAGGGAACAAGAGGGGAACAAAAAAGAACAAATCTTTACCATTGTAATTATCATTCATCTGGAGACACGACGTATAGGTAGCGCCACAAAGCCCACGGGTCATTCATGTTATGCCCAACTCATAAAGATTATAATTAAAGCTTTATGGACAGAGTGATGGTGCAATCTGCCATCCCCTGTGCGTCCGTTTATATCCCGAACATACTGTTGCCCCATATAATTAAGGGCGGATTCATGTTGCCACACGCATACATTCATAACTCAATGCCCACATTGGCACACACACAAGGTTAAAAAGAGGAAACCGTTTTTTCAATTAGTAACTGGCAATATTGTCTTCCGTGCTGATATCATGATCAATGTTCATTAAAAACCCATGACACACACAAGAGATGTCGTTACAGAATATCATACATACTGCTGAGGCGGAATGGATGTGCCTCATGAGCTGGCAGTCGATAGGTGTCCCAATGCGGTAATCTGTAAGGAAAAAGAGCCGCGCCCATAGCGTCAGAGCACACATCCTTACTGCAATATTTCCTTTCTCTAGGACCAGGTGTTTAAAGACGTCTGGCAGAGTCTAGTACTTACAGTAGCCGCGTAAGGGTACTACCTTACTTCTATCCGTCCTGCCGCTCTGGAGAGTGCTCGCGTTTGAAGACCAGTGCTGCTTTCGACTTCCCTGAGCGCCGGACACGTGTTTCCAGACTAGACCGCTAACCTAAGATGGCCGCCCCCGACGGAACGCGGGGTGTGCGATTTAGGTAGTCTGTTTACCATGTCTACTCCGTTTGCCCCTCAGTATTTTTACCTGGAGTGGCAATATTTTTATTAATTACAATTTCAAGCCTAGCGCTCGTGCCTGATGGTAAAAAAGAGATGGTAAAAAAGAGATTGACCCTTAATCTTAATAAAGCGAGGTTAATTACAAATTCAAGCCTAGAGATACTGCCTGATGGTTAAAAAATAATGAACCCTTAATGCTAATAGAGCGAGATAGCTCGCATCGCGACCAGCACAGTTAGGTTGATCACGCAGGGGCACAGCGATGTCTTAATGGAAATCGTCCTGAATATTTGGAAGTCTTTGGTGTCCACTGAGTCACGTGCGTGGCACTCTGCCAGGTGACCGGACATTTTGCCAAATAGGGCTCATATAATAGCAGCCTAGGTAAAGTGAGTGTCAGACTATCAGTCCTTCAATAGTCTAAAAGGGTGAATAAGGATTGTTTGTGTGCCATGGGGGGCTGGTGTCTGGGATGGTCTACAGCTGGCCCCACGGGATTTCATCGTTGAGCCCATATTTGTTCGATTGGACACGAAAAACCCATCTTTGTTCCTTCTCCAGTAAATATTTCTCGTGGTCAATCTGCTCAATCACTGTCCACGTTATATCTTCGGGTTTGTGCCCGCTTTCAAGGAAGTGGTTAGTCAGTTTTGAGCTTGTCTTTTTGCACTTGATAGTGCTCTTATGTTCGCCTATTCTTATTTTCACCGCCCTGCTTGTCATGCCGATATACTCGAGATTGCAAGGGCAGGTGATCATGTAGACGACATTCGAACTGTTACAGTTACTGAAGCTTCTCTGCTCCCATGTAGTTTCATTCTTGAAAGTCAATTTCTTGCTTTTTTTGGTAAGACAGCATACCTTGCATCCACCGCAGGGGTAGTGTCCTTGTGCAAAGCTGGAGTTGCCTGGAATCTTAGCCTCTTTTGGTCTAGTATGTACCAGGATGTCTCTGACACTTTGAGCTCTTTTGTGAGAGAACATGGGTTTCGGAATGTCGAGGTCGCCACTGTTCAGAATTTTCCAATTCTCTTTGATGATTTTGGTGACTTGATCAGAATTGGTGTTATATGTTGTAATACATATTGGTCTCTGTATATCCGCTTTTTAGGGCTCGCCTGGCGTTGGAGCGCGAAGCGCTCCTGCCAGCGAGTTCTATAGTCACCTTCCTCCCTGCCAAGGGAGTGTGAGCTGTGAACGAGCAGCTCTAGACCTGTGAACGAGCCGACTCAGGTCCGTGAACGCGCGGGAACGTCAATGTGCACGTTCACGCGCATCACGCTCCTGTCCTCCCGCGTCTCTGCCGAGGCGCGCTCCAGGCCGACTTGCGGTGTGCGTCACAGCGTGTTCCAGCGGCCGGAGGTAGGTAAGTGAGGGCCGGGGGGGATTTGTTTGCTTGTTTGTTGCTAGCTTGTGATTAAATGTTTTTTTTAATGAGGGCAGACAACAGGAATCGCCCGTGTTGTGTGGCGATCTTGCGGCCCCTGTGAGAAGCGTGGCCTTGGAAACTGGGCTTCACATGCGTGGGCACTATTTTCGCTGAAACTTGTTTTTTTTGCTAGCTCCGCCATTGCAATAGGAGGCGCAGGGATCAAGCTGGAATGAGGCAGGCACGTTTGTGGGCTGTGACACTGCATGTGATTTATAAAATCATGAGTGGTCCAACCTGTAATATGTTCATTGTGGGTGTACGGAAGGTGAGAGAGGGGTGAGGATGCTGTTGTGTTTTGCATTTCTCTGGAGGTGTATGGGTGTGTTGCACGTCTCTTCCCCCGTTGCCGCAATTCCTCGGCTGGTATGTGTGTTAATGCCAGGCACATGTCAATGTAGCTCTTGGATGGGTAGTTTCCAAGCACTGTTACCAGCAACCTGGGAGATTGCTCATTCGGTTTATGCTCCTGCTACAAAACTCTTACATTACAATGCAGTGACATTATTAGGAACACATTTTTTACTTCTATTTTACTCTGCGCTGCATACAACTCTTTTACTGGTTCTAAGAGCTGTAAATAATAGCTAGTTACATTTCTCGTGTGTAGCATGCTGAGAGCGCTGCGTGGGTTCTTGCCATTGACCTCGTTGCTTGAAAGTCTGTTTATCAAGCAATGAATTACACACTTTGTTCTCAGAGCGAATGGAACCCCCCCCCCGCCCCTCCCACTCTTGAACGCTCCCCCACCCTCCACACTAACTGTTGGGAGCCCGGAGCTGCCGCCTGCTCGGTAACACACTCTGCGTGTCTTACCACAGTTAAATTTCTCCTGCATTTGATGAACAAACCACTCACTAATGAGCAAAACAGTTGAATAAGTCGCTGACGTCTTTCACCAGCTCAGGGTTGATAAACATGTCCACCAAGTCTGCCAGCACCGCCGTTCTGCTTCAAACTTTCTAAAGGGCCTCAAGACTTAGTAGTGGGTCTTGTGTGCTGCACTATTACATTTTTCAGGCGTGTTTGTGTTTTAATGCATGTCCCTTAATTGTGAGCTACGGAGCTTTTGAAATTAGGGCGATGATTCCCATTGGGAAAAAACATACACTGTTAACTATAATTTATATAATGGCAGTGATTACCCGACCACAGTGTCATGGACTGCGACCAGCCAAACATTGCTCATCCCTGCCAAATAGGGGCCATTGAGCAATGTGATAACTGCGACCCTGGAGTGACTCACTCACTGGACTAGTAAATATGGTTCTTGAGTGTGTCTGTGCAGCAGGAAAAATAATCAATGTATAGGTTCTCATGGTGATTAAGAATGGACCAAGAATTATTTTCCTTACCAGTTTTAAGTACAAAAACACTCCATTTTAGATAACTCTCCACAGGTAGGCTGCTAATAAGAATGTTTTCTTTTTGTATAGTACGTTGTGAACTCAATCACCCTCAGACACTTCTAAAGCTATAACAACCAAGCATTAGAACAGGCAGGAAGATGTTGCCAGCATTGCAAGGACAAAACAAGCATTTGCAATGCAATAGGTCTCGCATTTGCGAGAGTTTGAGCTATTGGCATTGTAAACGATAATGCCATTTATTTTTATGTTGGTTTCAAAACAGATAAAAAAGGCATTGTCATTAACAATGCCAATAGCTTAAACTTTCGCAAATGCGAGACCTATTGCATTGCAAATGCTTGTTTTACTTTGTCTTCTAGTAGGCTCTCTCTACAATTGTTCCTGGCTCTTTTGTACGCTTGATTGATGATCCTTTGTGGATAGTTCCTTTTCACACATTTCAAGAGCACCTCGAAGAACTGCCTCTTAATGTATCAAAGTTTCCACCCGAGACATCTGAGGGACAATCTTCCCTATGGGCAGTTCCTGCGACTCCGTAGGAACTGCACCGAAATTGACAATTTTAAGTCTCAATCCAACGATCTAAGGATGAAGCTACAAAAAAGGAACTATCCACAAAGGATCATCAATCAAGCGTACAAAAGAGCCAGGAACAATTGTAGAGAGAGCCTCGACATTCCGAAACCCATGTTCTCTCACAAAAGAGCTCAAAGTGTCAGAGACATCCTGGTACATACTAGACCAAAAGAGGCTAAGATTCCAGGCAACTCCAGCTTTGCACAAGGACACTACCCCTGCGGTGGATGCAAGGTATGCTGTCTTACCAAAAAAAGCAAGAAATTGACTTTCAAGAATGGAACTACATGGTAGCAGAGAAGCTTCAGTAACTGTAACAGTTCGAATGTCGTCTACATGATCACCTGCCCTTGCAATCTCGAGTATATCGGCATGACAAGCAGGGCGGTGAAAATAAGAATAGGCGAACATAAGAGCACTATCAAGTGCAAAAAGACAAGCACAAAACTGACTAACCACTTCCTTGAAAGCGGGCACAAACCCGAAGATATAACGTGGACAGTGATTGAGCAGATTGACCACGAGAAATATTTACTGGAGAAGGAACAAAGATGGGTTTTTCGTGTCCAATCGAACAAATATGGGCTCAACGATGAAATCCCGTGGGGCCAGCTGTAGACCATCCCAGACACCAGCCCCCCATGGCACACAAACAATCCTTATTCACCCTTTTAGACTATTGAAGGACTGATAGTCTGACACTCACTTTACCTAGGCTGCTATTATATGAGCCCTATTTGGCAAAATGTCCGGTCACCTGGCAGAGTGCCACGCACGTGACTCAGTGGACACCAAAGACTTCCAAATATTCAGGACGATTTCCATTAAGACATCGCTGTGCCCCTGCGTGATCAACCTAACTGTGCTGGTCGCGATGCGAGCTATCTCGCTCTATTAGCATTAAGGGTTCATTATTTTTTAACCATCAGGCAGTATCTCTAGGCTTGAATTTGTAATTAACCTCGCTTTATTAAGATTAAGGGTCAATCTCTTTTTTACCATCTCTTTTTTACCATCAGGCACGAGCGCTAGGCTTGAAATTGTAATTAATAAAAATATTGCCACTCCAGGTAAAAATACTGAGGGGCAAACGGAGTAGACATGGTAAACAGACTACCTAAATCGCACACCCCGCGTTCCGTCGGGGGCGGCCATCTTAGGTTAGCGGTCTAGTCTGGAAACACGTGTCCGGCGCTCAGGGAAGTCAAAAGCAGCACTGGTCTTCAAACGCGAGCACTCTCCAGAGCGGCAGGACGGATAGAAGTAAGGTAGTACCCTTACGCGGCTACTGTAAGTACTAGACTCTGCCAGACGTCTTTAAACACCTGGTCCTAGAGAAAGGAAATATTGCAGTAAGGATGTGTGCTCTGACGCTATGGGCGTGGCTCTTTTTCCTTACAGATTACCGCATTGGGACACCTATCGACTGCCAGCTCATGAGGCACATCCATTCCGCCTCAGCAGTATGTATGATATTCTGTAACGACATCTCTTGTGTGTGTCATGGGTTTTTAATGAACATTGATCATGATATCAGCACGGAAGACAATATTGCCAGTTACTAATTGAAAAAACGGTTTCCTCTTTTTAACCTTGTGTGTGTGCCAATGTGGGCATTGAGTTATGAATGTATGCGTGTGGCAACATGAATCCGCCCTTAATTATATGGGGCAACAGTATGTTCGGGATATAAACGGACGCACAGGGGATGGCAGATTGCACCATCACTCTGTCCATAAAGCTTTAATTATAATCTTTATGAGTTGGGCATAACATGAATGACCCGTGGGCTTTGTGGCGCTACCTATACGTCGTGTCTCCAGATGAATGATAATTACAATGGTAAAGATTTGTTCTTTTTTGTTCCCCTCTTGTTCCCTTACAGAGACCTATTCAGGTCCCCTTTTGTTGAGATTTTTGGCTTCCTTGGGCCAGCTCATGCCCTGAAGCATAAAACTATCAGTTGATTTTTACTGCTAGTGTTTAGGACGACAGGCTTACTATATTTAGTAACTGAGCTATTTCCAGTAGGGGCCACTAGAAGGTCCTGATGAGTAAGCAGTAGGGGACTGCTTACGAAACATGTAGACCAGGTAGTGGCTATTTGCTCTACCCCAAAACCCCCTTCTTAACGTCCCCAGCTAGGGAAGTGAATAAATTGTTTTTTTCCACTAGCCAGAGGATTTTTTGTTTTTTTCCCACACTTTATTAGGTCCCTACACTTCACTGACACAACTCACCTTGCACCATCACATAGCCTCGTCACATTATTAGTGCTCCCGCGTAGTCCGTCAGGTCGTAGCACGCCCGCCCCGTAGAGGGACGGGAAGACCCCAATGATGAAGCATGACACTATTGGATTTTTTTAGTGTGTGAGGGGTATTTTAACAAGCACATTGTGCTCTCATCTTTACCACCCTAAGAGAGAGTGAATCATCCCACAATTCACAGAATGAAAATATTTTTAGCCACTTCACATTGATAGAATCCTTTTGTTTGGGCATATCTATTTGGAGGGTGATTCTATCAGCACCTCTCTACTTCCTCTTGTGTTTTGGAATTACTGGCAGCGTGCAGCTGCGGAAGTTAAAAAGGATTCAATTATCCACACCACCTTTGTGATTCTGCTCCCTGAGGTTTTTCACACGAGGGGGATAGAGGAGTTCCCGTTTTACTGACATCACAATGGCCGATCTAGGCCTTGGATTTACCGAAGATGAGATTTCCAATCTAATGGCCACCCTAGGAACTTTTGAAGGGTTGAATTCCGGGTGCCCCACCGCTAAGAATAGCGACTGGGATGAACTGGAAGAATTGAGGAGAACCCAAATAAAAACTGCCATCCATGGGTTACTCATGTCTGAGTACCTAAAGGTTAACACTGCTCCAGCAGGCCTCGTGGTTCGTAATGAACCATTCATATTTCTGGAAGACAAGACTTTCAAAATCGACTGGTCCAAGATCTCGTGGAGATGCACACGAGATTGGATCGTCTTGATCATTAAGACGGCAAGCAGACTAGCGAGTGATCTGAAAGTGGAAATACAGGCTATCGAAGTACGTCTCAAAAGCTACGAATCCCCAGCCAACCTAAAAAAATATCTGGAAGAGCTAAATAAAACACTGAATGACTTTGAAATAAACCTCAAAGACAGCAAATATGAGAAACTTAAAAAAGACACCAGTAGGTGGAGCAAGGAGAAGATCTACCCCTACATTAAGGATAACTACAAACCATCGGGTGATAATGTTTCAAATGATGATTCCTCAGAAGCAGGATCAAGTAGCTCCAATTCAAGTGGCAACAAAAGCCCAAGGTACCAGGGCACACGAAGAAACTTTCGACGACCCAACCAACGTGGCATGCGGGGATGGAACAGCTACCCCCAACAAATGATGTACCCCCCCCAACAATATGGCCCACCGCCTTTCCAACACCCTAATGCCCCTTTCCCACCATGGGGATACCAACAAGACTATGGGTATTTTGAAAATCCGGCTCCTTTTTTAGGGTCACGCCGAGGACAAAACAAAGGGAGGAACCGGAGAGGCAACTCCGTACACTGGGAAACCGAAGAAGAAGGAACCCCGAGAGTGTCAACCAGGAGTATGACAGGGGCCTCAAAGAACCAGAAATGAGTTTAGTTGTAAACCTAACAGGCTCAGAACTATCGGCCTCACAGCAAAGTGTTCTAGAAAAAGGTCTAGGATATGTTCCTACGGCCAATATGGACAAGTTCCACTTGTGTAAAGAAGTCCAGGAATTTATAAGAAGAATCAAATTACAGGTCTTTTTCAAAGACAAACAAGACAACTATGAACAAGGTGACACAGGGTTAAGGCCACGATCCACCTTTACTCCCATGAACAACACTCTTCCCATCGAACTTCTAACTTTCGAAAAGGCGGTCATGAAGGATCTTGAAGCCCTTGACCCCATGCAGAAAAGAGTCTTTCAGAATGTTTCGAAAGATGAACGACAAGCACTTCGTGAATTGAGCAACAAAAAAGAAGTGATCATAAAACCAGCGGATAAGGGCGGGGCCACTGTGCTGTTAAAAAAAGAACAATATGACAGAGAATGCGCCAGGCTACTCCAAGATGAAAGGAACTACGAGATCCTACAAACGAACCCCACGGAGAGAATAGCTACTAAAATCAAAAGTATGGTGGAAGAAGCACTGTCCCATAATTGGATTACCAACAAAGAAGGGGAGTTTTTATGTCAAAAGAACCCGAGAACCCCCTACCTATACATCTTACCGAAGATTCACAAGGACCTGGTGAATCCCCCAGGAAGACCTATCGTATCGGGGATCGGGTCGGTCCTCGAACCAGTCTCTAGATTTGCGGACGCATTTCTAAGACCCATGGTACAAAAAACATCAACGTACCTGAGAGATACCAAGGATGTGCTGAATCTACTTGAGGAAGTGTCTTTTGATCCCAACACACAGCTGTTAATCAGCTGTGATGTAGAAAGTCTGTATACCAGCTTGCCCCATAACGAAACGCTGGCAATCATTGAAGATGTTCTGTTCACGGATGACTGGGAGTACCAGACCCCACGGAACGTGGTGATGGAGTGTTGTTCATTAGCACTAAAAGACAACTTTTTTGAACACAATGGCACCCTATATCTTCAAAAGCATGGGACCAGCATGGGAAGCACATTTGCTCCCAGTATAGCTGGTCTCTATGTCCACCATCTTGAGGAGACAAGAATCCTGAATGCCTTCAACCCCTTCCGACCGAAGATCTTAACTTGGAAGAGGTATATTGACGACATCCTCATCATCTGGGATGGAGATGAGAGAACTGCCCAGCAGTTCCTCACGTGGTTGAACTATCAAGATGAGTTCCTCAAATTCACCAGTGTCACCACCAACACTAACTTGGTATTCCTGGACTTGAATATTTTTCCAAAAAATGGCAGACTCATGACAACCACACATTTCAAGAGCACCTCGAAGAACTGCCTCTTAATGTATCAAAGTTTCCACCCGAGACATCTGAGGGACAATCTTCCCTATGGACAGTTCCTGCGACTCCGTAGGAACTGCACCGAAATTGACAATTTTAAGTCTCAATCCAACGATCTAAGGATGAAGCTACAAAAAAGGAACTATCCACAAAGGATCATCAATCAAGCGTACAAAAGAGCCAGGAACAATTGTAGAGAGAGCCTACTAGAAGACAAAGTAAAAAAAGCGGATATACAGAGACCAATATGTATTACAACATATAACACCAATTCTGATCAAGTCACCAAAATCATCAACAAGAATTGGAAAATTCTGAACAGTGGCGACCTCGACATTCCGAAACCCATGTTCTCTCACAAAAGAGCTCAAAGTGTCAGAGACATCCTGGTACATACTAGACCAAAAGAGGCTAAGATTCCAGGCAACTCCAGCTTTGCACAAGGACACTACCCCTGCGGTGGATGCAAGGTATGCTGTCTTACCAAAAAAAGCAAGAAATTGACTTTCAAGAATGGAACTACATGGGAGCAGAGAAGCTTCAGTAACTGTAACAGTTCGAATGTCGTCTACATGATCACCTGCCCTTGCAATCTCGAGTATATCGGCATGACAAGCAGGGCGGTGAAAATAAGAATAGGCGAACATAAGAGCACTATCAAATGCAAAAAGACAAGCACAAAACTGACTAACCACTTCCTTGAAAGCGGGCACAAACCCGAAGATATAACGTGGACAGTGATTGAGCAGATTGACCACGAGAAATATTTACTGGAGAAGGAACAAAGATGGGTTTTTCGTGTCCAATCGAACAAATATGGGCTCAACGATGAAATCCCGTGGGGCCAGCTGTAGACCATCCCAGACACCAGCCCCCATGGCACACAAACAATCCTTATTCACCCTTTTAGACTATTGAAGGACTGATAGTCTGACACTCACTTTACCTAGGCTGCTATTATATGAGCCCTATTTGGCAAAATGTCCGGTCACCTGGCAGAGTGCCACGCACGTGACTCAGTGGACACCAAAGACTTCCAAATATTCAGGACGATTTCCATTAAGACATCGCTGTGCCCCTGCATGATCAACCTAACTGTGCTGGTCGCGATGCGAGCTATCTCCCTCTATTAGCATTAAGGGTTCATTATTTTTTAACCATCAGGCAGTATCTCTAGGCTTGAATTTGTAATTAACCTCGCTTTATTAAGATTAAGGGTCAATCTCTTTTTTACCATCTCTTTTTTACCATCAGGCACGAGCGCTAGGCTTGAAATTGTAATTAATAAAAATATTGCCACTCCAGGTAAAAATACTGAGGGGCAAACGGAGTAGACATGGTAAACAGACTACCTAAATCGCACACCCCGCGTTCCGTCGGGGGCGGCCATCTTAGGTTAGCGGTCTAGTCTGGAAACACGTGTCCGGCGCTCAGGGAAGTCAAAAGCAGCACTGGTCTTCAAACGCGAGCACTCTCCAGAGCGGCAGGACAGATAGAAGTAAGGTAGTACCCTTACGCGGCTACTGTAAGTACTAGACTCTGCCAGACGTCTTTAAACACCTGGTCCTAGAGAAAGGAAATATTGCAGTAAGGATGTGTGCTCTGACGCTATGGGCGCGGCTCTTTTTCCTTACAGATTACCGCATTGGGACACCTATCGACTGCCAGCTCATGAGGCACATCCATTCCGCCTCAGCAGTATGTATGATATTCTGTAACGACATCTCTTGTGTGTGTCATGGGTTTTTAATGAACATTGATCATGATATCAGCACGGAAGACAATATTGCCAGTTACTAATTGAAAAAACGGTTTCCTCTTTTTAACCTTGTGTGTGTGCCAATGTGGGCATTGAGTTATGAATGTATGCGTGTGGCAACATGAATCCGCCCTTAATTATATGGGGCAACAGTATGTTCGGGATATAAACGGACGCACAGGGGATGGCAGATTGCACCATCACTCTGTCCATAAAGCTTTAATTATAATCTTTATGAGTTGGGCATAACATGAATGACCCGTGGGCTTTGTGGCGCTACCTATACGTCGTGTCTCCAGATGAATGATAATTACAATGGTAAAGATTTGTTCTTTTTTGTTCCCCTCTTGTTCCCTTACAGAGACCTATTCAGGTCCCCTTTTGTTGAGATTTTTGGCTTCCTTGGGCCAGCTCATGCCCTGAAGCATAAAACTATCAGTTGATTTTTACTGCTAGTTTTTAGGACCACAGGCTTACTATATTTAGTAACTGAGCTATTTCCAGTAGGGGCCACTAGAAGGTCCTGATGAGTAAGCAGTAGGGGACTGCTTACGAAACATGTAGACCAGGTAGTGGCTATTTGCTCTACCCCAAAACCCCCTTCTTAACGTCCCCAGCTAGGGAAGTGAATAAATTGTTTTTTTCCACTAGCCAGAGGATTTTTAGTTTTTTTCCCACACTTTATTAGGTCCCTACACTTCACTGACACAACTCACCTTGCACCATCACATAGCCTCGTCACATTATTAGTGCTCCCGCGTAGTCCATCAGGTCGTAGCACGCCCCGCCCCGTAGAGGGACGGGAAGACCCCAATGATGAAGCATGACACTATTGGATTTTTTTAGTGTGTGAGGGGTATTTTAACAAGCACATTGTGCTCTCATCTTTACCACCCTAAGAGAGAGTGAATCATCCCACAATTCACAGAATTAAAATATTTTTAGCCACTTCACATTGATAGAATCCTTTTGTTTGTGCATATCTATTTGGAGGGTGATTCTATCAGCACCTCTCTACTTCCTCTTGTGTTTTGGAAGTACTCTCCCTGGTGTTCATGGGAAGTGTCTTGTGTTTTTTTACTCATCTTTGAACTTGCTGTACAATAAAGAGTGAAGAATGAAATGCATAATCCTCGCTTCCGGTCCTGACATAGAATTTAAATGACTTGATGCTATGGTACACTTTGCTTCCCCACTTGATAGACCAAATAGGGAGCAACAGTGGATCATAACGGGTATATAACTACACGACCTCTCTGCGATCCTGCATATTGAAATTTTCTAATCGAAATCTGTCTTTTTTTATGCAGAATCTTGACTACGTCAAATTTACATCAGACACGGATTGGGCCAAGATGTATTAAATCTTGGAACACCAATCAGCATAGTGCTCCCCCTGCATATGTTGCACTACCGCAGAGGGGCTTATAACCACTGGTCATCACCATTAAGTCTAAGTAGTGCCAGCGCACACCGTTGTGGTGTTTATTCTGTTACAAGATTTTAATTGTATGCCTCTCTCTTTTCAGTTACATGTAGCCCTATTTATTGGTTTGTCAAAATAAGGCTTGAGTTGAGGTCTGACAGCCATCTCTTGTGGATAAGAAATGTTGTACCAATATGATACACTCATAATGATGTACAAAAGTGTTTACACAAGTATCTGGTGTGCTCTGTGTGATCCTGTCTCAGTTTTGATCTATCCCTTGGGCACACCGGAAAGAAAGTCATTATTCAGCCCACGAAGAGCTCGTTTTAACGCTTATCACACCTATTCTGCACTCTGTGTTCCTCACCATACCACCGACTCTCATAGGGCCCTGATTACCAAAAAACACCTCAATAGCTCCTCCCTTGGTAAAGGCAATTGGTTGTAGGCCACACCAGGAACCATTGGTCCTGGTTTGAGGAGGGACCCAATGATGAAACATGCCACCCAAAGGTGGGTGAGGGTTAATGTCCTTTACTAGAGGACTTGCAAATAGTACAGAGCTACTCCTCCCTTATATGGAGATTGATCTAAACACATTAGTATTGTAGACCATGTGTACCAAATTGGGCTAAAAAGACAATATGCTGCCTTGAAATCTACCACTTATTTCAATATTTAAATGTACTGCTTGGAATTTTGGGAATAGAGTATATCCTCACACGTTGTAGATGTAAGTTTGCAATGCAAATGGTTACTCATTCTTTGATGAATCAGGTCTCTGAGTTGTATGTCTGTGATGCATAGATTTATAAATAAATATTTGGTGAATCAGGTCATGTAGCCACAAATATGCGATGCATAGATGTATTCATTCTTTGGTGGATCAGGCTTGGTTGAAGTAAGACTGAGATGCACAGATTTACTTATCAGGCCTTCTAGCCATTAGTCTGTGATACCTAAATGTACTCATTCTTTAGTGAATTCGGCTTGGTGGCTCTAAGTCTTTGATGCATAGTAGATTTACTCATTATTTGGTGAATCAGCCAGTTTGTACTAATTATTGCGGCATCTAATGAATGGGAATCATTTGGCAGACAGTACTGAACAAAGTGTTTGGCTTGTGGCTTGTAGTGGAGGGTGGAAGGCAGATTAATTTGACAGATTAACATATAATGCATAGATACATGTCATATACTATTTTAGGGGAACAGACACTCCTTTCGCCACAACTGTGGAACAGTGCCATCATGGCTGCCCATGGCATATTTGGAAGGTGTTGTGTGTCCGTATTGTCAGGTGAGGAAAGAAAGATACTGTTCCAATAAGGGGTGAGCATAATGTCAGCAGGAAAGTGAAGTGTTTTGCCAGCAGTGCAAGTCATGGTTAGACTGCCAGCAGGGGTGGATTAGCGATGATATCCGTGTATACTGCAGGGGGTCGGGCCAAGGTGTCATTAGAAGGTAGACAGTTTAGTGTCCCAGTAGGGATGTGGAAATGCTTGTGTTAACCAGGGTAGGTAGCACAAGGTGTTAGGAGAGGATGGGTGCATGGTGATAGAAGATAGGTAGAGGTTTAAAAAAGATGGGGCATACGTCGGTGTCAACACAGGATAGGCAATGTTTGGTGTCAGATAGTAGAGGGTAATGCTTGTTGCCAGCAAGATGGTGGTTTTTGATGGTAGCCCATTGGCGTGGCTAGTGCCACATAGTTGTATGTCATTTATTGACAATTCTTAGCAGCAGGCCTATATCAAAGGCAGAATTGGCATTGCCAGCTACAAGAGAGAAACTTACAACAGGCCCTTGGTGCCACACTTAGGGCCTGATTACGATGGCGGTGGGTCTGCCACCGCCAAGCCGTCTGTGGCGGTCACACCGCCATCGGCCCATGCAGGTCCGCCAACCGCATTGGGGTGGGCAGAGGCATCTGGTGGAGAGACCGTCAGCTGGGCATCCGACGGGGGATAGTAATCCCTACAATAGGGGCGGTGTAGGGTTTACAATGTCCCTTTCCCGCAGCCCTTTCATGGCGGCCCACCCGCCATGAAAAAGCAGGCAAAAAAGGACTATGGGGTCCCTACCGTGCCTCCCTAACCCCCTGACCATCCGCTACAGGGTCTGGGAAGCATCTATGGTGCCCCCCTAAACATCTGTGCACCGTGTGGCAGGCACCACATGTTGCCTGTCACAAGGTGCAGGGATGTTTCAAAACATGCCTCTTAGCAGTGAGGCTTGTGCTCCAGCCCTTTTTCGTGGAGCAGCACAAGCCTCAATGCTAAGAGGCATATTGCCGACTGCCTCCACGGAGGTCAGATCGTAATTTGCCTGGCCGGAGCACCGACTCCCTTGCTGCCGTTCCCGACAGGATGGCCGTTGGACACTCGTCCGACCGCCATCATAACCAGCCACTAAATTTCCAATCTTCAGAGCCATTCTTTCCTCTGGCACCAGTAGACCAGCCCGAACTGTAACTATTCAAGTCAAGCCTGGACATGCTGGGAGTAGGGGAACAAAGGTGGGAAGAGAAAGAAAGTGAAAATGGTCCATTCCAGGCAGTGCATAGCATGGTCTCATGTCATCAGTGAAAGGATATACCATCCATAAGAGTACTGTGAGGCCAAAACGCTCTTGGCCAGAACCAACACAAGAAGTAGGGGGAATGCCATTAATTCAGGAGGAGGGAAGAGAGATAAACAACAAAGCCATCCAATCATGAGTAAGGGCTGATCAAAGGTCAACTGTAAGTGTATCTAATGTATTGGAAACATTAGGTCTTGCCAGATCAAGGTGTCCTTAGACATCACCTAGTAAAACAGTGTATAAGTGTTTTAATTGTTACATCGACTTGCTGTAGGGGCTCGCTGGACTTATGAATAGTATAATTTACTATTCCAACTCCAGTGTGCCCAACAGTAGGGAAGGTGTTGGAATAGTAAATCATACTATTCCTTAGGTTAGCGCGCCCCCTACAGCAAGTCGATGTAACAACTTGCGTTGTAATGTACTGCGATGTAACAACGCAGTTGTCGCGCCCCCTACAGCAAGTCAATGTAATGACTTGCTTTGTAATGTACTGCGAAGTAACAACGCAGTTGTTGTAACGACCGCTTTGTAATCGCATGTGTTGAAAATGCTTGCGATGCACTGGCTGTTTCTAGATCATCTAGATCATAAATATAATTGTCTCTTGGGGACTAGTTTTGTATGTTGATTATGGCACAGGCACATTCCAAAGGCATGAATTCTATTGGGAGAGGCATCACTAAAAAGAGGAGACTCTCCACTTTCCAGCAAATCTTCTCCCATGGCAATGGATCACAATGTTGGTAGAAATTCCCCTGGAAGCGCAAAGCCCACCTGATGTGCTCCTGGGTGCGACCTGTCCAGTGGGCTAAACCTAACCATATACGCTGACCAGGTGCGCAACACCCATTGGACTCATCGGGCTTCAGCCCCCCCGTCGTGTGTGGCAGCCCGGGATGAGACAGATCCCGGGCACACACAGAGCCACACCCGAACGTTTCACAGGTCTTTAAAAGACCATTTGAATGTTAATTAGGCCTTGCAGTTGTTTCACCTCTTCTAAGAACCCCTGCAGCTCCACTCTGCCTACTGATTAAAGGTTCAGCCCCCCCCCCCCGAAATTTGGTTATAGTTGCGCCTCTGACGCTGACCCCATTGATAGAGGAGAGGGGGCGGTGGCTGACACAGGAGTTATTTTGCATCAGCCATCATAAATATTTAAATTGGGAGAAGTGTCTAGCGCAAGCACTGGAGATTCCCTCGAACTCCATCTGGCAGACATACTAGTCATGTCCACCGCAGCGCATATCCACCCGTTATTCTGCAGTGGAAAATGTGTACCCCCTGGCACTGTGTCACAGCCTGTAGAATTATAGTATTTCATGAGGCTTTATCAAAACAGCCTGTAAAACATATACATCTGTAGACAAATTAGTTGGATTGTGGCACTAATGAATGCCCCATGCGGTAACATTCATTAAAAAATGATGTTGAATGAAACCTTAACAATAACTTACCCATCCACCTTATGGCTTCAATATACTCCCTATTTCTACTCCTAGGTCCACACTTGACCCCTAAAACAGTCAAGGGATCAGACTACGGCACTGGTGTCTGACGATAGGAGATCTCTACTTGTAACTGGTCAACTGGAATTTCCACCAGGGAGGCAATGATTAACGCTGCCCACCTCAGACGTGAGAGTGCATTTCTATGCTTGAGAAGCTTAATTATATGAAGCCGGCACAGAAGGCGGTGAGGGGAGTAGTTTCCCCACCTGCTCACCATGCTAGGCTTGAAAGTGGATTAGGTTTCCGAAGAGAGCCATGAGAGATTCCTCTGTGACACATGCTGGACCTAGCAGCAAACATCGAAAACACTTCTACCGGAACATGATTTACAGGAAAACAGGACCAGCATACTGACAAGACATTAGAGGCCTGCTAAATTCTTATTCCCCCAGCAGACAGAATGGAAGTATCCATTTCACAAGTTGTATCCTTCTTACGAGGATTGAAGATGGCAAAGGAAGGAGAATTACTAAACTCCCACGGCTAAGTAGGAAAATAGAGCATTCAACAGTAATGAACGTAAAGGTGGCTTTCGGGTTCCTCTTCCTGGACGCAAATAAAAAGCCTTTAGCCTGTCTGGTCAAAAACAATTAATTTTTACGTTGTAGTGATACTACTGGTGGTGAGAGGGAACTGTTGTGAATCTATCTAGGACCCTAATTAGATATCCCCGATTCATGCCATTATGTGGTTATAACAAATCATATC
Organism: Lissotriton helveticus; assembly: GCF_964261635.1. Taxonomy (NCBI): domain Eukaryota; kingdom Metazoa; phylum Chordata; class Amphibia; order Caudata; family Salamandridae; genus Lissotriton; species Lissotriton helveticus. The sequence continues at coordinate 258,046,677 of NC_136059.1, forward strand.
CTTATAGAGGCATAGGAATCATGTCCATATCTAGTCATAGCCCATGCAGTCCAAATACGGCAAGGCTACTCCCATAGACTCCTAGAAAGTACAACGCGTTCTTTAAACAAACCAAGCCTCCAGCAGCCCGGGAATTCCCCCTGCGTTTGTTTTGATTTGCACAAAAACTCCTGGAGTCCAGAAAGAACTGTTAGTTCTTAGTGACGTCTTATGTCCAACCTTACGTCAAACACGGCACCTTTCAGGTATAAACACACGGTGGTTTGAAGCAGAGCGGCTATCTACTTGCCCGACGCCCAGCTGATGCGAGAGCCGAAGGAAGCCGACCCTCCCTTGACGCACCGGGAGAGACGCTGTCTTTTCTCTTGCCGAGAAATCCAGCTCCGGTGTTTCCAGTCACCCTTGCGGGTTGCTGGGAGATCGAGTCCTGAGACACAAGATACAAGACCTCCTTCATTCTAGAACCAAGGTACGGAGCTGACTAAACCCTTAAGAGATTTCTTGATTCAGATTCTTGGCAAAAACCAAATTAACTTAAACTGCAACTTACCACGTATTAGGCTTAGGTCAGGTACACCGGGGTAGGCGTATCTTAGAAGCACCAGTTGAGTACGTTAGTCAATGTTTTTATGTATGTATATATTGTATCCGTTTTAAAGTATCATATGGCTAAGAAACCATATCAATGCTTTTACAGTAGTATTTCATAATACTCCTTTTACTGTGCGCACTTTACTTTAGGATAAGTATTGCAATTGTGGCAATTCATTTCTCTTGCATGAGAAAGAAGACTGCTCAATAGATAACGCCTTTTATTGAAAACGCCCGTCTCTCTATTTCTCTGCACTCCTGGTGAAATTAAGCATGCACGATTGACTGAGTGAAATAGTTGTCTATTGTTTTCACACGACTCTAGAGATACACTCTTTATTCTGAGGGAGCAAAGTTGTCATGTTTATGCGGTTGTCAGAAGCTAATCCCTTCTTGTCTAAATCTGGAGAGTTAACTCTTTCCTGAACATTCGAGAAAGTTTCTAGTGACCTCTGAGCTAGCTGGCAAAACTAATTAAGTCTAATATAGTCAGTAGAGACCTAGATGACCTCAGTCCTACGTCTACACTGCTGTTTATATTATTCCAATGCGCAGAGCCTATTGGGAATATAGGAACTACACTACAGAACCATTTTGAAAGACACATGAAGGAGCCTTCATAATTCAGGGTTGCTGTTGAATCGGTTCAAGCTCTCCACACAAGATAAAGTTACTTACAATGAATCTAATTAAAACATATTTGCTTATTGAATGGCTATCACAAAAAAATGTTGGGTGGATCCAGTTCCTCCTGGCCCTACATTGAACACTCTTGCTTTAGATGCTAAACCAAGGGCGTACTTTAGGTACACCCGATGAGAATATTTTCCAGTCCTGGAGTATATGTCAAAGAACATTGCTTTTTGGGAGGTATGGCCTTCTATTCAGCTGAATACGCGAAAATAAAATATGGGATATAATTTATTGGAAAAGACAACTCCAAAAGTGGAATTTATTTTCTGCGGTGACAAGGAATCATCTGGTAACTATAAAAAATGTTGCAAGTCCATGAGTTTGCTATGTCTTATATAAAGTACCAGTCACGAAGAATGCACTGCTGATCAGACAAATCAAGGGGTATTGTCTGTATTAGTTAACAGCTTAATGTAGTACCTAGTGTCCAACGTAGGTCCAAGAGGACCAGAACCAAACCAGATTTTCAAACTATCCCCTTATTTATATATTTACAAGCAATTCATATAATTCAAACTTAAACACATAATCAGTGCTTATCCTAAAAATGGTCATACATTGAGCCTTTTTGAACCAGTGTTGGCCCTCCCTTCCATATGGTATTTGTGCAGCATAATGTAGACATAAAAGTTATTTTGGAGAGTTACCCTCACAATTGTTGGATGTTTGTTACACTCGCAATTGTGGTATTCCTATGGGTTAACAAAACTCCTGGCCCTTCCAGTGGTATGCCTAGAAGTTTAGGCTGTGTCAATCAGGTGTTTCCAGGTGCACTCTCTTGTGTTTCATTGAGAAAAGACTGAACTACTGAGCAGTCACACAGTTTTCGCTTTTCAATTTCTAAAAGGGAAAAACCTTCTTGTCACCCCCATGAAGATAGGAATGTTCCATTCTCCTTCCCTATGACTGGTGTAAATTTACGAGCATTTATACACATGGGGTAGGTTAGAGAGCAGTTTATTGATGCTTAAAGACAGATGCGTTTGTCGTTTTTCACTTCACAAAACCATTTCAACAGAGAATGTGCTTGCTATACGTAATCATACACAATCATACCACACGTGTATGACTTTCATATATAAATTGAAGGGGGCTAATGACCAGACCTGCTGATTTTAGATCTGGGGAACAAGATACGAGATTAAAATAAAATGAATATGACCTTATGTAATGTAATTTGGAGCTCATGTAAAGTGCTTTGATGACCTTGGGTAGTGTTTGTGCTATGAACATATGCCACAGGCCAACACCCCACTCTGAACTGTGTTCCAGTCCGGTGCAGTTCACCAAGCCACTTTCGCTGTCAGATTAATATCTTGGCCACAGTGTGATAAAGGCATATCAAAGGGCATGGTCAAGGTCATCAAATTTACAAAAATTGATTTTAAAGAGCAATGCAAAATATGTAAAGAGGATGTTGTTTTGGTAATTCACACCATTTTGAAAGCATGTCTAATGTTACATCAAAAATCGCCCCCGCTCCTGTTATTTAAAGCTGGGTAGCTTGTGAAAGTCTGTCGTTCAAAAAATTAGATTGTGGTTGTAAAATGTTTGGGAACCACTGTACTAGGGACTTATAGGCAAGTTAAATATACCAATTATGAGTTTACCAATTTATTAAAAGAGGGTTAAAGTGCACAGAATTCTAAAGGCAGCAAACTTATTGAGGCCAGCAAAAGGTGAAATATCCATGGTGACCATAAAGCGAAGGCAGATTTACTCCAGGTGAGATCACAGAATATTTGTTATTATTTGGATTTCTCTCCATTTTTGGCATCCAAATGCAATCCAGTATGCACAGAAGAACACATTTTTCAAAATGGTTTCTGAATCGCATGATAGTATGGGTAATTCCAAATTCAAAAGTGTACAAGTAACCACTATTCCTAAATTCAGTACATGGGGCACATTTCAAAATGATTATCTTCTATCTTATAAACTGATGCATGGGCTGTATACAGATGAGTTGTTTGCTCTAGGTATCGCCTGTTTTGGCCAACCAACAAACACTACATATTTCCGCAATCAGAAAGGTCTGACATAACTATATATTAATTTTGTAAATTGGGCAAAAAATGGCATATGAAAAGGTTAACACCTTTTACTATTTTTCTACTTATTTTCGTATTGTTTTAATTTGATTGATTAATTTCTTGGGGTAGACCATGAGCAATCATCATAAATGAGCAGATGCAAAATTTTCGGAATATTGTCTAATTTTCTGAAATGTTTAGCTTTCAGCTTTCATTCATTGGTTTCTACCACAAACTGCAAGTTGGTAGAAAACACAGCAAATAGGTAAAATCGACTACCACTTAGGAAAATGAAAAAAACTGTTGTAAAATGTGTCTATTCATGATTCTGCTTTTTCCTGAAACCTAGGAAGATTCTAAATTCAGCACAGCAATCCGTTTGTTGATTTTAAGGAAAAAAATCAGCTTTCTCGCACAGCACTTTTTCCCCATTTCCTCCCTAAAACTATATTTTGGCTATTTGTTCTGTTCCCTCCAGGGAAATCCACAAACCTTTTATACCTTAAGAATCCCCAACTTGTGTGAAAAATGGTTGCAAATTGGCCTGGGCACCTTTTGTGTAGAAAAAATATTATGAAGGCTTAAGAGCAAAGTGCATCAATAATCAAAAAAGGCTGAGCACTGGGTAAAGGAAGAAGTGGGTTGAGGAGTGATCTTCAACAGCTAAGGAGTAAAACTAGCCTGATTATTACTGCCAGCTGATGCCTACCTTCTTTTACTGGGCAAGCTGAGAATCATTCTTTAACAGATGAGTAGATTGTCACTGGTTTAGGTTGATGAATATGTGAAACGAATTGAAGCATCCCAATTTCTGGCACCCAGAGAGCGGATCTGTTAAGCCACCTCTGTAAAATACTAAACATGCAGATTATTGCTGCAGTTTGTACTAAGTGGTTGGTCTATTGCATGCTTTTTAACTCCTTCCCCTTATGCATTGCTAAGTGTGATAGAAAGAGGTGAGGTCTAGCTGTTTCCTCTGTTGATGTCTGAGACCTAATACCTATGAAGACACAAATGGACAGAAGGCTTTAGTTTCCCCATCCTGCCCCTACCTGACATTTAGTAGCAGCACAAACAAGACCAGTGACTTCTACTACTCATGTGGAGAAATGTGATCAAGGTGACCTACAAATGGGGGAATCACCACCATGCACCACCACGCCACGTATGGAATCTGGTTTGTGGTCATCTTGGGACCTCAGCAGTCCCACCATTTGATATTCCAAAACCTGCTGCTGAGAATGTATACAGACACCAGAGGCAGGTAATGTTGCAAGAGAATTAGGGAATCCTTGGCCCAACAGCTGTGCTGCACCTTCAGTTTCATGTCATGCACATTCATGCTCAATTGCTGGCCAAAGAGTGGTGCTGGAAATCTACGAGAAACCTCTATAGTTCAGAATGCTTTTGTAAGACTATGCACTGTCCCTTCAGAAGGCAGCAGGTCAACGTGCCATAGTCATGATGGCCCACCATGCCACTAGCAACAGCACCATCCATTGCCGAGGAGGATTAGATATCTATCAAATATGCTATCTCTTTCATTTCAGATGACCGCAACCTACAAGGATGCCACACCATTCATGCATTATAGTGGAGCCCTCCAGCAAGATAACCCCTGTACTATCTAACACATGATTCCACCAAGCAATACATTCAAGCAGTCAATCTGTCCCTTTATGGTACATCCATTATGATACGAAACACCTGGATCTTCTGCAGTCGTGTCTGCTTCTGGAGAACTTGCCCAAGCCACAGCAAAAGATGGCAGATGCAAGCAAAACCCACAGGCTACACACACATTGTTGATTTCACCCAGAAAGATAGACAGCTTAACACAAGACCACCTCATTCTAAGAGTGTTGACGTCATTGCCCAAATCCTACATCAGGTGACTCTACTTGCCTCTAGGTGCTCTCAGCAGGTCTATCTAGGATACTGTAGTAAGGCCCCTTTTGTACAATTAGCACCGAGAGACCTACGGCACAACTTGACTAAACATCTTTTTTTTTCCTTTACGCCTTGTGTCAATAAATCAAAATCTCTTTAGAAGCACCAACAGTTCTCAGATCTTTTTTAATCAGTGTGAGAACTGGTGGTGGCTATCTCTGATCTGGCAAAGTTGTGTTACAGTCCCTGGTATCCATCTTGGATCACTAAGATTTCCAATTAGATCTAAAAATATTTGGGCCTGGTGTCTCTGGGCCTAATTTTTCCCCGACTCAGTAACAAAGAGAACTTTGTATACTGACTCTTTTCTTAATTTTTGTTTTGATTTGTAGAGCACTACTGCTTCACACGAGGGTCTCCAGGCGCTGTCAGATCAATTTGCCTGTCCTGCTATTGGTTGAATATCCCGGTCTGGAGGTCCTTCCTGAATTGTTGGAGCGATGGTGAAAGCGTTAGTTTAGGCGCTGCCCCAGTTTACACTATGTTGTAAATCTGGGTCAGTGTCACAAACGAGGGGTAGTACGTCGGAAGACCCACAGCAACACCCATGGAACGCCCCTTCCACGCAGAGTAATGTGTTCCCTTATTCCATATTTCCAAGGCTACGAAAATCCACGCAGGGTGACTTTGCGTGGCCTTGTAAATACGCTTTGGCACTCGGAGCCTCCGGGGCATCACTTATATGGGCCGGCACACTGCGCCTCTGGAGCGTACTAAAGTGCCGCTCCGGCGGCGTGAATACGCTGCAGTGGCCTTGTAAATATACCCCTTTGTGCAACTTTATGTGACTTTGCAGTTGCGCTAAGTGATGGATGCTAAATGTGAACCCACATCTCTGTTTCTCACCGCTGAGTTGTGCCTACATTGGGGAGGCCACATATGTTTCCTGGGATCCAGCAGATGGTCATGCCATGCACAGGGCGCAGCCGAGGGGGGCGTGCCCATCGCAGACGTGACCCTACACTGGATTAGTGTAATCCGGCGCCTGTTATTAGTGCCAAGAAACTGCTTTGGCGGTGAACGTGGGCTTTACAAATAGACTCTTATGTTTATGTCCTTTGGTAGGACGGGTGCGTTAGGCAAAGAATAAAAGTAAAGAATTCTTAACACTTATCACATAGAGGACCTTTTTAAACACCATATGTAAAAAAAATAATGTAGAGTAGAAGAAGGAAACGAATAACTTCAATACACGAAGCGCTAACAAAGGAGATGTGACAGGAAGTGAATTTAAAATAAACAACAGGCCTGGAAGAGAGACATCACTGCTGGAACGCAGGAAGGACTGCCATTATAGTATGTATGCCAAGGAGGTCACGAACAACCCGCACCAGACGGGGTGGAGACCGCGGAACCCGAGCATTAGCTGGAATTATCAGACAGTAACTGCCTCCGATATTAAACACGGCTAAACCCTGGCACAGCACTCGTCGAATTAATGAAGTGCCGGCAGCACTTCGAGTTAAAAGCCACTAAAGCATGATTAACATAGAATAATGAGACAACAGACAAATATTTGTGTGGCTTAGCCTCTCATGTGTCACGCTGTACGTATGCCGCGGGTAAGGCAGTGCGATGCCCACGCCGTGCGTCGACGCCAGGCACGCCATTCATGGCGTCGTCACTGGCTGGAAAATAGAGAACATCTGAGGTAACTTTAAAGCAGTAGAATCCGCCCCATGGCTTCTTTATAACACGAAACAGACGGCATTTGTTCTAAATGAGGAGCAATTGTAAGGTTTTTTGGGGTGCTCAGCGAAGGCATATTTTGGGAACCCCTATGTGTAACAGTCATAGGCACGTCCCAACAAACAGAAGTGGGGGGGGGGACTAGCCAAGTCAGGCAGTAGTATGCACGTGGCATCACAGCGCGTGATATCGCTTATGGCATCTCAGGAAGTGTCATTTCAACCCATGACCTCATAGGAAGTGACATCACAAAAGTGATATCAGATCTTAAGACCTCACATAAATGTTTGGCCGATCTATCTTAGGGTGACCAACCGTCTGTAAATTTCACGGACAGTCCGTAATTTCGGCCGTCTGTCCGTTGTCCGTGAAGGATTCTTTAACGGACGCCATTTGTCCGTCATTTTAACAGGGCACCGGTTGCCCCACCCTAAAGCCACCCTAAAGTCGGCACAGCTTGCACCCACCTCCCTTCTTCACTCCGATGCTGCACCAAAGCTCCTCAGATACTCAGCAGCATTGGAGAGGCCCAGCGGAATGGCAACCCTCACACCTCCAGCCCTTGATGACCTGTTAAGAGGTGCTTCGAAGGTGACTGAGAGGGAGGGGCTGCAGGTTCAGGAGCAGCGACATCTATTCACATGCAAACAGCCCTGAATGCGGTCATGTCTCTGCTATTTAGAGGGGGGCTCACACATTCCATTTCTACCCAGGGCCCCAAACATCCTAGACTCGGCCAGATTACACCCCTGATTACACCGAGGCAGCACGTGCTTCTCTTCACCGAGCTTAATTACTGTCACTAAATTGTAAGCAAACCTCGGTTCTTCAAACATGCCGTCTAAAATGTAATAAATAAAGAAATGGCACAATCGCACCCACACTGATTAACAAAGTATGGAGGACAATCAGTTCAATCAGTTCTCTTAGAGTATCTCCTGTAAGTACTGTACATCACAGTGGGGGGTGGCATTTTGGACAGAGAGCCTGTCTTCTCATTGTCTTGTGCAGGAGGGGGCGAGGAGCCCGAGATGATACTAGAATACTGCATGCCCACCCCTGTGCCCACCCTGGTGGATCCTGTTCCCTCTCCTGTGATGGCTCCTGTCCCCCCATGTGGTGGCTTCAGTCCACCCCCGCCTGTGATGGCTCCTGTCCCCCCATGTTGTGGCTCCAGTCCACCCCCGCCTGTGATGGCTCTTGTCCCCCCCCCTGTGGTGGATCCTGTCTCCGCCCTGGGTGGCTTCTGTCCCAGTCCTGAACGGCCCCTGCAGTGAGGGTGAAGTTCTTGATGGGCCTCTTCTCAAAAGGGCTCCGCTCAAAATTAATATGGAAAGGTGGGCGAGTAAGTAAGTGAAAGGATGGGTGAATGGCTGGATGAATTAGTGAAAGGGTGAATGGATGAATGAAAGATTGAATAAATGGATAATGAGAGAGGATGGATGGATTGATGAGTGAGGGGAAGGATGGAGTGAAAATGTAAATAGCTGGATGTATGGGTGGAAGGGTAGCTGGATGATAGATGAGGGGAAAGATGGATGAGGGGAAGGATGATGGATGAGGAGATGGATGGATGGAGGGGAAGGATTGATGGATGGAGGGGAAGGATGGATGGGATGGATGGGTGAGGGGAAGGATGGATGATGGATGAAAGGAAGGATAGATGAGGGGAAGGATGGATGGATGAGGGGAAGGATGGACGGATGAGGGGAAGGATGGATGGATGAGAGGAAGGATGGATGGATGGATGAGGGGATGGATGGATGAGGGGAAGGAAGGATGGATGGATGAGGGGAAGGATGGATGGATTAGGGGAAGGATGGATGGATGAGGGGAAGGAGGGATGGATGGATGGATGGATGAGGGGAAGGAAGGATGGATGGATGAGGGGAAGGATGGATGGATGAGGGGAAGGATGGATGGATGGATGAGGGGATGAATGGATGAGGGGAAGGATGGATGGATGGATGGATGGATGGATGAGGGGATGGATGGATGAGGGGAAGGATGGATGAGGGGATGGATGGAGGGGAAGGATGGATGGGTGGGTGATGAGGGGAAGGATGGATGGATGGATGGATTAATGGATGATGAAGGAGTGGGTGAAAGGGTGGATGATGAGGGGAAGGGTGGATGGATGATGAGGGGGTGGGTGAAAGGATGGATGGATGATGAGGGAATGGATGGATGATGAGGGGGTGGGTGAAAGGATGGATGGATGGATGATGAGGGGAAGGATGGATGGATGATGAGGGGAAGGATGGATGGATGGATGGATGAATGGATGATGAAGGGGTGGGTGAAAGGATGGATGATGAGGGGAAGGGTGGATGGATGGATGATGAGGGGGTGGGTGAAAGGATGGATGGATGATGAGGGAATGGATGGATGATGAGGGGGTGGGTGAAAGGATGGATGGATGATGAGGGAATGGATGGGTGATGAGGGGGTGGGTGAAAGGGTGGATGGATGATGAGGGGAAGAATGGATGGATGGATGATGAGGGGAAGGACGGATGGATGGATGGATGATGGGTGGGTGAAAGGATGGATGGATGATGAGTGGGTGGGTGAAAGGATGGATGGATGATGAGTGGGTGGGTGAAAGGATGGATGGATGAGTGGGTGGGTGGATGGTGGGTGGGTGAAAGGATGGATCAGTGGATTGGATGGTGGGTGGGTGAAAGGATGGATTAGTGGATGGTGGGTGGGTGGATGGTTGGGTGGATGAGGGGTGGGTAGGTGGATGAGTGAAATGATGGATGGATTGATGGATTGATAAGTACAAGGGTGAATGAATGGACATATGAGTGAAAGGGTGGATGTAAGGATGGATGAGTGAGTGAAAGGGAGGGTAGATGGACAAAAGGATGAATAGATGTGTGAAGGAGTGAAATGATAGATGGATGAATGATAGGGTCAATGGATTGATTCATGAGTGGATGAGTAGATGGATGGATGGATGGATGGGTGGGTGGGTGGATGGATGTAAGGAAGGATGGCTAAGTGAAAGGGTCGATGGAGAGAGAAAGGGAGGATGGACGGATGACTAAAAGAGTGGATGGGTGGAAGGATTAGTAAGTGAAAGGATGGCTGGATTGGTGAAAGGGTAAATGGCTGAATGGATGAGTGAATGGATGGATGGGATGAAGAGTGGATGGATAAGTGTAAAGATGGATAGGGTGAAAGGGTGGATGGATGGATAATGGAGGATGAGTGAAAGGATGGATGAGGGGATGGATGAAGGGATGGATGAGTGAAATGATAGATGGAAGGATACATGATGGATAGGTTTGCAAATGGTTGAATATGTTTGGAAATGGCTGGGCTTACTTATATACTATTGCGCGACCTCTGAGGTGTGTGTAAAACGTACCTATTGTCCTGAAGTTTTGTCCTGCATTTTGACCTCCTGTCCTGAATTTGTGTCCTGAATTTTGACCCTTTGTCCTGAATTTTTACACTCACCGTCCTGAATTTGAACCGATGCCAGTTGGTCACCCTATCTATCATGAGTACATTTGAGCGCATTACTAGATTTAGAGAATTACATTTTCCATCGGCATCCCCGCCGTATGGGTCTCAAGTTATACTTTTTTTTTTAAACTCTGCATTTAAAAATATTTTTAGGGATTAAATCAACTGCTGCAGAGACCTTTGTGTGCCCTGTATATCTCAGGGAATAATAATAAAGGTAAAACAACTGGAGGTTAATGCACTTCCTTTGAGAGAGGTGTGTTTTGTCTAGTCCTAGTTTTGAATTAAAGTAGTATAGAGGGTTTGAATTAAAGTAGCATAGAGGGCTATGGTTTCTCCTGCAAAGAACATCATGTAACATATAGATTTGTATTTTATGTAGATAGTATGAAGTATGTTACTGCTTTTAACACAGAGATTTGTTTGTTACTTGCAGTTCATAAATTGTAATCCTTCTATTATAGCACAGTGAGATATGAAGTACATGTAACTCCTACACCTTGTAACCCTCACTGTTCTATGTAACACATCCTGTACATTGATTTACAGTCTTATATTATTTATTGTCAATGTATAATGTGTACATGTGACATTTAGCACTCAGACTCCGTATGCTATCAAGAAATAAAGCAAAACAGTAGTATATTAATTGTTGTTTTTGTAAATGGGACAGACCAAAATATCGAACATTTTTGCAGTGGATGCATATCTGGCATATACAGGGACTGAACAAAGTCAAAAGCTTGCCTCTCTTAAGTACTTATGAAGTAATAACAAAATGTGGGCCTTTCTTTTCCTTCCGTTGCATTTGCAGCTAGGTGTGAGACTCCAGATGGCTCCCAGCCAACATACTCAAACATAACGAGGCCTGATGGTCCCTTAAATTCAGCCTTTGTTTTGGGCCCAGCTTAAATTTTAAATAACAAAGCTCCCTCGCCTTCTGCACATTGTTGCTCGGAATCAAAGCAGGCCATGTGCAGGTGCAGCTGAATGTGTCCCAGTGTCTGAAAATGACACCTGCATGAGTTCAGCATATTTCAGTGGGGCCCAATTATTGGCACAATGGACAAAATCCATCCTGTAAAACTAGTGGGTGGAAATTATCTAAACCTGTGTACCCCCGACTTGTGTCCTGGTCATGGGGTAATTTAGACTTTAGAAGGCCACTAACACTATGGTGGAAATTACATTTTCACTGGGTTATACCCAGGGCTTTAAGTGGGGGGGTCTGTGGGGGACTGAGCCCCCCCAGTTTTTTTTGGAGGGCCTCGAAAGGGGGCTCTAGGGGGCTCTATTTTCGTGCCTCAAAGGTCAAAGGTAGGGTGAGCAGAGGTCCCAGTTTTTGTTTGGTGTAACTAGCATTGGTAACATGTCTTGATAGTGAAATATTGCCAATTTCGTTTTTCACTATTGAAAGGTTATCTTGCCTTTAGGATAACATGGGGAATGCTGTGTGACATGTTTACCTGCATATCTTCCCATAACGGCAAGATAGACATATGAATCAGGTATCCCTGAACTCAGGCGCGCAACACCCATTGGACTCAAAGGGCTTAAAGCCCCCCCCATAGTGTGTGGCAGCTCGGGATGTGCCGCTTCCCGGGCACACATACAGCCGCACCTGAGCACTTCACAGGTCTTTAAAAGACCATTTGCATATTAATGAAGAATTGTTGTTGTCTCACCCCTTCTAAGAGCCCCTGCAGCTCCACTCTGACTATTGCTTAAAGATTCAGCCCCCCCTGACATTTTTTTTGTAAGCCTCCCTCCCCCCCGAAATTTGGCTCTAGTTGCGCCTCTGCCTGAACTCAGAATTTAATAACACATCCTTTAGTGAAGATGGTTTTTAAATTCTAAGTTTGGAAATAGCAAATGTATTTTTATGTTTAAATCATTTTTATTGTGGCAACACAGACAATCAAAATATACATTGCGTAGAAGGTGCAAGACCTCAAGGGTCCGAGGTGCCTGTATCGTCACAAGTCTCTCCAAATGACATATCAAAAAGGAACCGAACAGCAAAGATACATAGATAGAAGCAGTGTTGCAAAAGGAGATTGATCCCCCCCCTGAATCCCATCCCTCCCGGACCCCCAACTCCCTCAAACTCCCTTCCCCACCCACCCCCTGTCCAGTGCTTAGATCTACCCCGTTCTGTAAACCGTCCTGCAAATGTTTTTTTAAAGTGTTTGGTATTTTATGGCTTATACTTAATAAATATACTTTTTTGCCTATTTTATTATCCTTTGCTGGATGCGACTTCATGATTTTCTTAAGCACACAATGCTAGTTATCTTCATTTAGATCACGCCCCTACTCGGCTAGGCCACACCCCTTTAAGAAATTTGCCACGCCCCTTTTAGAGCACCCCCAGTTTTTTTCCCACTTAAAGCCCTGGTTATACCCAATTATTACTTGTGTGCCAAAATGGAAAAATTTGACTGGGAGTGAAATATGTGTCTATTTTGTGCACGTAGTTAATCATTGGAGCACAGGTTTTCACAGGGTAGGACTGGGCATTAATTGCCCAGGCAAACACTAGAGTGAGAATTGTTTGCACTCAACTCTTGATAAGGACTAATGTTAAAACCAGTGCAAATCTGGAAATATATGTTATTCAGAGAAAAAGTCTGCTTTGTTAGGTGGGGTCTGAATCTCCTTTTATGACCAAACATTACAATCAGTTTGAAACCCCGGTCTCACTTATACATTAAACTTTCTAACCCAGACCTAACTTAAACCACCCTACCTTTATCTATAAAAAAAACTCTCTCAACATAAACAGAACTTCTTCATAGTGGCATTTTCCACACAACTCCCAAGTGTCCAAGACGTATGTAAACTTCGCATCCATGTCCACTTCTTATCCTTTTTGAACTCTCGTTCCCTCCTCTTTTGATGTCCTTGTTTGACACAAAAGCCCCGCCCCTCTCTCCAAACCTGCAACCTGCCTGTCGACCACTGCCATGCCTGGGTCGTGGAATTCGTCCGAAAACTCCCTGAGAGAGGCATAATAGGGACGCACCTTCACCGGGCACCACTATTGGGTTTTGTACCAGTTTTCTTTTACTCTATCACGTTGGATCTTCATCTGTGTGTTAAAAATTAGAATCCACACTGTGATGTCAGCACACAGATATAGAAGCAAGACTAGTATCAGATATTTAGGAGTCCTATTTAGTTTAATTAATTTAAGTAAGAATATTACGTTAAATATCCATTTCATAAAAGTGCAGAATAGCCAAAACATTTTTAGTATAGGGTTGTTATGTATGTTCAATTGTAAAGAGTGCACCACAGATTTTAAGCACGTGCTACAATTTGGAATTACAGTAGTAGTGACCTCTTGTTTACATCTGACGTAAAAGGTATGTCAGATGTTGCACAGATGTTGCAGGCCTATGACAGCCTGAGTTTACAGTACACTTACATGCTCAGGGGTCTGGGAGCAAAGCTATCCTTCAGATTTCCCACGATGTACAGGCACAGCCTTAAGACTACACAGTTGTTCTTTACAGAGATCACACTGGGTCAAACATATGAAAGCTAAGCTACCTTTCAGGTGAAAGCGACCTTATAGGTCTGAAAAATTGCAAAGGCACAGGTTTTGGTGTATACAAATATGTTGTTTCTAATCCTGAGCGCATAGATGGAAAAGGCCTTATTTTTTCTTTGTTATGCCTGTTATTCTGTAGTCTGATGGTGTCCTGGCTATGGATGTGCTGAGAGCCACCAGAAATGATGAGCTTGTCTGAAAGATAAGAAGCGATGTTGGTTGTGATGGCATTGTAAATGCAGCTGATTTAGGGGATGGTGACGCCGGCAAGCGGAGTCAAAGGAGTTCCAGCAGGAAAATGGTGATGTAATCATATTTCTGTAGGCACCGGATGAAGCATGCTTCAGCATGTAAGATGCCCTTAAGGGGTGCCAGTGAGGAGTCTGTGAGGTCATGGAGCATGGTGTTACCACCTTCCAGATGCAAGAGTATGGGGGCTTAAAGATCAGTTCTGAAGCCACTTTCTGGAGTATATGGTTTGCCTTTCTTAAAAAGAGAGAGCCTGTTGTAGGCTGTATCAGGTTGTTATGAAAATGTGCTCCTTGTGGGCAAGTTTAATGTTCAGGATGAATCCAAGTGACTTGGTGTTGGAACTGGGGTCACCAGCTCCCCGAGGGTAGCATGGCACGAGCGGGTAGGCATCCGAAAGCTTATGTGTTAAGCGACCATACAGCACAGGCAACCACTGAGACAGTAAAAATGGGCACGCAATGAGTGACACCACTCCAGTTAGTTTGTATAAAAATTAGATAACTTTTATAAAGAGCAGAGTCAGGGAAATCAAGAATTACAGTATCAATATCTCATTAGTTTTTCTTCAGAATACATATGTTTCAACACTTTGTAATAAATACTCAGAGGAATAAATATTAAACATCAGATAAATATTGAATATTAGATAACATTAAGTGTAGATAACCACAGGCCTGACCGTAGCCTTGCTTCTTGTCAGCACCTGTAAGAAATACATTAAGGAGACAACCAAATGACATTACATCACATTGGTTCTGCAGGCATTTTACCCGCTTCTCACCAAGCAAGGGTGAGCGTTTTACAGCAGAAAACATGTAAATAAATAACTGTAGGCTCCCCGTAAATACAGCACTAAGTGGGAGAAAAACATTTCATTAAAAATAAACAACCCCTTATGCAGGTATAACCATCTCCTTAATCAGGAATAACCACTTTAGGAATCACTCCCAGTAGGAATAAGCATTAAACAGTTCCATAGTAGAAGTAGAACTTTTCATTAGTTATGCACCAACATTTCATCCAGGAAGTAACCACTTCTCTGAGCAGAAGTAAACATTTAATAAGAGGTAAACCATGCATAAGGCCTAGGCTGAGCAGGACACTAGGCGAAATATGGATAACCCCTGGGTTTGGGCCTAACCCTCGCTAATACTCTTCATCCTGGTACTGTAGGCATTCTATTACATCCTCTAATCAGGGGTTATCCTTTTATGAATTGAGGCCTATAAACTGTGGGCCTTGGGACCTCTAAAACAGTCCAATACCAGGGTAAACACCCCCTTAATCTAGTAGGGACCTTTCATTAGGAATTATCCTGTTCGCAGGTGAGAACAACATTTCATGTAGAGCCATTCATATTCTCAATAGCAATAACTTATTTCAATAAAGATTAAAACATTCAATTAGCAGAAGTAACCATTTCCTTAATCAGGAATAAACAGGTCATTAGAACCCAGGCCCCATTAGCAATTTTGCGCAGCAAGCTCCTCAAATCGGCAGGGCCGGTAATAAGGTTTTCCTAGCTCCTGCAGCTTAAAAATAACAGCCCCTTATGTAGGACTAAACATTTCATTTACCCAGAATAACATTCTCCTCAAGCAGGGATCAACCTTCCATTAATTATATCTAAACCCTGTGCCTAAGAACCAGTAAGACAATGGCACATGAGCAGGAATTCTCAGGTTGGAACAAAACCTTTCATTAGACCGGCACAATTAACCAATTCCTTGCTCTGCAGTTCTTGACGCAGGGATAAAATATTTCAGTATTCAAGAGTATCCCTGTTGGTAGGTAGAAGTTAGAACACTGGGGCAGGAGTATAAAACATTCCATTAGGTAAGTACTCCATAAAAAGGCTCAACATTTCATGAGAGAATAAACGCTGCATTACTCAGCCATAAACATGCATAGGGCTACACTAACTGGCATGCAACTGTACCCCAGGCAGGGGTTAACTTTTATTAGCTGAGGCCCCCACGGTGTCTTTTGGGGGGGCCCTGGCCCAGTTCCAGTACTTGAAGGGGCCAATGGGGCTATTCCCCAGTTCAGGGAGCCTTCTGACACAGCGCCAGGCAGCAAATTCAGGTCCTGGGCACACAGCGCCTCGCTGATGCAGCGCTTGAAGTTAAAGACAGATGCTGGATGTACAGCGCTTCACAGTACCTCAAGGGTCCCCAAGCAGCAGCCGAGCTCTCAGGTTCACAACGCTTCGCAGTAACAGCGCTGGTAATGGCTTTCTGCTGTCAGTTGTAGGGGAAGGGAATATGGCAGTCCTGGAGATAGCGCTTCTCTGGTACAGCGCTTCGCAGGGGACACAGCAGTTCTGGGAGCTAGCGCTCAGACAGCAGTAGCGCTTGGGCAGTTTCCACAATAGCGCTCCTGGCAGCCACAGATCCTCAAATGACAGCGCTGGGCACTCAGGGTTAGTTACAGCCCCAGTGCTTCGCAGGCACAGCGCTTCTCTTGGGCCATTCCCATAAATAGGCAGTTCAGGTAGCGCCAGCAGGACAGGTAGTCCAGGGTGCTAGCGCTAGGGAATAGGAGCGCTTAGCCAGCAGGCAGTTTATTTTAGTTGGAAGCAAACCAGCAGATCAGACAGGACAGGCCACACAACAGTGGCAAACCAGCAAAAGGGGGTCCCAGGTGGCGTCAGGGAGCGCGGGGAGCGACACAGCACCAATACCTGGTTGTCTTCTCAATAGTCATGTGGTGATTTGGTTTCTTCTCGGCGCTTTATGTTTCTTGCGCCCTTGTAAATAGCAGTCTCTGGGTTCCTTGAAGGGGGGGTTGGAGTTGATGGCTAGTACCAAATCTCCTCAGCCGGTCTCCTCAGGTGGACTCTGGGTTCCCCTCCCGCCGGGCCAGATCAGGGGGTAAGTTTAGGATTCCTCAACACTTGGTAGGCAGCACCTAGGCCCTGTCACTCCCAGTGTCATAGGTCCCTGTCTAGGCCCCACTGCCTAAAACTCCTGCGTAGGTTCTTCCCCAGGTCTGTGCTCCCTCAGTCTGACAGGAAAGTTTCCCTCCCTTTCCTTATTTAGTGCAGTTGGCAGTGGCAGTTGGTGTCACCTCACCTGTTCCAGAAGGTTCCAGGAGGTTCTAGGAGGTTCCACCATTCTGGCTATGGGCAGGCTGGCAGGCTAGCATTGATACATTGTTTGAAGGTTCTAGCCAGCTCCTGGCTACTAGAATGCGCCTGAAAGGACCACGCTGCAGTAGCAGGGGTCAGTGGCAGCCATGTTAGGGGAAGAGGGCACCTGCACCTTAACATTAGTTCAACATTACACAGGTCATCTCCACTACACAAGGCCTATACCCTTTTATTACAATGGGGGACATCCTAAGTTAAGGGAATAAAAAGCGAAACATTTCTGGGAAAAGGGCCAAGTCCTACACTTGATATTTGATGAAAGTTAAGGTTTGAGGCTATCAAGGTTTACGTCGTTAAGCCTGGCACACATACATTGTGCGCATCCGACAGCAAATACATTCTAAGATTACACATATAGTATAGGGTCTGGCTTTGACAGCAAAGCTATTTCTCAGATATCTTATAGCTGATGGCGATTGGCAAGCGATTTATACTCCAGATCACCTCCTGTGGCACATATATTGAAAGCTATTATATTCAGTGTTGTGGAGCACCATTTTTTAAGGCAAGCCTTTCAAAGCAACAAAATGTGCCACAAAGCTTGAGACCTACTTTTGAAATGCCCCAAGAAAAAACGTGTAGGATAAAAATAGCTCAGTGTCAAATACAGTTCCTTTAATTTGTGTACGGTGTAAATACAGTTATAATTGGGAGTTTAGCAGTGGATACAAGCTATTTAAATTAGGGAGACTCAAAAAAGTGAAAGACATCTTTATTAGTGAATATTTAAATTTGCATGTAAACCCCTTGCATATAAGTTAGGGTACATCTGTGCAAGCTACTTCCACACACTCGGAACATGTAAAGCATATTTTATACACAGAAAACCATATCACAAGCAGCAGCAGGCACATGGGCTTTTTAAGCAGGGCACCCATGAAACGCTGAGGCATTGGGCCAAAGCTCAGTTTGCCTAGGGCTTAAAACGCTCCTGCTAGGATAACATAACCGATTTCAGGGAAGGGTCTACTTGGCATAAGATATAAATTGTGAGGCAAGGGACAAGATTAACTTTGAAGTGAACCCTCTTTCACAACAGCACTCTTGTGGACTCCAGTGATGCCTTGTCCTGTATTAGTCGCAGGTCAACTCAACCTCACCTGCTTTGTTTCAAAGTCCCACTCTTTCCCACATAAATGTTTAGTTTAAGATGGCTTGGTTAGAAATAATACATTCAGTTTTCCTAACTAAACCTAAGCTTAAACCAATGGTATTTTCATTGAATCTGTATTTTTTTTAAATTTGTTTGTAATATAACACAAAGTCTTTCCATAATTTCTTTCCTTTTTATGTGTGAAATTTCTCTATTGAATTTTATCCTCACGTTCTGTTTTTTCAAGGACATCAATTATTTTCGGCAGCATATACAAATCTGATTAGGGATATCTGAAACTGTTTCTTAAAATTCAAGTATATCCATTTTGTAATTGGCTAAGTCCAATAATGGATTTTTTAATTCAAGGAAAGTAAAGGCAACACCTGGAGAAATAGTGTTCTCAGAGAGTGGATCGAAGTATTTAGATTCAATATAGTCCGCAATATTCTTGACTTGTGCGGGACTAGAGTGAAGAGCATATTTTAGTGCTTCCAATAAGAATATTAGTCTTTTGACAACCTTATGTAAGCACACACTTTCCTATTGTAGAATAATCTGTAAAGAGGATGTTGATATGATTCAACGTGGTGTCACACATGTGATTTCTCAAACAAACTAAGAATGTCCTTGGAGGTTAGTAATGGTCCAAAATGGGCAGACAGCTAACTTTTGGAAAAGTTTTATTTTTTAAGTAGTGACGACAATTTATATGTCATTAGAAGTGTCCTTAAATTCAGATTGGATGTATTTGTGATATTACAAATAGAAGTGCATTTCCATTCATATCCGGGGTTTTGTTTTTTCCGGATCACTGACATAATATAGAATGCCAAAATATCAACCTACCAAAATATCGAGGCAAAAATATAGAATGCCAAAATATCGACCTCGTATCTCCAAACAGGTAAGTACAAAAATATTGAATCAAAAATATCGATGTAAAAAATATAGTTAGTCAAAATATCGAATTTTTTAAAATGCTTTAAATTAATTAAAAATGAATGAAATAATAATATAATTAACTTAAACATACTTAAAATACTTAAATAACCTTAAATTAATAAATAATTAATGTAAGTAAAAAAACACCATATAAATTGATTTGTTAATACATACATATATATATATAAATGTAATATTAATAAAAAATTTACAATATTTTTACCGTAGGATAGCGGAAAGGGTAAAATTTACTATTACCACTCCAGTGAGTGCAACAGTAGGGAAAGGGTTGGATAGCGTAGAGGTAAAAATTACTATTTCCACTCCAGAGAGGGCAACAGTAGGGAAAGCGTTGGATAGCGTAGGGGTAACAATTACTATTCCAACTCCAGAGAGTGCAACAGTAATGAAAGCGTTGGATAGCGTAGGGGTAAAAGTTACTATTCCCACTCCAGAGAGTGCAACAGTAGGGAAAGCGTTGGATAGCGTAAGGGTAAAAATTACTATTCCTACTCCAGAGAGTGCAACAGTAGGGCAAGCGCTGGATAGCGTAGGAGTAAAAATTACTATTCCAACTGCAGAGAGTGCAACAGTAGGGAAAGCGCTGGATAGCGTAGGTGTAAAAATTACTATTCCCACTCCAGAGAGTGCAACAGTAGGGAAAGGGTTGGATAGCGTAGGGGTAAAAATTACTATTCCCACTCCAGAGAATGCAACAGTAGGGAAAGCGTTGGATAGCGTAGGGGTAAAAATTACTATTCCCACTCCAGAGAGTGCAACAGTAGGGAAAGCGCTGGATAGTGTAGAGGTAAAAATTACTATTCCCACTCCAGAGAGTGCAACAGTAATGAAAGCGTTGGATAGCGTAGGGGTAAAAATTACTATTCTCACTCCAGAGAGTGCAACAGTAGGGAAAGCGTTGGATAGCATAGGGGTAAAAATTACTATTCCAACTCCCAAGAGTGCAACAGTAGGGAAAGCGCTTGATAGCGTAGGGGTAAAAATTACTATTCCCACTCCAGAGAGAGTGCAACAGTAGGGAAAGCGTTGGATAGCGTAGGGGTAAAAATTACTATTCCCACTCCAGAGAGTGCAACAGTAGGGAAAGCATTGGATAGCATAGGTGTAAAAATTACTATTCCCACTCCAGAGAGTGCAACAGTAGGGAAAGCGTTGGATAGCGTAGGGGTAAAAATGACTATTCCCACTCCAGTGAGTGCAACAGTAGGGAAAGCGTTGGATAGCAGGAGGATAAAAATTACTATTCCCACTCCAGTGAGTGCAACAGTAGGGAAATCGTTGGATAGCAGGAGGGTACAAATTACTATTCCCACTCCAGTGAGTGCAACAGTAGGGAAAGTAAATACTTCATATATAAATAAAAATAAAGTAAATATTAATACCAATTACAAATTAATTAAAATAATTAACACTTTTATATAATATATTAATTAATCAATTAAAAATACAAAATCAAAATTAATTAATAAAAATAATTACCTACTAATACAAATTATTTACCAATTAACAATAAATTAATTAACAATTAAATAATAATTAAAAATTAGATTAAAAAAAGATTTAAAAAATAGAATAACTTACAATTAAATTACTCCCCACCCTATTCCCCTATAAACCCACAACCCACTACAGACAATAAATTAATAAAATTAACATAATTATCAATTAATAAATCAATTAAAATTAATTACCCATTATATTTTAATTGATTACCAATTAATAATTAATGAACAATTAATTCAAAATAAATACAAATAAATAAATTAACATATTTAATTATTTATAATTAAATTACTTCCCACCCTATTCCCCTATAAACCTACAACCCGCTACAGAAAATAAATTACTAAAATTAACATATTTATCAATTAATCAATTAATTAAAATTACCAATTATATTTTAATTAATTACCAATTAATAATTAATTACCAATTAATTGAAAATAAATATCAATAAATAAATTAACATATTTAATTAATTATAATTAAATTACTTCCCACCCTATTCCCCTATAAACCCTCAACCCGCTACAGAAAATAAATTACTAAAATTAACATAATTATCAATTAATCAATTAATTAAAATTCATTACCAATTATATTTTAATTAATTACCAATTAATAATTAATTAACAATTAATGCAAAATAAATACCAATAAAATTTTTTACATATTTAATTAATTATAATTAAATTATTTCCCACCCTATTCCCCTATAAACCCACAACGCGCTACAGAATTATATTACTCAAAATTTAAATACCATAAAAATAATTAATTAATATAAATAATATAATAAATATACACTTTTCAAACATATACTAACATAAAAAACACTTTAAAAATTGATATTAACTTACTTACCTCAAATTCGATATTTTTGTAGTCTATATTCTGCCCATTCTGTATTTTTGTAGTCTATATTCTGTCCATTCGATATTATGTCCATTCTATATTTTTTGATTCAATATTAATGCTATCCTATTCGATATTTTTGTAGTCTATATTCTGTCCAGTCGATATTGTTTCCATTCTATATTTTTTAATTGATATTAATGCATATCGATATTAAAAACTCGATATTTTGACTCTATACTGTTTTTTCCCTGTAAGTCTTCACTAGATATTGTTTTATTGTTTGACTTGATTCATTTCTTCTCCTACTACATTCCACGTAAGACTACATAACACTGGCCTTCATGCATGACTTAAATTGCATAATTATTCTGTTGATGGTAACTCCATCAGTAAAGTATTTTTCAGTGCTTGATGTATGTGTCTAAGTCCCCTGAAAAATGTTACAGAAGTTTGGTCTTGTTAGTTGTTACTTCTGTAACTTATGTATTTTATAGGTTGTAATTAAATGGTCAAGGGTTTTGACTCGATTCATTATGAAAATGAAGAGTTTTCTTTTGACATGAAATGCTTCTTCAACAATATGTTGAGCATATTGTTTCTCTATGAATTTCTCTGTCTTTTTTACTTATGAATGGAAGTGTTGGAAACAGATTTTCCTGGACATGTGTTTTATAATGCTTTGCAGTTAGACGTCTAATGTCTCTTTTTGTGAAGGTGTATATTTTTCTTGAATAGGCAGCATTGTCTTTGCTGTTAAAAGCGCTATCTGTCTCAACTGCTTGTTATTAACCGTTTTACAAACAAAGTTAGTGTGGGTAGAAAAATTAGAAGCATTTATTTAGTTGTACCAGTTCAGTTGTACAGTAGTTTATGTTTAGGTGTCATGCTTCTCTCTTTTCAATAATTTTTTCCCTCTCTATAGGATAATTTCCTTTGCTTTTTAGGCATTGTGTTCAGTTGAAATAGAGCTCTATTGATTCCTAACAGTCAGCAGAATCGCTGTGGTTGTTAGTGGTATTTAGTACTATTGAGCAGTGTTTTATCCCACTGTTATTAACCAATCACATAATGCTTTACTTCTTAATTTTATTTATTATCTCACTTTCTATTTGTTTTCATTGCCATGTGACCAGAAATGTGCATTTCAAATGCTTTTGTAAACTTGTTAAAAGGCATTGTTGTACACTAGTTTATTCTCTAACCTTACTTTAGGTTTTGGTATTATTGTGCCACACTGGTAGCCCAACTTGTATTTAAGCCAATAATTGTCCTTCTTTCAAAATGAAATTGTTGGAATGATGTAGTATCCTTAGGGCCAATCATCTAACTCTTTATATATTTGTTTGCCTCTTTTTTCCTTATTCTTGTGTGTGTGTGTGTGTGTGTGTGTGTATATTCAAGATTGTTTGTTTGGTTAGGTGGGTATAATTTCATTTATATTTTGGGCCAGACAGCATGCTAAGAAAGTAGGGGCTGAAAGTTAATTAGGTTTGAAAGGATTTGAAGTAACATGGATTGATGAAAGAGGTTTGAAATGGAATCAGTTACTCCCTCTACATTCCTCTGTTAGTAGGTGGGACCATCCCTACTTTATGTTTATTCACTGTGGTGGCAATGATATAGGACACTTAACTGGAGTTAGATTGGAAATAGAGATGAAGGAGGCCTTTTCCATCTCAATGTCTGTGTTTCTGAACACACATTTTATGTTCTCAAATATTTATCAAAGACAAAGGTGCAAGAGGAGTATGGGGCAGCATGCCCCCCTCCCCCTCCTAGGCTGTTTCAAGCCCCGGGGATCACCACTTCCCCTGGGCTAATTCAACAACAGTGCGGGGGTCTGCACGAAGCCCCCACACCCTGGAGACTACCACCTTCTCGGCCCAAAATAACATTTTAAAGTGGGAGGGTGGCATGCAGCCCCCCCTGTGCCATATACAGCCCCAGGGACCACCATCTTCCGCAGGCCAGCCTGTCAATACAGAAGGAGAGGGGCAATGTGGTACTGCCATTGACTGATGTGCCCAGCCCCAGGACATAGCTGTTTCCTCTGACTTGGCAGCAAGTGAAAGCTATGGCAGCACTCTGGCTTCCTGGGAACATAGTTTTCATCTTTTTCAGCGGGCAGGGATACAGATAAAATGATTGCTCTCATAAACAGGGAGCTGTATGTTTAGCAGCTCCCTGTGTGTAATAGGAATGCTGGCTACCTCAGGCGGTGGTGAGCCAGCATAGACCGCAGGGGCATTTAGGTTACCCCACGATCTCCAATTGTGCTGACTGGGTGCCCCGGGTTACCTCCGTTGCACCCAGCATTTGACGGCTGGGCCCAGGGAGGGGTGCTGCAATGCCCCCCTCCCCTGTGCAGATGAGGGTAAAACAGAGGACGGAAAAACAAGCAGAAAAGGCAAAACGTAGGGCAGAAAATTGAGCATGAATGGCAAAACAGAAGGCAGACAAAAGAGCCACAAAGGCAAAGCAGAGGGTAGAAACACAACAAGAAAAATGCCAAACATAGGGAAGAAAAAAACAAGCAGAAGAGTCAAAACAAGACAGACAAATGAGCAGGAAAGGAAAAACAGAGCAGAAGAGAGCAAAACAAAGGGCAGAAAAAATGAGCAGGAGAGTGAGAACAGAGGCAGAAAAAGGAGCAGGAAAGGCAAAACACAGGGCAGCAAAACAAGCAGGATAGGCTCACACACCCAATCAGAGACTCACCTACTCTCAAACCCACTCAGAGACTCATGCACTCACTCACAGACCCACTAATACACTCACACACCTGCTCACAGACCCATTTAGACACTCATGCCCCTACTCACAGACCCCTCAGAGACTCACACACCTACTCACAGACCCACTCAGATTCACACACCCACTCACAGACCCACTCAGACTCATGCACCCACTCACAGACACACACAGAGATCCACTCAGAGACTCATGCACTCACTCACAGACCCACTCAGAGACTTATGCACTCACAGATCCAGAGACCCATGCACCCACTTACAGACTCACTCAGACACTCACGCACCCACTCACAGGCCCTCTCAGGCACTCATGCACCCACTCACCGACCCACTTAGACACTCATGCACCCACTCACAGACCGACTCAGAGATTCAAACACTCCCTCACAGACCCACTCAGAGACTCATGCACCCACAGACCCTTAGGAGATTCAAGCTCACTCACACACCATTCAGAGACTCATGCACCCACTCACAGACTCACATAGAGACTCGCGCACCCACATACAAACCTACTCAGACACTCATGTGCTTACTCATGGAGGCACTCGCAAACCCCTAAGACATTCTGACACCCACTCAGATGCTAACGCACCCACTCAGACACTCATGCACCTACTCAGACACTCATGCACCCACTCACATTCCCACTCACTCTTACACCCACTCACACACTCAGTAAAAAACGTATGCAGCCACTCCCAGACCCACTCAGAAACTCATACATCTACTGACAAATCCACTCTCACTACCACTCACTGACGTACTGAGACACTCATGCACTCACTCACATACTCACTGTCAAAGGTTACTGGTTACAGTTAAGGAATGTAATTTAAAAAAACAACATAGAAATTCACAAGAAAAAAGGTTACAGGGACGTTATAGTCAGGAAATAACATTAAAAAAGTAGAAATTCACTAAAAAAAATAATTACAGGGACGTTATAGTTAGAAAATAGAATTAAAAAAAAGCTTACAAATTCACTGAAAAAAACAAAGGTTACAGTTAGGCTCAGATCCCACTCGTACAAAGCCATTCACCGTGTCATTCACCATTTACAGCCACTTACACACCCACTTACTCACCCATACACTCACAGTGCCATTCACTTACTCCTACAGCCACTAACACACACACTTGCTCACCCATACATAAACACCCACTCACTCACTCATGTATACAGTCTCTCCAATACCCACTCACTCATCCATACACCACTTACATACCCACTCACTCACCCATACAGGCACTCACATAGCCACTCACAGACCTACTGAGACACTCATGCACTCACTCGCATACTCAATGTCAAGGGTTATTGGTTACAGTTAGGAAATATAATTAAAAAAACATGGAAATTCACTAAAAAAACAAAGATTACAGGGACGTTATAGATGGGAAATAACAATAAAAAAGTTGAAATTCTCTGAAAAAAACAAAGGTTACAGGGACGTTATAGTTAGGCTCAGATTCCACTCGTACAAAACCATTCACCCTCTCATTCACCATTTAAAGCCACTTACACACCCACTTACTCACTCACCCATACAGACACTCAACAAGCCACTGACTTTCTCATACAGCCACTGATACACCCATTCGCTTATCCATACAAAAACCCACACACCCATCTATACAGTCTCTTACATACCCACTCACTCACTCATCCATACACCACTCACATGCCCACTCACTCACTCTTGCAGGCACTCAGACAGCCCCTTAACTTAGTTTTATATGTTTTACACTCAAAATGTTTAGAAATCACTCACAATCACTGGATGATCACATCAGTGATGTCACAGTGATGTCACTGACCATGTCACCAAGGTGTACCTTGTCGCTAGAGGTTCTCTGCGGGAATACCCCATGGTATGTGCAACTGGGGCGGAGTCCTGAGAAACTGCATAGGGGAGTGTCCAGGGTGTGCTAAATTAGTGAAGAGTTCTACCCTGTTGTGAGAGGTTGCATGTTGAAGTACCCCATAGAGTGAAAATTGGGGAAAGTGTAGCATTCTTGTGATGCTTAGAATGCCTTCTGAATACGTAGGATCAATCCCTATCTCCAGAGGCAATGACAGATGCCAGGTGATACCGGGAATCTAGGGTTGCTCCAGAAAATAATACTCATCAAGAAGAAAAAAAATGGAGACCAGAAAGCCTTCCAGCTGACCAGGAAAAGCACAAATGTGAAGAACAAAGAATAACAAGCAGGAACTGGAGAAGGCAGACAATCCACGGAGTCCAGAGAGGGAGAAATCGAGTAGAAACAATTACAGCACAACTGGCCACAAAATGGCCACCTATTAAATAGTGTGAAAAAGGATGTGAGACAATCTTGACTTGGGTGGGTCATCTTGCACTGAGACCAATACTGGTCAAAAAAGTTGAGAAGTAACAGTAAGAATAATTGCATGTCAAGATTTTCCACAATAATTCATAATTTAAAGAACAACACATACTGAAAGTGAGTACATTCTCACCAGAACTCTGAGATTGCAAAGAATCCTTCTGTACATGGTGCAGTATGATCTCCTCCACGTACAGGAAGTACTTAACACTTAATCCCTTGTGTGGCTCATCCGACTTGAATGCATGAAGACAGGAGAGACGACAGTTGAAAACCCTGCCAGAAACAAAAAAGAGAGTCCATATGGCTGAGGATACGTGGACAGAACCCGCCTGAAGCCTAGTCTGCTGCACACCTGAAATGAAAGAACGCGATCAACGATGTAATTTGAGATGTCATCAGTGTTGTCATAAATAATGCCGTAGAACATGCCATAAGTGATGCAATATGTGAGGTCATAAGCAAAGCAAGGCTGGGCTGCTAGTTATAATTAGCTCTGCTGACTATATATACATTTTATTTATTTATTTTAAAAGTTTTATATAGCGCTAACTTGACCCGTGGGTATCAAAGCGCTTCACATATACACAGCAGAAAAAGGTTGCATCACATAGCATGATCTAAGGAAGCAAAAAATATATAAGCAAAAGCATAATAATTAGGCAAACCAAGGAGAGATAAAGGTTGCATTACATAGCATGAACTAAGGAAGCAAGAGAAATATAAGCAAAAAAATAACAAAAAACATAATAACGTGTAAATTTGTGTTTTTATTTTAATTCAAAACGTTATTGTTGTCAGTGACATATTCACCTAACTATAATGTTACTTTAACCATCGTTTTTTTAGGTGAATTTCTAAGGCTTTAAAAAAAAAAAGATCTTTTTATCACACCTAACTAAAACATTACTCGAATGTCTGTTTTTTTCATTGAATTTCTAGCGCTTTTTTAACATAAAGTGAAATGTTGTTACTAAACATGAAGCTAACCCACTGCTAGTCACGGCCTTAGACCGTGACGGTGGGGGGTTTGCCACAGGACCTTATATTTTTTAAAGGGGACGGGAGCCCAGTGATCCCTCTTGGTCCCTCTCCCAGAACTTTATTAGGCCCTGGAGACCCCATCTCCCAAGTACCTTTTTTTAAAGGGGGGTGGGTGGGCAAATGGCCACCTTCCCTGAGCCTTATTAGGCCCTGGTGACCCGATCCCCCAGAGCCTAATCTAGCTTCCTGACAGATTTGGTGTAATTCTGTTCAGCAGTTTTTGCCGTAACCTTGTCTAAGGAAGTGTATGGAAAATGCATTGGTATTTGCATTTTGGAACCTGCTTTTTTCGCTGCGCTCGCCTAGCGGGTCACCCTGAAACGTTCTATTTACAAACTAGTAAAAAATGAGCACCTTTGTGGAAAGTTTTGTCAAACGGTGTCAAAGTTATTAGCAACACAAAAAACACTTTATATATATATATTCACTGAAAAAAGCAAAGGTTACATGGATGTTATAGTTGGGAAATAGAATTTAAAAAACCTTAACCCCTTGCGTGCTTCTGTCGGCCTCTGGCCGTCACGCGCACTACCTTCGTAGTGCTGCCCACGTCGGTTGGCCGACGTGGCCCCTCCCATTCTGCTGAACTGCCGCACCACGGCGTAATTGACATTGCGGTTAGGCTGTTAAAAATTCACTGGGAAAAAACCAAAGGTTCCAAGGACGTGTTACTTATGCTCAGAATTCACTCGTACAAAACCATAGTACTTCTGCAGTTATATTTTCCTGAGCTAACCATAACTTACACTCCCGCAATGCACTGCTTATAATCTCACATACTACATCACTCATGACATGTAGTAGACCCTGTGTGGAGAACATGCAGAGTGCGCATGACGGTTTGGCCGGCTCCAGACGGCCAGCCAAACCATCATGCCCACTTAAGGTGCTGCCACCACTCCTCGCCCTGTGATGCGAGGAGTCCAGTCCTGCCGACCTGGCTTCAACTGCAAGCTAAATACAAAAAACAAAATGATAATAACTGAACATTATTATCATTTTATTTTTTTGTATTCAGCTTGCAATTGAAACAGTGGGATGACGCTCCTCCGCCTTAGAGGAGGAGCCGCTGCTGATGTGAGGGACCTGGTGCCTTGGGCCAATAAATATATGAAAGCCTTACTAGAGCTTAGACACAGCCTGGTCTAGAAATGCCAAATTTCTAAAAATATGTTTATTTACTTTGTCATGAAAGAGAAGTGTGCACGTTTTCAGTCCTGCTCAGTAGCATGGAGCAATGCGGTCCATTTAATATTTTTATGCTACACTAAATGCAGTGGCCGCTATGATTCCTTGGTGTAGGAAGAACATTACACCAACTTCTTTGGAAACTGTCAAAGTAAGACGATTATGAAGGGACACAGACTTATTGTGCTGGTTCCCCATACAGTTAAAACATTGCTGACTCGCACATGTTGTCAGCATCCTGCAAACAGTTGCTTCACTAAGTATGAGAAGATTATCCTGGCGAAAGAGAACATTTCAGTTAAAAGCTACAATACCCTGAATACTGCAACACTTTTGTCATTGCCAAAGGAGGAACTTGATAATGAAATAGATGAAAGTACCCATGATTGTATTAATGTGACAGCATTGTCCACCACATCAAGACATGATATTCAAGATTTATCACTGAAATTGGCTCATTTTATTTTATTTGTGCATGATTTTTATCTGAAAGACCACTATGGAACTCTTTGAGAAGCATATGCAGTTTGTACAATATCATATATTGTGGAAGCATCATACTTGTGTAATGTCACTTCGGCACAAGTGGCAGAATTGATTTCAATCACAAGAACATGCCGCATGGCCAATGGATTTAGTGTTACAATTTATGCAGATAGCCAATAAGGCTTTGGAGGGGTCACAAAGGGGGTTCTTGATATCCACTGGCACTTTTATTAGATATGGGCACAAATTATGGATTTCATAGAGGCCTTACAGTACCCAAAGAAAATTGTTGTTCATTAAATGTGCCGCACACAAGAGTGGAGGTGACATGGTTTCAGTGGGCAATAATTTTGCAGATTAGGTTGTGAAGTACTGTGTTCTTGTGTCTGGTCCATTGGGAACAAATGAAAATAAGAATATGAATTGGAAAATGTCAATAGTTTCTTGTCAATGTCAGCCCAATTACTTGATGAGTTGAGGAAACTGCAAAATGAAGTGCCAGAGGATGGAAAGAAAAGATGAGAGAAAGCAGGATAGTCAAGAGACAAATAGGAGTTTTGGATGTCATGCGATAAGAGAGTCATATACATGAGTCTATGTTGTTGCAGATGGCAAGATACATTCATGGGCCTACACACATGGGACGTGTTGATATTTTGTCAGTTTTTAAAAAATATTGGTTTAATTCACATTTCAAGAAGATTGCAGAGCCACTATGTAGGATATGTGTTACCTCCCAACAGGTGAATAACGGTAAGAGACAAATGTGACCATGAGTCCCATAGGGAAATCAGGAAGTCCCTTTACAAGATTACAAATAAACTTTGTTGAAATGCCCCTGTGCAATGGTTTAAGGTATATTTTAGTGGTTGATTGATTGTTTAGTACATGGATGGACACATACCCAACAAGAGGTTTTGATGCTCTCAATGTAGCCAAGCTTTTATTAAGGGAGTTGATCACTAGATTTGGTTTGCAACTTCTTTAGCTTTAGATAGCTGAACTCATTAAAACATATTAGCCATGAGAAGTCTTTGCATGGCACTGAAACTGGAGCATAAATTCCATTGTGGATATCATCCAGAAGCATCAGGAATGATAGAGAGGGACAATGGTTCTCTGAAAGAAAAGTTAGCCTAAGTGTGTGCATCTACAACATTGAAATGTCCAGGTGCCCTCTCTTAGTTCTGTTGAGTATGAGGAGTACATCCAACAAGGCTTGTCTCCCCATAAAGTCTTAATTGACCGAGCTATGAAGGTTCCTAATATTCCTTCAACTTCACTTGTGAATATTACTGATGATATTCTTCTGGATTATTGCAAGAGTTTGGCTGATCTGGTATTCTTTATGACTTGTTGGATGAATTTGGCTACACCTTCATCAAGTGAAGAACCCTGCCACGACCTAGAGCTTGGTTATTGGGATGTGGTGAAGAAGCATGTTCGAAAGACTTGCTTGGAACCTCTATGCAAAGGATCTTACAAAATGATCTTAGTGACGAATACTGTTGTGAAGTGTGGAGATTTGCCAGATTGAATCCTTGCATCTCACACGTAGAAAGTGAATACTGCAGATGAAAAAGTGGTGACACAAACCACTAATTCACAGAGTCAATCTTGAGTTTGCTGCATTGATCGAGAGTGGGGGAAACAAAGACTTCAAAAAGTACAAATTCAACAAAAACAATGAGAAAAACTTTAAAAATCTGACCTCTGAAAACTCTAAGAGCAACTCAAGATGATCTAGTTGCAAGTTGCGTAAATCGTGAAACAAATAAGGATACAAATGAGGCAAGTGGAATAAATCTGACTGAAGATGAAAGGTTGACACGAGCGGATTGATCTAAAGACCTGATAGAATCAAAAAAATGGAGCACATCGCCTGAAACAGTAACAAATCTGAATGAAAGAGATTCTGAAATGCCTACGGTGAGTAAATCAACATGAGTAAGAGTGCTAAACAAGAAGTACACAGCTCCTGAATTGACATATTTATCAAATTTTGAACCCGAAGAAAAATGCATTGATCTGAGACACTATTGATTTCTGCTGAAGGACCCTTCATAAATAGTAATGAACTGAGAATGAAAGTGATCAACATTGAATCATTTCCTGATGGAGTAATGGAACTGCATTTTTGAATCTTTGAGAAGAAAATTTTTGATTTTGATTTTCCATAGAATGCCTGTTTAACTATCTTAGATTAGAATTTTAGACTGACATTTTTATGTTTAAGCTCATTTTTTTTTTATAGTAATGCCAGTTTTGAAAAAAATCTATTTTGTACTGTCGGTATCCAACTGAAGATAGCTTGGTGTCTACATTGAACTTTATAAACAGAACTGCTGAATTATAAGCATATATTTGCTTGTATCAACGTATCTTGAAAACTAAATTTACTTACATCAACTATCTAACATTTTTGAGCAACATAATTCTAAATAAATATTGTACCTTGTTTAGCTATTTAGTTGTCATTTTTTAAAGTTCTTATGAAAAGAAGATGGCTACTTCCACATTTTCTTTGGCATTAAAAATAGTTGTTACGATTTTCATACTAATAATATTGATCAGTGTATTAGTGACTCTGATCAAGAGTGGATCATGCTTCAGAAGATAAAAATGATTTATATCATAGTAACAGTAAGAGAAATTTGTAGATTAGACCATAAAAATATTTCTGTTGCATATTTTACGAAAAACACTTATGTTAATTTGTTTACAGAATACCAGAAGATAATGAATGTAACAAATTGTTACTTACATACTAACCTGCCTACTTCTGTTACAGAGGCAGCAACATATATTCAACTTCCTTTGTAATACCTTATGTCTTGCAGCATCTATTGTCAATTCTATTGGGACAGGATCTACTGGATGAGTATGAAGCGGATTGTGAGTTATCTTTTGATAAATTAGCTGAAATTAAGAATTTGACTTCTGCTAACAACTGAACAATAGATCTATTACACTACCTAACTGAAGTCTTAATATAACTAATGATAAGAATGTGTGTAACTTAACTGATGTAGAGTGCAACTTGATTAGAGAAATGTATTAAAGAAGAGTGAAATTTAGTAGAAATGCAGTAGAAGCAAAATAGATTCAATTAGAGGAAGAAGCTGAGGAGAAATGTAGAAATTCAAAGATACATCCTAAACTTAAAATTAATCAGAAGAGCAACATTCCAAATTCACTCCCAACAGGCCGATAGAAATGCAATATTTTTTTATTTATTGACATTTATTTAAGGATGAATATGGAAATACTTTTATTCCACCGGTGCTTCGACGTCATTGTCAAGTCAAGTCAAGTTATATATATGATCCATGAGAAATATGATGAATGGGAAACTTGAGAGATGATTGGGTCAAATGAGTGCAGTTAAAATTATAGAGTTGATAGAGATTATTTGTTGGGTAATGATCCTATATTTAGGGGCATTTATTATGTCTATTGTAAAACAGTTTATTTTAACTTCCCAAATAACTGGGTAGGTTCCTGCTATCTTGCATTCGTTTTTCCAAGAGTGTATCATGCAGGTGAGATGAATGAGATTAGTGACACAAGTCTTAAATAAGTGAAACTGGAGTTTGTAATTTCCTTATGGACATATTTGATGTGTTGATTCCTCCAATTGGTCTGCCTTCGAATGATGTGAAAATCTGAGAATTGTATACCTTAGTGGACCGTCTGGCTACTAATGCTGCAGGTGCTAAAATGAATGATGAAATTATAGCCATTCGTGCAATGATTTTCCAAAATTTGCTTGTTTTGGATATTATTATTTTTTATTATTATTATTGTGTCTTGTAGAGTGCTTGGCTACTCTGAAGGATTTCACTGAGCTGGACCTAGGTAGGATGAATTAAGCCCACATGTTAGAACAACCAGGTCTTTAAATTCTTGTGGAACACAACGAGAGAGATACAACTTCGCACAGATTCCAACCTCCCATACGCATTAAGTGGATTCTAGGCACTTTGCAGAGAGACTGGTTGAGTGATCTGAGCGTGCGCGCTGGTTGGTAGGGCATCACCAGATCTTGAATGTATTGTGGGCCTGTGCCGGATCTAGCCTTGTGCACGCAGCACAAGGCTTTAAACTGTATTTGCTTATCCATAGTCAGCCAGTGGAGCTCGTGGAGAAGATTTGTCACAGAAGCACACTTCCGAAGGTGATAGAGCAGCCTGGCTGCAGCATTCTGGACTACTTGAAGGCGCCCAATGAATATCTTATCTGCTCCTAGATATAAAATGTTGCCCTTGTCAATTCTTGAAAGAATCATTGCTTGGATCACAGTTTTTGCGCTGGCATTGTGATCACGCTGATGATCTTTTTTACCCAGCAAAGGACTGTGATTCATGTTCATGCCACCATGGCTACCTGCAGCTTCATTGAAATCTTCTCGCCCAGCCATACGCTAAGGTTCTTTACCTTGGGAGACTATTCTGGAAGGGTTACGAGAGCCTCCGGCCAATTCTGAGGGCTTTTACCCAGAACCATGACCTTGGTCTTCTTGCTGTTAAGTTTGAGTTCGCTTTCACTTATCCAGGTAGAGCTCCTGCTCAAGCACATGTTCAAGGATCCGGTGCTGTATCCTGTGCAGATGACAGGGAGAAGATAATGTGCATGTCATTCGCAGCTTTCCACCACATCCATGAGGGGATGTACGTATATGTTGAAAAGCATCGGAACAATGATGATGCAAAACTTCAGTATCGAACAATGGGGAGGAGAACTGGGAGAGAAGGGCAAGAGCACCGTTTTCACATTGGGCACGTAGTTATGTATGTCACATGCATTCCCAGGGCAACAACTCGTATTCCTGATCCATGATCTGTTTCCTGTCTTTAAATGTGAAGGGAATTAATTCGCCTTTGAAGTGGAAAAATGTCCACACCTTTATAGTGTCTCTTAAAGCGGAGGATGTCACAATCCAGCAAATACAGCTCAAAAAAGGTGACTCCTCTTGATTTCCTTCTAAATAATATGCCTGTCAGTATCACTCAAATACACATATCAAAACCAGTGGCATAGCCATTCTGCTGGCAAAACATTTCTACTTGTAAGTCACAGACATCGTCACATATAAGGAAGGATGATATGTGATGTTTTAGGGGACTATACAAGGTACAGAAATTACAAAAGCCGCGCTGTATGCACAAAATCAGGCTCAAGACAGATTCCTAAAAAAAGAACTCAGAACACTTTCAGGCTTCAAAGAGGGGATAACAATTTTGATGGAGGCCTTTAACATAGTACCACAGGCCTCACTCTTTAGATCTGTGGCTAACTGGTCTGCAGCTAAAGGAATGGCAGGAGAAACATAAGCTACACTCCAGGAACTGGGGTTGGTGGATGTGTAGAGGATATTACACCCACACGATAAGGACTACACATTTTATTTGTACATACATAACTCCTGTTCCAGGAATTATATGATGTATGTTTTTGGGAGACCCGATGTCCCTGGTTAGAAACACAGGGATTGGGGTTATAGTGGTTTCAGACCATACCCATATATGGCTAAAGAGGCAACTGGGGCTCCTGAGCCACCCAGAAAGACAATGAGACTTGGGAAAGTCATACTACAAGATGCAGTCAACAGGGCAAAAATAGCCTCCCCTATAGAGGACTATGTAGCTACCAATCAAATGATTGATACATCTCAGAGCACCTTCTGGGATGCCATTGAGGCTGTACTGCGAGAGAAGTTGATTGCACTAGCCTCCCCTGTGAAACGGGAAAGACGTCTAAATTGTAAAAGGAGATAAAGCAGGCCAAAGACAAACATAAACAGACAGGATCTAGGGCTGACCTCAAAATGCTTGTAACACAGGCCCCTGCAGCCCCCGCGGTGCGGGGGGGCCTCAAGCTCCAAGGGGCCCCCTCGGCACTGCACTGTGGCCAGAGAGCTCCTGATTGAGCTCGGATTGGGCCCCTCTACATACCGTGCAGGGAGGCCCCCTCACTTTTCATTACGCCAGTGCCTTCAGCGCGCCCCAGTCCTCGAGGTGGATCTCCAGCAGCAGCGCAAGGAGGGGAATAATGAACCCACACTCAGGCCTCCTGGTCAATGGGCCGCATTTACCCTGGTGTATAGTGTGGCACACTCACCGCCGCAGCCAAATTCAGGGACTGCCAGTCTGGCAGGTAGTTATGGTTCCAGGAACCAGCGCCTCAGCGCACAGCCGCTCTGTGCAGCCACACGGCAAGTTCCTGCCTCCTTGCCAAGCACCACCAGGGGCTGTAGAAACTAAGAATGCGGTCAGGTGCTCTCCACCAGACTGGTGCGGGGTGTATGGTGCTCGTGGTCCTCTCCTACTCCAGTACCAATCACAGGAGATGATGCTCCCTGGTTGGCCACTCATCTGCCAGGCGTACCTGTAGTCTTCCACCGGCAGAGACCCCTCTGGGCAGTCCACCTGCTGCAGGGAAGAGAGGGGCAAAAAAAAACCTAGGTATTCCATCATCTCAATGCGGGAGGGAAATAGATCGAGGCGAGTGAATCTGTGGGGGTGGGAAAGAAATTGGTAAGTGGGAAACCAGGAGCTCTGGCGTAGCAGTTAGAATAGCGGCAATATGCAAGGTGTCTTACCTGTCCTCACAATTTAGGCGAGTGAAGCGCTGTCCGGGACATGAATGAAGCGTAGTCCAGGGGTTACGATAGAAATCGGGGGCCATAGAGGCAAGCATAACTTTTCACTTTGCGCCGTTCACGCTGTTTTTACTGTCACTTGCGTCGCCGTAGTGTCACTCACTCACTGCACTCGTGCACCTTGTACACCAATTGGGCTGCCACTTGTTATTTATTTTTTACAGTGCTGATATTAACTGTAATCACAATTGCCCTATTTCTTGTGGATAAATGCTGATACAATGATGCCTTAGGCACTTATGAAAATCAAAAAGAGTTTCCTTGAACCTTGATGGATAATACTGTATAGATATCCTCTTTACTTGTCCAAAAATAATACCAGTTGGGATTCTGTTTTTTGTATATGATTTCTTAACCCAATCCCAACCAGGTTGAAGGGTTTTTCACTCCTGTCCTTTGTACAAAAACCCTCCCTGTGTTAAGCATGCTAAATGGAAAGTCCGTCTTCAAATTAAGCACTGCAGGAATCCCATCAACTTAACCCAACAAGCGCCAAGAAAGCTTTTGGGGTACATGCGCTTTAAATGTGTCACCAACATAACGTACATCTATGTAGCGCTTCATATCCTTGATAGGGCCGCGAAGCACTCCTGTTTGTATGGTTGACAGAGTATAGAATGAGGCACTTGAGGGTCAGAGATGGGCTTCAGACATGGGGCAGGCAAGTAACACTGCCATGAGCATGAAGTCAGCAGAACATGTGAGAAACAGACGGAATCAGGCAACTTCCCATCCTAGGAGGGAGAGGTTCTAATCTGTTGGTCCTTGAGGACAGAATATGTGATCCGTGGAGCCAAGCAGGAGCATATGTGGAGGGCGCCTAGAAGCCTGAGACACTGTTTACAAGCATGTGTAGGAGGAGTTGTGGGCTCACGGAACTGGGGAACACGGTTCGAATCCCGGCGTAAGATCAACACCCTGTGATTCTGGGCAAACCGCCTCAATTCCGGTACTTAAAAAATAGCAAAAAAGGAGTCTTACACTGTCCAATATAACGTGGTGCTCATGTAAAGTGCTCTGATACCCTCGAGGCAAGTTGCCGCTTCACATAAATAATATATGCATAAACTCCGTCCCTCCCAGGAGGGAGAGACACAGCACCCCTAGCCGGAGGTACAGGTTTACCATGAGGGTACCCAAGCATTGTGATGGAAATCACGCCACTGCTGTCAGCTCGGTGCAGGAGAGGGGGTAGACACCCCGAAAGGAGAATAGCCCTGTGCAAGAAGCGCCGCGCACCCCCTGACGAATTGCAATTTCTAGGAGCTATGAACTTCTTAGGTCCCTGCCCTTTGGGCTCTGTTAGTCCAGGGCGCTTTCATCCGTGGCCTGGGGCTTGTAGTCATCCTCACACTGTTAAACAAGCATTGACACTGAACGCTCCCGGAAAGCGACTCAGACACACACATGAAAAGAGACACAGCGATACACACACCCGTTCACTTCAGGTGCGCACACACATTCTCACAAAATAGATACACACTGGTGCCCCCGAAGGCAAACAGACACCACAGATCAAACACACACTGCACCGCTTCTCATCTGAGCAAAAAATCTGTGGCAAACATGTTGAGCCATGCACACAGCAGGCGCACTGCTGTATGCGGTAGAGGGCGTTGGTCTGTGAAAGCGCGGGGCAGGAGGGTTGTGCTCAAACAAAGGGAGACAGAACATGTTACGCGCCCAGACATGCGATGTGCAGGTGCACATTGCGTGTCTGGGCGCGCGCCGTGCACATCGCCTGTCCGGGCGCGTAACATGTTCTGTCTCCCTTCTGCAAGAAAGCGGCAACAATAGAGCTCCCCAAGGCGGGCAGCGCGCATGCGCTGCATCGCTAGGCGAGCCCTAAAAATGGAAAAAAAGGAGGAGAAATAAAGATATTTCTCCTCGTGCCTCCCTTACGCCTTACCTAGGGAGGTGTACATTTTTGACGCTGCCTCAGATTTACCATTTCTCGTAAATCTGGGGCAATGTCAAAAAACCATTGATGTTGCTGGGAACGCCCCAGCAACACCCATTGCACACCCCTTTAACTCAGAAAACTGTGTTAAAGGGAACAATATTTACGAGGCAGCATTAAGGCAAAAAAAGTAGCATAGTGCTGCCTTGTAAATATGGAGCAGTCTCCTGTGCCACGAAACGTCACAAAAAGTGATGTTCCAGCAGCGCAAGGGGCCTCATAAAGAGGCCCAAGATTTTTTAGATGGTGCAGCCTACATACCTCCTTATCAATATTTTCACCTGAATACCCACTTACATAAAGTAGTGATCCTTAACCTTTTGACTTCTGTGGAGCCCCACTTAATCATTACTAGCTCCCAGGGACCCCCACTGAATCATTATTGAAATCTGGGGACCCACAGTGGGTCAATTCTAGAAGTCAAGGACCCCAGCTTAAAGATTTGTCAAACAAATGCTCAAATGATTAAGTATTTTGTTTAATTCACAAACAGAAATAAAAAAATCTAAATGTAAATTTTAATAGAAAGGTTGGTGCATTTATAAACTCAATTGAGGCCACTTATTGTCCATACTGCATTCTGTTTGATTCCCTTGCACTGCTCCCTATGAATCAATCTGAAGATACAAATTTAAGCCTCCACTTTCAGATTCCTTCACATTTACAAAACATTTTTAAAATGTCAGTTGCACATTTTGCTTCTTCATTTATGTACACTTTATTTATCTGTTAATATTATTTAATTTTCTTATAGTCACGGACCCCTGATTAGGCTTAGTTTCTATGTGTACAGAGTGTTTTTAAAGGGGAAACTTCCCCTCCCCCGATTCACCCACAATCAATCATGTGAACAGTGCGTGATACAAAATAGACTGCATGGCGGACTTTCTTTCAAAGAATTCCCGAAGCACTGCCCTCTCTTTCTAATAACATCTCAAGTAAGCCATTCATAATGTTCTCGCTTATTTTCATTTTGCATGTCATATATGCATTCCAGCTCGAAAAGTACATGAACAATTGTATTCCTCAGTGAAACGACATCTTGCATAAACCATTCATGATGTCTTTGTTCATTCCTCTTATGCACTTCAGATATGACTTTTAACTCGTAAAGTACCTTAAAGATTGCATTCGTCTACAGGACCACGTGTGATATATTCCATAAACCATTGTTAGTGTTATGTGTTACCTTAATTAATGTGCCTATCCTATGTTCTACTGATTAACTCTTTCTAAAGTACATACTGCTTTAATCTTTTAAGAGACAATACAGATTACACAGATCAATTGTTTTCAAGAGGTCACCGTGAGAAATGCATCCATCTTTGTCAAGAAACTCCATGGTATACATCGTATATGAATATGTTATTGCTGCCAATCTGATATTTTAAACTGATATAACCTTCACTGTCAAATCATATGCTATAACAAGTAGTTCTAAAAAGTGCCATATTCATTTTACGACGCACTTAGATCTGTCGCGCTCTCACAAAGTGTATATGAAAGTGCGTTGTGCCTAAGGTGCCATTTGTCCCAGTGCAAGACTTTCACAGTCATTCCAGATCGTAAAGTATGTATATGACCAAGTGACTTCAGCCATTTGGCAGTTCTGATCTTGATTGACCAGTCACTCAATTATTGCCCGTGGCAGCCAGGTATTTAAAAAGGTGTCAGGTGCATATCTTAATAAGTCCGCTTCAATAAGATGTATGGGAAACTGCAGTGTGCATCAAGTGCATATTACAGTAGTACCAGACTTCAATATTTCATTCATTTGATACAAGGGAAAAGTGCAGTGTGCATTCTCTGCAAATTACAAGATTATGAGGCCTCAATGGACCATTCACATATTGCACACAATTCTTAACAAATATTCCAACAAGCTGCGTAGAAAGTGCCTTATGCATAATGTCCAATGATGCAATTTAGGACAAATCATTTCTGAATATACCTAGGTTTTTTACATATCTTCACTGATGTAGTTCATCATACCTCATCCAGCAAGATAGCTATACTTATGAAGGGATATATGGAAAAGTGCAATGTGCGTGAAGTCCATATTCAATAAATACAAAGTGTCAATCGTCCATTCCCATATTGTAAACAAACTTTGCCAAATGATTCCAATACATTAAATTGAAATTAAGGAAAAATGCAAAATATTGTGCAAAATACAAAATACTAAGGTGTGTCATTTCGTAGATCATCTCTAGGTCATACCTAATTCTCATGAGACTCCTTCATATAGGCCATCATGCTTGATTCAGACAGTTTTTTTGTTTCAGAAGAAAAGGAGTAGGGTTGATCCAGGAAATTCAAATGGATGGACAGCACTCAGCAACTCCCATTCCTCATGATTCCGTTCACATTTTCTCACCCTACCACAGTAACTAGAGGAAGTGGTAGAACCACCGGAATTAACCCAGATACACATGGAGTTCTGTATCCGCATTTAAACCCTAAGGCATTTCCGTGCCCACCCTGATGATCTATCTATCTGGATTCTTATTTCCTCAACGCCAGCTTCTGATTTCCCCCTCTAGGTGATTTCTTAATCTTCTGGATGCCATAATAACTCATCTCCATCACATCACCTCATGATCTTCTCAGTTGGGCTTGGCCATGGCAAATGGGAAATCTCTGTTAGTGATTGCTTGGAGGTTCTGTAAAATGCGTAATTTGAGTTTATTAACAGTGGTTTCTATGTACTTTTACCCGCATCTGCACTCCAAGACATACACCACGAGTCGTCTTGAATGTGATCCGTTCCTTGATCAGTTATGATCCGCCATTATGCAGTACAAATGATGTTTTATTTTGATAATGGAAACATGTTTCAAACTTTCAACAGCCGAAGAAGCCTTTTCGTTTCATCGCTAGCCAATTTGGATTTTCAGTACTATGACTGCTCATGAAACTCTTTGTTAATAGGTCTTCCAGAGAAGCTGTCTTCTTGCAAGTAATTTGGGGGTGTTTTGACAGGAACTGGTTTGGGTAATCATCTAATTTCATTAGTTTCTATTTCTGCATGACCAACTTCTGTATTTCCTGACTGGATGCATTGCAGTAAATTTAGTCAGCAGCTCTGCACCCTCCTCTCACTTCTCAACCACCCAGCGCCTTGGCACCTGCGGGAATTAGTGCGCTTTATAAATCTTCATCCTATCCTATCCTATGTATCTGATGGTGGTTTCTAATTGTTCATTTTTTCTTTGCTATTGTTTTGGTACAAAGAGTTCTGCTGTTCTTGTTGCCAGGCTCTATGTGCAGCATCCTACAAAACAGATGTAGGATACCCCCTTCTAACAAAACGCTGAGACATATCATCTGCTTGTTTGGCGAATTGCTCATCTTCGAACAATTACGTCTTGCCCGTAAAAGTTCGCCAAACAGAATATATATATATACATATCACCTCAGAAGAAGTTCCAAGATGGAATGAAACGCGTCAGGATCACCCAAAATTGCTTGAATAAATGCTCTGAAAGCACCGTGTTGCGTGTGCGGCTCATCGTTTCCCTGAAGGGGGGAGAAAGTGTTGTATATATATATATATGTTCAAACAAGGTTTGCCCAAACGCTTGAGACACCCACAACTGCGTTCACAGACCTTTTATTCTCCACAGGTAGGAAGAACACAGTTGTGGGTGTCTCAAGCGTTTGGGCAAACCTTGTTTGAATATATAGCGGCCAGCCAAGGTCGCGAGACAACCCCGCCGCTGAATAGCGGTTCCTGAGCGCCGGTTGAAGGGTGAAGCGGCGTGCTGGAAACTTCGTGTATCGTACTCCTCAAAGGTACACTGGCTGGATTACAGTGTTTTTTTAGCAGCAACCTACCAAAGGATTCTGAAATTGAATGGAGGAACAGTGGCCAACTACTACAGACATTGTGAAACTACCAAGACCAGAGTGCAACTTAGCCACGCCCATCACAGCAATTTACATATTAAGCGCTGCAAATACAGTGCGAAGGCACGCAGCTGTTTCCTCCATGAGAACCCCAGTGAGCAAGGGCTGACAAAGTCCGAAACATGTTTGGGACTATGACTTGGCTGTGAAAATTGCTGTTTTCTTTCCTACCTGTGGAGAATAAAAGGTCTGTGAACGCAGTTGTGGGTGTCTCAAGTGTTTGGGCAGACCTTGTTTGAATATATATATATATATATGTCATCAAGCCTCTTCGAGAGGCGAAACGCGTCATGACAGTTGCTGGCTGGAATTTAGATCACAAATAAAGCACTGAAGAATTAGCACTTATTTGTGGTTTCGCTCTGACGTTATTTCTGCGGCCGTTGTGGAAAGGGAGCATGATGGATGGCGTCTTTCTACATATATATATATATATATATATATATATAGAAAGAGAAAAGATAAAGAAATATCAATAGAAAGTCTTTTTCGGACATTTGCACATATTGGACTGATCAATCATTGTAATCCTAATAGGTTTTAACCTAGAATGAATTCTTGCAGTCCCCTAGCAACTTTTGCAACAATTGTACTTTACAAATATATTTGCCCGAGAGAACCACTTATCCCCTTAAAATGAACTCCTTAAAATGAACTCTAGAAAAGAACTCTTGAAAAAGAACTCTCAAAATGAACTTTGGAATATGTATTAGAATCACACCTTGGTCTATGAAAAATGTTAATGTGAATGAAAAGCAGAATTTTATTTGAGTACTTCACATTATATATATCACACTTTTGTAAATTTACTTTTATTTCAGTACTTTACTGAACAAAATGAGGTTAAGAGACTCAAGGTGTAAAAATGGCGACCGCAATATGCCGTGATATCACACTCAGGATTGGTAGTCTAGTTGTTTTGAAAGGGTATGGAAACTAACAAGGGTACTAAACACAGAGCACAACATAAATTGTCTAGACACAAGGGACTCTATGGTCCAGTTGAAGACTAAGTATAGTCGAAACGCGTAGGCCGTCCTGTTGCTAAATGCACATGGTGTTTGTGTAATAAATAAACTTGAAACTTGAACTTAGCTGCTGTGGTGCCGTGACTTCTGTGGTGACTATGTGACCCCATGGGATCCGAGGTGATATATATATATATATATATATATATATATTACCTACTGGCGGTCGCCAGTAGGTATATATAGTTAGGATTTTTTCTCTATGGGTTTTTTGAAAATTCTATGTCTAATAACTTTGGCGTTTGTGGACGGAATTGGCTGAAATTTTCAGGAAAATGGCACATTTTGTTTCTGAGCAGCCCTTGAAAATTTGGGGGGGGTTCGTCCAGTGGGGGCCGAGAAAAAAGGGGGGTCCCAAAACGTGTTTTTAACATTGAGTTTTCCATAGGGCGGTTGGCCTCACTTTTAGCCCGAACGGCTGAATGGATTTGCACGAAACTTGGCAAAATTGTAGGGACTGGTAGCCCGATGTGCCTTTTGTAGGTCTCAATATATGTGCTCCAGTGGATTTTGAGAAATTAACGTTTAAAAAAAGATATATATCTGTAACAGCGGACCGGGCAGCGCACTGGTTCGCGGACTTTTCGCGCAACGGAGCTTTGTGAAGCGAAGCTGATTGGTTCTCCGGCGTCTGTCAACATTCCAAACAGTCCGTAGCGGCCGCCATCTTGTCTCTCGGTAGGATCGAGAGACAAGAGGAGGTCAAAACAAAGGGGGAAATAACTATAAGGGGGCATAGTAGATCCTCGCTGACCCCCTAGGTTTGATGTGGAGGTTTTAAAAGGGCCCCGCGGGGCAAAAAAAAATAATAATAATAATAATTGAACGGCTGAATGGATTTGCACGAAACTTGGCAAAATATTAGGGACTGGTAGCCCGATGTGCCTTTGCTAGGTCTCAATATATGTGCTCCAGTGGATTTTGAGAAATTAACGTTCAAAAAAAGATATATATCTGTAACAGCGCTCCGCTTCGCGTAACGGAGGTTTGCGAAGCTGATTGGTCATTCTGTCACTGGGCTATAGTTGGGCTACATCTGGCTGATATTTGGGCTACATTTGTTTTTTTGTGTGTCTGGCGGCCATCTTTGGGCTACATTGGGCTACATTG
The DNA here is from genome assembly GCF_964261635.1 of Lissotriton helveticus. Taxonomy (NCBI): domain Eukaryota; kingdom Metazoa; phylum Chordata; class Amphibia; order Caudata; family Salamandridae; genus Lissotriton; species Lissotriton helveticus. The sequence continues at coordinate 258,090,976 of NC_136059.1, forward strand.
GGCTTCATTGGGCTACATTCGGCTAATTAGCAAATAGCTCATCGCAAACTAGGAATGGTAAAGAATCGCTATTTATTCCTTAAAGTTCGCTATTTAGGAAATGCAAATAACTTTGATGATACATATGGCGGTTCATCTCTAACAAGATAAGAAGCATAGGGATACATTTATGATGACTGGCGCATCACCAGGGATGTGTTAGTCATTCTGTGCCGCTGTTCCGTCACCTATGGTGTGCTGCATTTACAATGCGGCGCATCATGGGGCAAAAACAGCACAGATGCGTGATGTATCTGTGCCGTAAAGGTGGCGCATTGCTGGAGTTGTATCGCAAGTGTGATGAAGCTCCAGCAAGGGTCGGGGGTGCCCCTGTCGCAGGGTTTCTGTTCTCACACAGAACTGTGGACAGAGGATTGGAACCTCGGCGAATGCATTGCTGGAGTTGTATCGCAAGTGTGATGAAGCTCCAGCAAGGGTCGGGGGTGCCCCTGTCGCAGGGTTTCTGTTCTCACACAGAACTGTGGACAGAGGATTGGAACCTCGGCGAATTAGGGTGTCCCAAAACTCACGTTAGTAATCAAAAACTCCTTAGCAAGCTAGGTACAGTGTCACATTGGATATAACAAACTCTCAATGTTTAGACAATCCAGAATATGAACTTATAGTACCTCAGGATACGTGGAACTCATGAACAGTCGGTCGTTATAGATTTCTTAGAAACCAGAACATGGAGTTAAGAAGAACAGATGTGTATTTGAAATGTTTATTTACTAATGCCGTCTTCTCAGGCGTAGTACCTTAGATAATAAAAGTACACATATTATCAGTAGCAAAATTACCAGCATAGTTACTAGTACATAAAAAGTGAATGGTGATAGTATGTTAACATGCTGTAAATGAATAAGAGTTAGCAACACTTATAAGCAGCCGCGGGCCGTGGAGGGAGTTACGGTGAGGCAGGGAGGCGGGGAGGGGGAGAAGCAGGGTGGAGAATACAAGTACACATATTATCAGTAGCAAAATTACCAGCATAGTTACTAGTACATAAAAAGCGAATGGTGACAGTATGTTAACATGCTGTAAATGAATAAGAGTTAGCAACACTTATAAGCAGCCGCGGGCCGTGGAGGGAGTTACGGTGGGGCAGGGAGGCGGGGAGGGGGAGGGGCAAGGTAGAGAGGGCTCCACCCTGCTTCTCCCCCTCCCCGCCTCCCTGCCTCACCGTAACTCCCTCCACGGCCCGCGGCTGCTTATATCTCACCCTCCCTAATACACATATTATATTATTTGCTAAGAAGGTCTCTTTGTGTTGGTTTAGGGCGTGCCCATACTTTAGTGTCTTAGATTTGAAGGAATCACATCAGCATACACCAGCTCTCTCTTCATGTGAACCGCATCAACTGTTGTGTATGTGTGTTCGGCAAAGCAATATAAAACCCGCCTCATGCCCAGAATTGGCAGAAGTTGCACTTATGTTATGAGTATGAAGTCGTGGAGATCAGACCTCATAACAATTCTGTATCGTGTTGTTCTTGAAACTTTAGCACTCGCTGTACAGATATAGTTTAACAAGTAAAGCAGATAGTAGACCAATAACATATTATTCTCATGTAAACCACGATGAACTACTAGGTGGAAAGCTAAAGCAACAACTAAGTGTCGTGTGCAGAAGTTGCAAAAAAGGAAAAATGGCGTTTAAACCGGTAATGAGCCCATGCTAACTTAACACGGTGTAAAGATATCCAGGACCTAGATGACACCTCCTCATGATCCGGAAACGAACTGAATAAGATAATAGAAGTGCCATCTCATGAGAGCAGATTGCAAGTTTATATGTGGACGGTCCGCAAGGTAAAGCATTAAAAACTAGGAAAATTTAATGCTAAAGAAAAATAAAACAGCCAAGTACTTTATCGAGTCTTAAGCCAATAGGCAAGGTAAATAATAAAAACTTGACAAATAAGTCAATGAATTGTCAATGAAATGCTAGTACTCAGCATATCAAACATGAAAAAGGTCTATGACATAACTGTGTATGCAAAATAAGCTGCAACAGCCTCCAATAGGAAGTCACCGTCTTCATCCGAAAACAGTTCAGCCATCCAATTTAAAAGCGGAAAAGAACATACGTGCTCTCCCAGCACCGGATCCTCTATCACCATCAGAGGACAGCTCGGTGGGTTTTCAAGAAAGCTCTGTTCCAAGAAAGACTGTGCTGCCGCCAGTAAATTCCAGGGACCAAGTAGTCCATGCATCAATGCCACAGCCATAATCCTTTCGCCAGGACAAACCAACTCGTGAGTAATGATAGGAGTCATCAGCTGATTAAAGTCGACGTCAGGAGAAACCGGTCCGCAGAGACACAAATCAATGGCCCAATCGAAATCACAGGTCAGGCAGTGAAATACAGGCTGGACACAGGTGAAGTAGGAGAACCGAAAAGATAATCCATATGCCGTGCTTAATATCGCCAACGGCATTGTGCCATAATATTCTAGCATGCGATTGCGGAACAGTGTCAGCAGCTGCAGGGTCGGAGGTTGCATAGGAGGGACATCCATATTTAAAAATGTAAAAAAGCACAAGAGCGTCCGCTGGTAATGCAAGTAAAAATGCCAATCTACGAACCAGAGTGCAGAAAATACAATGAAAGGAAGCAGGGATGACTCCAAAGATTTTCTCAAATGAAGTCACGAGACCACTGGTAACAACTTTAAAAAAGTGTGCCAGGGACTTTGTGGAGGATGCGTTAAAGATAGTCGGAAACATGTTGCTGAAATTGAAAGGCAAATCTTAATTGAAAAGGGTGTGCACCTCTGTATGGGTGTTCGCTATGTGAAGTACGAAAGTTTCACGGGCCGAACTCAAGGCCACCTCTCTCTGAGACAAAAGAGCTCTTATTCTTGCCATGCCGTTGAAACGTGTCCCAAGGTTGGTATTTGTGGCCAGATTGAAAACTCCCTATGTTCATGTGTGGGAGGAAATAGAACATTTCTGCAGCAAATAACCCGTTCACTTACTGTTACGATAAAAGGAATACTTTTAATTAACTCAGAACAATCTTCATTATTGAGCATCAAATAACTACCATTTTCCAACAACTTGAACGTGGGGATGATAGCAGGAACTGCCGTGCCTTGCAACACGCAAGCCATATTTGGTCGGTGTTTGTTGCATGAACCGTGTAACTGTATGTGCCTACACATTAGTGAATGATCTGGCGTCTCAGTGCATTCCTCTCCATTCAGATAAACTTCTTGATCATCTTTGAAACATCTGTATGTGTATGGAAGCGACCAGACCTCATGAAGAAAAGCACTACCTAAAGGTTCATAACGACCTATTGGTATATATTTCATACAATTTGAAAACTTATATAAAGCAAAAGGCAGCGTTATTAAACCGTGGATAAGGCATGTTGCCAAAAAACCCGCAATCCTCTGCTGATGATGTCACTGAGCATGTCATGAATGATGTAATATGTGACATCATCAGCAGTGGATTACGGGTAATGGTATCTCTAGTTTACTCCCTTATAGCTGTGTTTCTTTTAACATAAGTGTCTGTTTCCTTCCCTTATACTTACTGTTTTTGGTTCGCTTCCGGTTCGCGTACCGGCGAGCGAACTAGGAAGCGAACTAAGAGAAATAGAGGTTGGCACAGTTCCAAATATTGTACCAATTTTTTAATAACGGGGAGGTAGTTCTGAAAAGAACTTTTTTTTTTATTTTTCTGAACATTTTTTTACTGTTTTTGAATTTTTCGGAACAGTTTTATATTTTTTTGGGTTTTTCTTGGAGGGGGCAATGAAAACGATTCATTGTAAAGGGCTCAACAGGAGCAACAAAACAAAAAAAAGAAGTATTTATTATTTTGGGCGTTTCGGACAAACTTGCATATGATAGTCAATAGCTCTGTTGATCAGAGTGATGCTTTTTTCTCCGTAGGAAATGAATCCATCGCAAAATGCGCAGATGTGTTTTACATCACCAAATCTCATTTGTATATTTGGCACCATCTCCCTGCCCTCTGGTCCCGTTACTTCCGGTACAACAGATCTTCTGGCCATAATAGGGAGATTATCTAGGTCGTTCCGAAACTGTGCAGCACTGTAGTTGTTAGGATGCCACCTAGTCATATGGCGATGCATTGTGTAGTTTCCGAAACTGTATTTTTTGTCGGTCCCTCTGGACAGTCTATCTTGACATATAAGGCAAGTTACGTATCTTGCATTTACTTTTTTCTGACCTTTGGGAATTTTAAAAAATTGCCAAATGAAGTTTTCTTTCCGGTGAGACGTCCTGGGCTGCTCAGGCAAAAACTGCCTCTCTTCGTGCTCGTCCTCCTGTTCCTCTTCTTCTTCTTCTTGTTGAATTACAACTTGAGCAGGTGGTCCACTCTTCCTTGGATGTGGTGGAGGTGGTGGGGAAGCACCAGCTGAAGCTACTAAAGAAGCCATTGCTCAGTGATCACAAAGGGTCTTTCTCTCACAATGATGAAAGTCAGAGTGAGGAAAGAAGGAGGGATTTTCATCATTTGGGAAAAACAAGAGTTCTCAACCAATCAAAAGTGTTCATTTTAGATTATATGACCTAGTCTTACATCATTAGGAAACCAAAAGTGAAATGAACCAATGAAAAGTGTTATTACCAAGTCACATGACTTGCTGTGTTTACGTTAAGCGCTTTGCAGGGCCTCCCGGTTTGCTTCCAGAAACCTGCGCTTTGCGACTCGCTTCGCGTACCAGTTCGCTAACGTAGCACGTCATATGACGTATCACGCGACAACGTGAAACGTCATGCGGACGGGAGGCGTCACGATGTTGTTTTCTAACGCGGCACTTGCGGTAAAGAAACGTTTACCGGCTCGCGGTCTATTTCGCGGCATCAAGGTCAGCTAACGGGAAGCTTCCCGATTCGCAAAGCGGGAACGAAGAAAAAAAAATATTTAAAAAAAAAATTATTCATAAACATATAAAATATATTTTTGGATTTAAAGAAGAATACATTTTACAGCTACAGATATTAGCTGTTAAAAAACCAATGAAATTCACAGAAAAAACCATAGGTTATAGACCATATATAGTTAGGAATTAGCATTTACAAAACCTTGAAAATTCACTGAAAAAACCATAGGTTATAGACCATATATAGTTAGGAATTAGCATTTAGAAAACCTTATTTTACTCACACAAAACCATTGAAATTCCATATATAGTTAGTTGCACTAACTATATATCGCGCACCCGCAATCCACTGCTGATGATGTCACATATTACATCATTCATGACATGGTCAGTGACATCACTGATGACATCACTGATGACATCTCAAATGACATCACTGATGACATCACTGATGACGTCTCATTTGGCATCATTCTTGTGCTAATACGATAAACCTCTTCAGACTCTAATATAACCTTAGATACACTCAGTGTATACAGACACTCACACACTGCCACTCATCCATGGAGTTACTCACACACCCAGTCAGTCATGCAAAGAAACAATCTCACCTCCATTTCTTCAACTATACAGTTATACACACCTTACTTATTGAAACATATACGAACACATATTTACTCTCTTATACAATCCCTGATACAAGTTCACAATGATCGATACAACCACTCACTCAGTGGCTCTCATGCACAGTTATTTATATATGCCAACTCTCACATGTACTGTGTTTTACATATGTACTTACTATGACATGTAGCATTGAGATATCCATTCACTCATCAATACACTCATGCACACAGTCAACTGCCCATGTAGCTGTTTCCACATGCACTCTTGAACTCATACACCTAGTGAATAAACTGCTCACACATCTATGCACAGAGTCACACACCTTCCAGCCACCCCCACACAAACTCAATCTCCCATAGAAATACTTGGGCAACCAATTAATAACACATATAGCCTCTCGTATAGCTAATGATCAACACATGCAGCAGTTTACATCACAACAGACATAATGATGCACAAATTAAGACAGTTTAGTCACTAACCCATGCATTCAGTGAGACACATTTAATCACTCACTCATACAGTCAGTCACGCACCTACTAAATCCTTCATCCAGACACTTATACATCCACTCATTCTTCAATATCTAAGACATATTTTAACTTTACAGAAACATACAGTCACTGGATGTTGTCATCAGTGATGTCATTTGAGATGTCATCAGTGATGTCATCAGTGATGTCACTGACCATGTCATGAATGATGTAATATGTGACATCATCAGCAGTGGATTGCGGGTGCGCGATATATAGTTAGTGCAACTAACTATATATGGAATTTCAATGGTTTTGTGTGAGTAAAATAAGGTTTTCTAAATGCTAATTCCTAACTATATATGGTCTATAACCTATGGTTTTTTCAGTGAATTTTCAAGGTTTTGTAAATGCTAATTCCTAACTATATATGGTCTATAACCTATGGTTTTTTCTGTGAATATATATATATATATATATACATATATATATGTATCCCAAAAAACATTTCCAATCAGAAAGACAGACAGCGCTCTGGCATGAAAGAGGATCACAATACTTTGTTCCTCGGGTCACACTTGACAGGACGCGTTTCGGCTGAACACCAGCCTTTTTTAAGTTGGGAAAGGGTACCATGTAAAATACGGTCCTATATTGCCACATAAGGGGTCTGATGACAGTTACAAACCAGTCAGCTTTTGGCCTTGTAGTTTATGATGTCACCAGGATCTCTCAATGGCAATATTGGACCATTTTCCACATTTACCTGTTGCTGTCTCTTTTTATATATTTATAAATATAAAAAGTAAGTTTTCATTATAAATTAAAACAAAATTCATAAACAATTCCCAAGTTATGTTTAGCCCTGCAATGTTTATGGTACACAGCAGCCATGCAAACTGTAAGTCTCACACCAGCTGCTAAGTTTGTGACCTCTACATTTATGTCACACATGAATTTGCAAATGGTGTTAATAATATTCCATTTGGAATCACCTATTATATTACCTTCAACACTATGAAGGACTCCAATATGAATGTAGTAATAAGTTGTGGTTTGAGTACGTTACTTAATGGTGTAAATAGTGTGAGATCATAAGCATTGCATTTGGTGTGCAAGTTATGGTTTGTCTGTCTGTAGGCCCTGAGGAGGAGGGTCCCTGCACCAACTCCCTACAACCAACCTGCTACCAGCGGCCAACCCTCACCCAACCCTTTTTTTGGACACCCACATAGAGGTTGGTCTCCTTTTTTTATTTTTTGTTTGCAGACCATAGTTAGGGTTTACAAACCACACTGATTTGTAGGCCCTTTTGAACCTCCCTGTGGACCCAATACCGCGTCTGCAAACCCAGCAGTGGGTCCACTACCCTTAACGGGGATTCACAGGGATCAAGAGAGGGCCTGTGAATCCCTGAATTGCACTGGTGTGTACACACCCCACAACTAAATGTACTTTTTGTTAACATTTTGACTTGAGGGGGATCCCTGCTAGCCCTCAATCTGTGTCTAGAGATCAGGCAGGGGACACTTGCTCTGCCTCCTTTTTCCTCCTCCATTTTGATATTTCAGGATGTTAGGATATAGTAACAGAGTCCTCTAATACCAAAGTGCTGCAGGTCCACGGACCCAGCTTGGAGTCCTCAGAACATGAATGGAAGAGAAGAGAAAAAGATCCACCCCCAAATAGAGTTGCTTAGTTTTTAAATTTGGGGCTTCACTTGACTGGCAAACCCTCAGAAGACAAAGGGTCCAGACATCTCTAACGGTTAAACTCTTTGAAGCCTACCCTTCTAACATTAATATATTGAAACTTACTGAACATATTTACACCAAGCCAAGCAAAGGTACTTCCTTGGGTAGAGTTCTTCTTTCATGCCAATTTTGCCACAATTCAAATCACAGTATTCAGAAAGACAAGCCATACTGCAAATCTGTAGGTGTCTGCAACATCTTTTAAATGTATCTATGGTTAATTATGCTTATCTTGTTATGATTAATCATATTACTGGTGATTAATGTTGGAGTGGTTAATGTTGTACATTGAACAAGGAAAACATCCAGGAATGACCAACATTTCATTTTACTTTAATTATGGGTGCCTAGGTGGCCCGTTTCCTTGCCTTACCCATATCCTTGATGTTTTTCCTTTTACTAATAACCTAGATGCCTACCTTTAGTCTTCCTTCTTTATTGTTTTTACTGTCCTCCATGCCTCCCACGTTCTTAACATGAAAATCTTCCTTCTTTAAGGCCCTGTTGCTGACAGGATGGGAAAGGTGTTTTTACTATTTCTTAAATATATGTAAGTATACAGGGGGCTTCTGGTCTCACCTTCAGGAATATTACGTTGTCACCTCAAGTTATGGTCTCTTTGCTGTACGATTCTGCCTTCAAGTCTTACTTGAATTTATATGCAGGATGGATAATTTTGAAAGTAAAAAGTATGCTCAACCATGTCACATTTGTGTATTTATCTCATACATGCATTGTATTTAAAAGCAATATTTTTTAGGTTGAGCCTAGGCAGCAATTGTGCTGTCTCTTTGAGATATTTTGTATACACTTTGTGGGCTTAAAGCCCACCCGCTGCCTTTTTTTTTTTTTTTTGCTATTTCTTTTTTTTCATTTTTTTTAAACATGTTTTTATTGGTTTTAATACACAAAACAGAAAGACAGTAAGCATGAGTAAATTTCAAGGTTACAATAATCAAATAGTATTTGCACAGTTGATTCATTTCTCTCCTAACTTCTACTTCTATTACCATTATAACTATTTTGTATAATCCTCCCCCCCCTGGTTTATCAACCCCCCTCAGATTCGTCATCTGAGCTTTCATCGTCCAACTCAGGAACAGTGTCACAGATATCTCCTCTGTATGTATTCCAGTTGGTCCAGATGTTGGTTCATTTGCGAGGGCATTTCCTATTTACATACACAGCTCTTTCCGTAATCATTGTCATGTCCATGTCTCTACACCAAGCACTCAGAGATGGTAATTCAGCCGTTCCCCACTTCTGTGCCACATTCCTCTTGGCTACCATGAGGCCTAATGTCGCCCAGATTAGCCCATAGCGAGATAGGTCATTCGCCTCCCAGATATTGAGGAGGCACCTTCGCGGCTCAGGCAACAGGGAAATATGTAGTGCTTGGGATATTGTACGCAAGACCTTACGCCAGTAATCCGTTAGTAGAGGACAGTCCCAGATTGTGTGGAAAAAGGTACCCTCGTTTCCGCAGCCTCTTAGGCAATATGGGTGTTGAGCCCTACCGATTCTATTAAGTGTAGGTCTAGTGAGATAGGCTCTATGTAAGATTTTACATTGTACAAGTCTGAGCCTGGCCGAAATTCCCACCTCCCTAGGAGAGAAGAGTGCCATCTGCCATTCCGTCTCATCCATGGCATCAATATCTGTTGTCCATCTCTCCTTCAGTGTTGCTGTGGGGTCTGACATATTGTTTATTAGTTTACGGTATGTGAAGGAGGTGGCCCGTTTAGGCATAAAGTCTGTGAGGAGCCTATCTTCCAGTGGGGAGGCCTCAAGTATATTCTCGGTCTGGGGAAGAGCTTCAAGTATATTCTCGGTCTGGGGAAGAGCTGTTTGGAGTGCGTGTCTGATTTGCATGTAACGGTATGACTCAGTTGGCGCAAGATCGTACTGTTGTGTAAGCTGGTCAAATGGGATGATCGTCCCTCTGTCCCATAGATCCCCCACTGTGGAGATACCAATGCTATCCCAGTGTTCGAATCCCTTGCTGTTTCTGAGGATCCCCAGCTGCTTCGCGTCCCACAGGGGCGTAAGTTTGGTTATGACCTCCTTCCATCCCAGTTGTGCCTGCGCTGTATACCATAACATGACAGTGTGTTTGGTCGGGCCCGCTAGTGTCAGTGCTCGTTTTCTGTTATATAGGGCCGCTAGTATATTGTCTGGTCCCAGCTGAGCCCAATCAGCCATGTATGCTGGGTCCGTCCGAGGGGCGTTTATCCATTGATTTATTACTTTGAGTTGTGCTGCCCAATAGTAAAGGCGTATGTTAGGGAGTACTATGCCGCCATCGTACCAACTGCGATGTAGTTTGACTTGTGCAAAAGACCCTACCACCAGCACCAAGGACGCCTTCAAAAACGCCACCCGCACTCACCACCAACTAATCCGAAAAGCCAAGAAAACAGCATTCAAGGATCGACTTGACAACAACGCCCACAACAGCAAGGAACTTTTCAACATCGTCAAGGAATTTTCCAATCCCTCGTCCAACTCCAACGACATCACCCCCTCTCAAACCCTCTGCGACTCCCTAGCCTCATTTTTCCACAACAAGATTGCAGACATCCACAACAGCTTTGACAACCAACCCGGAAACCAACCCACCCTAACATCTGCTGATCATCTCCCCCCCGTGAACACCCTTAACGACTGGAACCCAATCTCCACTGAGGACACCATCCGCCTGATGAATTCCATCCACTCAGGATCCCCCACAGACCCATGTCCTCACCACATCTTCAACAAAGCAGACTCCGTCATAGCACCGCACCTCCGAGACGTCATCAACTGCTCCTTCAACTCCGCCACCTTCCCGGAAGACTGGAAACACGCTGAACTCACCGCCCTTCTGAAAAAACCCACAGCGGACCCCACCGAACTCAAAAATTACCGCCCCATCTCGCTTCTTCCATTCCCGGCCAAAGTCATCGAGAAAGCTGTCAACAATCAGCTCGCCGCCTTCCTCGAAGCCAACAAATCCCTCGACCCCTCACAATCTGGCTTCCGAGCAAAACACAGCACTGAGACCGCCCTCATCGCAGCAACAGACGACATTCGAACTCTACTGGACAATGGAGACACAGTCGCCCTCATCCTCCTTGACCTCTCTGCAGCATTCGACACAGTCTGCCACAGCACCCTTTTACAACGCCTCAATAACATCGGAATCCAAGGAAAAGCACTTGATTGGATCACCTCGTTCCTCACCGGAAGAACCCAGAGAGTCCGCCTTCCACCATTCAAGTCCGAGGCCTCTGAAGTCATCTGCGGCGTACCACAAGGATCCTCACTCAGTCCCACCCTCTTCAACGTGTACATGAGCCCCCTCGCGGCCATCGCACGCCAACACAACCTCAACATCATCTCTTACGCGGATGACACTCAACTGATCCTTTCTCTCACCAATGACCCCAGCACCGCCAAAACTAACCTACACGAAGGAATGAAAGAAGTTGCCGAATGGATGAAACAAAGCCGTCTGAAACTGAACTCAGACAAAACAGAAGTCCTCATCCTAGGTACATCACCCTCTGCATGGGACGACTCCTGGTGGCCGGAAGCCCTCGGAAAAGCACCCATCCCGGCAGACCACGCACGGAACCTAGGCGTCATCCTGGATTCTTCACTCTCAATGAACAGACAAGTCAGCGCCGTATCCTCTTCCTGCTTCAACATTCTCCGCATGCTCAGGAAAACATTTCACTGGATCCCCTCCGAAACAAGGAAAATAGTCACCCACGCTCTGGTCACGAGCCGACTGGACTACGGAAACACCCTCTACGCAGGTACTACCGCAAAACTCCAGAAGAAACTCCAACGAATCCAAAACGCCTCAGCCAGACTCATATTAGACATCCCACGCAACAAACACATCTCTGGTCACCTTAAAGACCTCCACTGGCTACCCGTCAACAAGAGGATCACTTTCCGACTGCTTACCCACGCACACAAATCACTCTACGACATCGGTCCAGAATGCCTCAACTCTCGACTGTCCTTCTACACCCCCTCCCGCCAACTACGTTCTTCCAGCCAAGCCCTCGCCACTGTACCTCGCATCAACAAGACCACCATGGGAGGCAGATCCTTTTCTTACCTGGCTGCTAAAACATGGAACTCACTCCCCGCTTACCTTCGCCTTACCCAGAACCACCTAGCATTCAGAAAGCAACTTAAAACGTGGATATTTGACAAGTAATCCTCCTCCCCTTCCTAAGCGCCTTGAAACCCTCTGGGTATGTAGTGCGCTATATAAATTCTATGACTTGACTTGACTTGACTTGTGCAACGCGGGCTGGTTTGTTGCCCCATAGGAGTGTGGACACTTGTGTTGTTATTTTTCTAAAATACTTTATGGGTACCTGATACGGTGTATTTTCCAGGGCGTACAGGAATCAGGGCAGGGCCATCATTTTAAATAGTGCAGCTTTACCTAACAGTGTAAGGGCCAGCGACTCCCAGTGAGTGACGTCTCTACGCAGTCGTTCCAACGGGGGGGCCAAATTCTTAGTGAAGAAGGTTACTGGGTCCCTTGTTATGTGTATACCCAGATATTTAAATGTGTTCTGGGAAATTGCCAGTGGGCAGTGAGGGGGGAGTCGTGGTGTCAAGCCCTTTAACTGGAATAAGACCGACTTATCCCAGTTTATGCTGTAGCCCGAGAGTTTCCTGAATGTGTCGCACAGCTCGAATAATATCGGCAGAGTATTTTCGGGGTCTGTTATGTACACTAGAATGTCGTCTGCGTAGAGGGATATACGGTCTTCCCATCCCTCCGCCCAAGCAATACCACGTATAAGAGGAGTGTTGCGAATCAGTGCTGCTAGGGGCTCCAGTGCCATTGCAAAAAGAAGTGGTGATAGTGGGCAACCCTGTCGAGTCCCTCTCGTCAATGTGATGATGTCTGACAGTCGCCCGTTTACTGCCACGCGAGCCACTGGATCTGCATACAGGAGACGGATCCATGCTCAAAATTTAGGGCCAAAGCCCAGGCGTGGAAGACCCGCAAAAAGATACGGCCATTCCACCATATCAAAGGCCATCTTAGCTAGAGAGGGGACCGCTGCTGTCTCCGACAGACTATTTTCCCTCGCCAGTCAACTATGTAAACGCCTGGGTTAAGTGCAGTGTTCCTGTTTGGCATGAAGCCCGACTGATCCGGGTGAATTATGTTGGGAAGGTGTGTTTGTAGCCTATTTGCAATTAACTTTGCCAGAATTTTGGACTCTGCATTGATCAGTGATATAGGGCGATATGAGAGGCATTCCGCTGGGGGCTTTCCCTGTTTTACGATAGCCACAATGGTGGCCATTCTCTGGTCCGAAGGTAGTGTTCCCTGCTCTAGGCTGTCCTTGTACATTGCTAGCAAGTGTGGGCTGAGGGTGTGTGTTAGTAGTTTATAAAGCTCCAGTGGGATTCCGTTGGGGCCCAACGCTTTGCCGGTTTGAAGGGATTTAATTGCCTCTCCGATTTCCTCCACAGTGAGGTCAGCCTCAAGCTCCTCGGAGGCCTCGGATTCAAGTCTAGGCAGTTCCACCTCCCGCAAGAAAGTCGCAGCCTCTACTTCCGTGACTAATGATGAAGAAGGGTACACCATACTGAAATGGTCAGCTAGCGCCTTCACAATTTCCCCTGAGTCTGAGGTGAGACGTCCCTCTGCCGTATGTAGCTGTGCTATAGTACGGTTCCCCCATTCCCTTCTGTCCAGCCATGCCAATAACTTCCCAGCTTTATCACCTATATCATAAATTCTATGTCTGGTTGCTGTGAGAGCTGTTATCGTTGCTTTAGCAAAAGAGTGTGAGCTGAATCTGGTGTTGGGTTGGCTGAGTGGGTAATGTTAGCTACCTGGAGCTCTTGTTCAAGGGTCGTGAGATCTAGGTGTTTTGTGCGTTTGTGTTCTGTTATGGATGAAATAGCCTGGCCCCTGAGGACAGTCTTAAAGGCCTCCCACAATACGGTTGGAGAGCTTACCGAGGTTTCGTTTTCGGTAAAGAAATGTTTTGTAGTGTTACGGAGTTCCTTCCATATTAGTGGTACTTGCAGATATCCTGGATATATTGGGTATAGTCGCTTGTGAGAGGTGTGGGAGGAGGAAAGCGTCAAAGTCACTGGGGAGTGGTCCGAGACACCTCTCGGCCCAATAGTGATGTTTTCTACAGAGGAAAGGGTGGACTCAGGGGTCAGGAAATAATCTAGCCTGGATAGACTGTTGTGAACTGCTGAGTGGAAGGTGTACTGCCTATCTAACGGATGTTTACGCCTCCAGACGTCTGTCAGTCCGAGCGCCTCCACAAAGCTCCGCAGGCGGGTGACCCCAGGCATTGTCGCTCGCTCCGGCTGTCTGTCCATGTTAACGTCCATTGTGGCATTAAAATCCCCACCGACGAGGAGTTCTCCACTCGGCAGAGACAGTAGGAAATCGCTGAGGGCCGGGAGCGCCACCATCTGTAAAGCCGGGGGGATATATACTGATACCACGTTAACCAGTCTGCCCTCCCATTGACCGTGTACTGCTGCAAATCTACCCTGATCGTCATGTTTTGTTTGCTTGACTATAAAGGGTGAATTTTTTCTCATTAAAATTCCAGTCCCTCTAGACCCCGTGGAGAACTCTGCGTGCACCACCATTTTGAACCCCCACCGATCCATTGCTTTACATACTGCTCCCGTGAGGTGAGTCTCCTGTAGGAGTACCAAACAAGTAGGGGCCTGTCGTTTCAGGGCTCGTAGCACTAACCCTCGTTTAATTCTATCTCCTAACCCATTGACATTCCAAGTGACCACTGTGAGTGGGGCTACAGGGGCTACCAGGTTCTCCGCCCATGCACTAGCGCAGGTTGTGCCTGTCATCATGTCTAAGTGGAGTGAGAAATGAATAGTATAACCTTGTTATGCCCTGTAAGGAGGCATTATGCAGTAAGTACCATGCTTTGAGGTCTTTTCCATTAATAACCACAACTAAAAACCTAGAACTTCGAGTTTCCCCACCCCACCATGCCACCCCTCTCCCTGCCTCCCTGCCCGACGGACTTAGAACTGCCCGCCTCTCCAACTCAGCAGAGTGCTCTATCCCAACCCACAACAGAGTACTTGCGTGTAGGGGTTACGAAGTCCGGTGTGAGCGTGACCCCTCCTTTCCGGCTGGGCCCGTTGCTGCCCCATGTCCAGAGCCGGCTTATAAGAGATGTCAATGTGCGTCTGTGGTGAACTACGTATAGTTCTTTCCTAGTCGGTCCGGTTCATTTCAAACCAGAGGCTTCCGGTTCCGTTCTTTGTGAGTTGTCATCATTAGGTGTGAAGAGTCCCGGGCTACCCATCTCACACTCGTCGCTGCGTCGACTGCGGTCTCTGCCTCCACGACGGGATCCGTCCTTTTTCCTCCAACCTTCAAGCCAGTCATAAGCCTCCTCAGGAGTCTCGAAGAACCAAGTCTTCCCTTCTGCAACTACCCTTAGCCTTGCTGGGAATAACATAGAGTAGGGTATTTCACGTGCTCGTAAAGCTTTTTTGACCTCCAGAAAGCTGCGACGTCGTTTAGACACCGCTGCCGTGTAATCAGGGAAGAAAGAAATCGAGGAGTTCTGCAGGCGGATTTGCGGGGAGACTCGCGCCATTTGAAGAATGACATCTCTGTCTCTGAAGTGGAAAAGGCGCGCGAGCACCGGTCTTGGGGGCGCCCCTGGCTTGGCTTTTCCACCTGGCACCCTATGCGCCCGTTCTACTGAGAAGAATGTGGAGAGTCCCTTAGGATGCAGTCTAGTTTTTATCAGTTCTTCTACGAATAGGTCCATAGCCTGGGTGCCTTCACTCTCCGGAATACCTAAAATTCGAACATTATTCCTGCGAGAGCGCCCTTCCTGGTCATCCAGCTTCTCGGCCAGCATTTTGTTTTCTGTCTCAAGCCGTGAGACCGTTTTCTTCAGCACTTCTGTGTCATTTACTAGTGACTTTGTGGTAAGCGCCACCTCTGCTACTCTGGTGGTGATTTTCTGGAAATCTGCACGGAGCAACGCTACGTCTGTGGAAATGGAGCCCACTGTAGTCTGCACGTTCGCCAACGCCGCCATTATGTCCTCCAAAGTCACTTTTTTGGCAGCGCCCTCTCCTTGCGCTCTACTCGATGAGGTCCTCCCCTCCTGCAATGGGGGAAAGTCCTTATTATACGCATATTTATCCAGTTTGGCTTCCGTCGTAAGATTTCTAGGGCCTCTACCCGACATGATGGTACTCCGAATTGGTTGCGGGGACTGTGCTTCTGCTTGTAAGGTTGACCAGCGGATCTCGAAATCTCTTTGGTGTATTATTACCCCTGCCTCCCTCTACTGTGCTCCGGGATTTCCAGTTGAGTCCCCACCTACGGGGGGGGGAAGCGTGTATATGTACTCGTGTGCCTCTGTGCCTGATTTACAGTGCGGATGTAGGCTTTCTTCCCAGTGAATTGGTGTTCCACAACCGCGGCAAAGTTTTCACACTGCTGGATTTCACGTGGGGCGTAGCGGGGCATCTATAGCAGGCAGGGGCCCTTCCATATATTACTGCGCTGTGTCTCAACTCCTCTCCCGAATCCCCACCGGTAGGTTAATTTTCATGCACTTAGTTGCTGCTGTTCAAGAGGTCCCTCTGGGTCGGGGCATCTCAGTTACCTCCTTGGCTGCCTGTGCGGCCTTTTATGGTGCTGGGCTGCTCAGTTCAACGTATCTGGCCCCTCTGCCACACCCACTCCGCGGTGTTTTGCGGAGTTTTTGGAGTGGTGAATTCCCCCTGGCCCCCAATGAGAAATGGGCTTCCGTTGCTGAGTCGTTCGCGGAGCCTGCCTGGGCCGATAAATCACTTGAGGCCCCGGCTTCCGCTACCAGTTTAGGCCGCCTGTTGAATGCCGCTGGAGTTCCCGGTGGTGTTATCAACTGTCATGCTGAGAATCGCTGCACTCTGCAGCGTCTGCTCATGGACGGGCCACGGAGCTCAGCCCTCCAATGTGTGCTCCGGTCGCTGTTCTGTTGCGCCGCTCGGTCTCTCTGTCCCGCACCTCGGGCCCTCTGGTTGCGCTCTCACCTCGATGTCGTGTCGCTTCCTAGGGGTGTGGGGAACAGGCTCGCCGATTTTTGGTCATGGACCCCCCCGTCGGTCCTCCGAGGCCGCCTCCGCCGCACTCTCCTTAGGGTGTCACCAGGCAGGCAACTCACTCGAGGCCCCGGCTTCCGCTGCGGAAGCAGGCCGCTTTACTTCGGTCTCGGTCTCCTCCGGTTAGCTGCTACGGATTTTCATCCTTACCTTGGCATTCAACGCCGCTCGGTCACGGACATGCACGGGTGCTCCAGCCTCCTGTTATTTAGTAGGATGAGTGGTCGGATTCATCGGGAAGGGCACCTCGACTCCGGAGCTCCCTCAGCAAGCAGCCATCTTGCCCGGCTGCTAGCCACGCCCCCCACCCGCTGCCTTTTTATTCGTTCTTTCGATTGTTCTTTATAAATGCTTACTTGCTAATGGTAAATCCATCATCTTTGTCACTCCTTTTTTGGGTTTTGTTTCCTCCCACGGAGCACCGCCCAAGTACTAGTATCTTTATACTTTGGTGTTTATGTGTCCATTTGGTGGGACTATTTTTTTCTTTGTTTCCTGCTGGTGTTAGTCGAAGCTTCTTTTTTTTTGTCATTTGAAATGTTGTTTGTTTTCCTTTACTTTTGTTGTTCGAGGTTAAGTGGCACCTTACAGGTACCGTGAATCTACTTCTTCCCGTGAAACAGCCAAGATAAACTCCCGTTTGGGCGGGCCACATTCTCCATTTATAGAAGTAGTAGCTACTGCTGGGACAAGTAGGTCCAAAGTACACAGTGGATGTCGCTCTAAGTGGTGCACATTCCTAAGCCTGGAGGTGAGCTAGTTCTCAGGGACCGTGTTACAAATATCCAATATAGCTGTCCACCTTTCAGTTGATTATTTAAAGAAATGGAATGTTTTTGTGCCCCGTACATCGTCTCCATTGGTGCTTATGGGGTGCGGATAAGGCCAATGAGTCTCTGTTTAATATTATATTCAATCTAAAGATTCTGGGGCCATGCTTTCGAGTGTAGCAATCAGTTTTTCATGGTCATGTGCGAATTGTGGGTGTATGTGTGTGTAAATATATATCTACATCCACATGGGTGTCCTGGACGGTTCATAACCTTCATAACGCAACTTTCATTCCGCATACCTTCAGTCCGCATACCATTATAACGAAAGTACCATCAGTCCGCAAAATTTTAAAACGCATGCCATTATATCTTTTATGCTTTTATCACGCATGCTTTTACAACGAAATTTGTTGTAAAAGCATGAATGGTAAAAGCATATGTTTTTAATATTTAAGTGTAAGGTAAGTATATGGTTTTAGTTTGGGGGTGTTGGGGTATATGTTTTAGGGGTTCAAGAGTATTTTAAGGGTTTAGGGATAGGTTTGGGTTTTGGGGTACAGGGGTATTTTTAGGGTTCAGGGCTAGGTTTGGGGTACAGGAGTATTTTTAGGGTTCAGGGATAGGTTTGTGTTTTGGGGTACAGGGGAATTTTTTAGGGTTTAGGGATAGGTTTGAGTTTTGGGGTACAGGGGTATTTTTTAGGGTTCAGGGATAGGTTTGGGTTTTGGGGTACAGGGGTATTTTTTAGGGTTTAGGGATAGGTTTGGGTTTTGGGGTACAGGGGTATTTTTAGGGTTCAGGGCTAGGTTTGGGGTTTGGGGTACAGGGGTATATTTAGGGTTCAGGGAAAGGTTTGGGTTTTGGGGTACAGGGGTATTTTTAGGGTTCAGGGCTAGGTTTGGGTTTTGGGGTACAGGGGTATTTCTGGGGTTCGGGGATATGTTTGGGTTTTGGGGTACAGGGGTATTTTTTAGGGTTTAGGGATAGGTTTGGGTTTTGGGGTACAGGGGTATTTTTAGGGTTCAGGGCTAGGTTTGGGGTTTGGGGTACAGGGGTATTTTTAGGGTTCAGGGCTAGGTTTGGGTTTTGGGGTACGGGGTATTTTTAGGGTTCAGGGAAAGTTTTGGGTTTTGGGGTACAGGGGTATTTTTAGGGTTCAGGGATAGGTTTGGGTTTTGGGGTACAGGGGTATTTTTAGAGTTCAGGGCTAGGTTTGGGTTTTGGGGTACAGGGGTATTTTAGGGTTCAGGGGTAGGTTTGGGTTTTGGGGTACAGGGGTATTTTAGGGTTCAGGGGTAGGTTTGGGGTACAGGGGTATTTTTAGGGTTCAGGGATAGGTTTGTGTTTTGGGGTACAGGGGTATTTTTAGGGTTCAGGGATAGATTTGGGTTTTGGGGTACAGGTGTATTTTTTAGGGTTTAGGGATAGGTTTGAGTTTTGGGGTACAGGGGTATTTTTTAGGGTTCAGGGATAGGTTTGGGTTTTGGGGTACAGGGGTATTTTTTAGGGTTTAGGGATAGGTTTGGGTTTTGGGGTACAGGGGTATTTTTAGGGTTCAGGGCTAGGTTTGGGGTTTGGGGTACAGGGGTATATTTAGGGTTCAGGGAAAGGTTTGGGTTTTGGGGTACAGGGGTATTTTTAGGGTTCAGGGCTAGGTTTGGGTTTTGGGGTACAGTGGTATTTTTAGGGTTCAGGGATATGTTTGGGTTTTGGGGTACAGGGGTATTTTTTAGGGTTTATGGATAGGTTTGGGTTTTGGGGTACAGGGGTATTTTTAGGGTTCAGGGCTAGGTTTGGGGTTTGGGGTACAGGGGTTTTTTTAGGGTTCAGGGCTAGGTTTGGGATTTGGGGTACGGGGTATTTTTAGGGTTCAGGGAAAGTTTTGGGTTTTGGGGTACAGGGGTATTTTTAGGGTTCAGGGATAGGTTTGGGTTTTGGGGTACAGGGGTATTTTTAGGGTTCAGGGCTAGGTTTGGGTTTTGGGGTACAGGGGTATTTTAGGGTTCAGGGGTAGGTTTGGGTTTTGGGATACAGGGGTATTTTAGGGTTCAGGGGTAGGTTTGGGTTTTGGGGTGCAGGGGTATTTTTAGGGTTCAGGGGTAGGTTTGGGTTTGGGTTTGGGGTACAGGGGTATTTTTAGGGTCAGGATGGGTTATTGTTTAAGGGTGCTGGGGTATTATAAGGAGTAAGGGTGGGTTATGATTTTGGGGTGCAGGGGTATTTTAAGGGACCTGGGTTGGTTATTTTTTAGGGTTTATAGGGTAATTAAAAAAAAAGAATATATGTATATATATATATATATTCACTGAAAAAACCATAGGTTATAGACCATATATAGTTAGGAATTAGCATTAAAAAAAACTTATTTTACTCACACAAAACCATTGAAATTCCATATATAGTTAGTTGCACTAACTATATATCGCGCACCCGCAATCCACTGCTGATCATGTCACATATTACATCATTCATGACATGGTCAGTGACATCACTGATGACATCACTGATGACATCTCAAATGACAGTGGAAGTATACGTGTCTGGACGAAGGATTTAGTAGGTGCATGACTGAATGTATGAGTGAGTGATTAAATGTGTCTCACTGAGTGCATGGGTTAGTGACTAAACTGTCTTAATTTGTGCATCATTATGTCTGTTGTTCTGTAAACTGCTGCATGTGTTGATCATTAGCTATACAAGAGGCTATATGTGTTATTAATTGGTTGCCCAAGTATTTCTATGGGAGATTGAGTTTGTGTGGGGGTGGCTGGAAGGTGTGTGACTCTATGCATAGATGTGTGAGCAGTTTATTCACTAGGTGTATGAGTTCAAGAGTGCATGTGGAAACAGCTACATGGGCAGTTGACTGTGTGCATGAGTGTATTGATGAGTGAATGGATATCTCAATGCTACATGTCATAGTAAGTACATATGTAAAACACAGTACATGTGAGAGTTGGCATATATAAATAACTGTGCATGAGAGCCACTGAATGAGTGAGTGGTTGTATCGATCATTGTGAACTTGTATCAGGGATTGTATAAGAGAGTAAATATGTGTTAGTATATGTTTCAATAAGTAAGGTGTGTTTAACTGTATAGTTGAAGAAATGGAGGTGAGATTGTTTCTTTGCATGACTGACTGGGTGTGTGAGTAACTCCATGGATGAGTGGCAGTGTGTGAGTGTCTGTATACACTGAGTGTATCTAAGGTTATATTAGAGTCTGAAGAGATTTATCGTATTAGCACAAGAATGATGTCAAATGAGATGTCATCAGTGATGTCATCAGTGATGTCATTTGAGATGTCATCAGTGATGTCATCAGTGATGTCACTGACCATGTCATGAATGATGTAATATGTGACATGATCAGCAGTGGATTGCGGGTGCGCGATATATAGTTAGTGCAACTAACTATATATGGAATTTCAATGGTTTTGTGTGAGTAAAATAAGGTTTTTTAAATGCTAATTCCTAACTATATATGGTCTATAACCTATGGTTTTTTCAGTGAATTTTCAAGGTTTTGTAAATGCTAATTCCTAACTATATATGGTCTATAACCTATGGTTTTTTCAGTGAATTTCAATGGTTTTTTAATAGCAAATATCATAAGCTGTCGAATGTCAAGTACGTGGTAAGTGAAAACATTTTCGTGTTTATGCACACTGATCTGCTTTGAATGGTGCCGCCCCCTCATTTCTATTAGGAGTACTCTCTCTTTGCAGATAGTGAAAGGTAGTTAACGCAGGCCTTTGCCCCCGTTGTAATCCGTCGTGCCTGCTTCTCTCTCCATTTGATTGATTGTTATCCAAGTATTTACTGTTTTAGAATTAGTTCTCTTTGGTTCATTCTCTATTTACAAACAAACACAGAGTCGCAATACTCTGTTTAGTCTTTGCAGATAACGAAAAATCGTGTAAAAAAAAAGAAAAGGAATCGAGCAAAATCAGTAGGCCACTAATGGGATCTCTTTTTGACCTCGCTAAAATAGAAACATTAGGAACAACCCCTCATTACAAATACAAAACTAGTGAGATGAACTGAACTCCACACAATGATGGCTGCAAAACAGCTCGGCTCCGCCACCCACCCCGCCCAAAATAACGATAAAGAACGGCTGCCATGATTGGTTGCGGAATGACCACGACGGAGCTACGAAATGGTGCTGCTCTCATGCTAACCCCAGCTTCAGTCTGAAACATCCAGAAACACTGTAGACTACCAATTCGATCAGTTCCGGTAGCGCCCCAATGTAACCCGGTAGAGAAGAACTAGCCCTCCCCTCTTTGACTGATGGTTCTTGTTGCCTGTCCCTTCTGTTGTCATTTAACAGAACTATTTAGCCTGCTAAAAGGGGTTGTGTTCCGACCGCTGGTTGGTGGAGACATTTTGACTATATTCTGTACCTGCGTTGTCGCGTAATGCGTCATATGACGCGCCGCGTTAGCGCATCCGGAAGTCATCCGGGGCACGCAGCGCGTAACGTAAGCATAACAAGTCATGTGACTTGTTAATAAAACTTTTCATTGGTTCATTTTACTTTTCTTATTGTAATGATGAAAGGCTTGGTCATATGACCTAAAAATTACGCTTTTCATTACTTCCGAACATTATTTTTTCTTAAATATATGTTATAATGTTCCAGGCTAATGTACTTTCCCGGAAATTTTACAACTGTCCTGCAAGTAAAATATATTCTTTTTTCGAGAAAAAGAGCGTTTCTTCGTCCCATGACGGAGCCGTTGAGCAAAAGAGGGTCGACCTGCTGTCTTAGTCGCCGATACGCCTGAATATGAGATTCTTATCGATCACTTTATGTTGCAGGAATAGAAAACACAACAGCCCTTGACCATTTATCTTTACTGCGTTCCTTCGTATTATACCTTTTACCCTTCATGTAATTGGTCTGCTTTATTTCACTTGCCTTTTAATGATTCTAAAACAGTCACTATTATTAAAAACTTTACCAATGTATATACTACTACCATGTTTTCTTTTAAAAACCTTTATTGTGGAAATTTCATTATACAAATACGAGCCTATAACCACGTGGGCCTGCCACAGAGCAAACTGTAATCGTATATGATGAGTAGACATTTACACTGTAGAGGAACGTAACGGGCGGGCCATTAGGTTGCAAGAACTAAGGTGTCTAACAGTTACGGAATCGGTGGACGTACATTTTATAATTAAAATACGACAGGGCCAGTTACAATAAAATTATCTAGATATACATTTGCGGGCAAGTACCATGGGTGACGTTAATTCGAACTTTCAATAGTACAGTAATCAATAACACATCAGAACTTAATATCAATAGGGATGTCGAAATATTCAATCAATTCTCGTCCCCGCCCGCCATGTGCTTCAAAACTGCATACGTATCTCGTGATTTCAAGGTTCTGCAACCAGTACACAAGGAGTTACGAGTCCCATTTATTCCGGCGCCATTTTGGGCGAGGACGGGCAGGTCCAGGATATAGTCAAAATGTCTCTACCAACCATCGACTATGATGATGTTCATGTGCTGTATTTATTAGAGTAACACTCATCTGTCCACATGAAATTAATTTGCCACAATCTAAACATGTCATTTTAATCTTTCCAAAGTTCTTCTAAATATTTGGGACCGTTTCCTTTGCCTCTGAAGCTCTCAGTGCCACTTCTTTGATGAATGTACTAGCAGGTCAGGGGTTCTCCTCCAAATCTCTCTTTTATGCAGCACTATAATTAATTGGTGCCACCTCTCCATATGACGATGCATGGTATAGTTACCACAACTATATTTTTTTTCGGTTCCTCTGGAGAGTTCATCGTGGCAGATGAAGCGTGTAACGTACCGGGCATTTACCTTTTTTTGCATGTACAGGAAAGGAAAAAAAATCGAGCGTCCGAGTTCTAAGGTGTCCCAGGGCCATTTTAGTGGACCAGGCCCAAATCCAAAGAACAGCCATCTCACAGGCTAATGGGGCGACCCACGCCGACTTTCAGCATTGTAGAATGACCACACCAGTACAGCAACTTGCTAGACATCACCTCGGTGCCATCCGGATCTCGGCGCCCCACTGCAGATGAAGTGCCTCTCAACTATGAAACCACCACGGTGACATCCGGATCTTGGCGCGTTGTGCTGCCTTCGGCCTATTCGCACATCGGTCCGCTACTGACGCCATCTCACAGGCTAATGGGGCGACCCACGCCGAGTTTCAGCATTGTAGGATGACCACACCAGTACAGCAACTTGCTAGACATCACCTCGGTGCCATCCGAATCTTGGCATCTCAACGCCTAGTGGTATCTTCCATACAAAAAATATTGTTACGCTGCCTTTGGCCCCATTCGCACATCAGTCCGCAACTTAGACATCACCTCGGTGCCATCCGGATCTTGGCATCTCAGCGCCTTGTGGTGTCAGTCAGAAAATATTGTTGCGCCGCCTTTGGCCCCATTCGCACATCGGTCCGCTACTGACGCCATCTCACAGGCCAACGGGGCGCCCCACGCCGACTTTCAACATTGTAGGATGGCCACAGAAGTGCGACAACTTACTAGACACCACCTCGGTGCCATCCGGATCTTGGCGCGTTGTGCTGCCTTCGGCCTATTCGCACATCGGTCCGCTACTGACGCCATCTCACAGGCCAACGGGGCGCCCCACGCCGACTTTCAGCATTGTTGGATGGCCACACCAGTGCGGCAACTTACTAGACACCACCTCGGTGCCATCCGGATCTTGGCGCGTAGTGAAGCTGCAGCAGCTGCAAATAAGCTTCAGACAGTGTTACAACCGCTGCTCAGAACTCTCAACTATGACACCACCTCGGTGCCATCCGGATCTTGGCGCGTTGTGCTGCCTTCGGCCTATTCGCACATCGGTCCGCTACTGACGCCATCTCACAGGCCAACGGGGCGCCCCACGCCGACTTTCAGCATTGTTGGATGGCCACACCAGTGCGGCAACTTACTAGACACCACCTCGGTGCCATCCGGATCTTGGCGCGTTGTGCTGCCTTCGGCCTATTCGCACATCGGTCCGCTACTGACGCAAACTCACAGGCCAACGGGGCGCCCCACGCCGACTTTCAGCATTGTAGGATGGCCACACCAGTGCTGCAACTTGCTGGACACCACCTCGGTGCCATCCGGATCTTGGCGCGTTGTATTGCCTTCGGCCTATTCGCACATCGGTCCGCTACTGACGCCGCCTCACGTGCCAACGTATTTTCTCCGCATTTTATATCCTATGCCGCATAACAGGCCATGTGACTTGTTTATAAAACTTTTCATTGGTTCATTTTACTTTTGGTTTCCTAATGATGGAAGGCTTGATCATATGACCTAAAAACAACACTTTTCATTGGATGAAAACTTTTTTTTTTCCCAAACGATGAAAGCCCCACCTTGTTTCTGGATGTTTCAGACTAAACTGGCGTCAGCATGAGAGCACCACCATCTCGTAGCTCCATCGTGGTCATTCCGCGAGCAATCATGGCAGCCGCTCCCCACCAGAAGCCTGCAGGAGTCGGGGCCCCCAAAACTTTTGATGAATTCTCAAGGCGGAGGGGACGCTTTCGAGAATGGGGTCCAAGACCTAGCAGACAAGCGTCCGATTTCCAAGGTGTCCCAGGGCCATTTCAGTGGACCAGCCCAAAAAGGAAAGAGCCTGCCGCCATTTTGAGAGTCCTGTGACAGCCGCCTATCGCTGCACCGCAAGAGTGGGCGCAACTCAGCTGAATTGCGGCTTTTGACACAGTGGACCAAAAACGGACGGAATGGCAACTGAAACGGTAAAGGGGCGCCCCACTACAACAGATGACACTCCACCTGGAGAGGCCCGTTCACGCCGCCTCCCCCGGGGCGCCCCACGCCGTTATTCGGAGCAGCATTGTAGGATACCAAAACCAGTGCGGCAACTTACTGGACATCACCTTGGTGCCATCGTTCTGCTGCCTTGGAACTATTCGCACAACAGTTTGCTACTGATGACCCACCCCCCGCGACGCCCCACGCCGTTATTTGCTGGGTGGCAACTTACTAGACATCACTTTCGTGTCATCTAGATTTCGGCGCGTTCTGCTGCCTTGGAACTATTCGCACAACAGTTTGCTACTGATGACCCACCCCCCGCGACGCCCCACGCCGGAAATCTGGACGTTGTGCTGCGTTGGGACTATTCGCACAGCCGACCGCTACTTCGTTGTTTTTCCCTAAAAATGTTTATATGTTATTACTATTTTTGTTTTCTTGTATATATTTATAAATTATTAAAGTTTTATAATCTTACTACTTTGTCGGAGTGCTATATATTTTTAATGTGACACATAATTGTAAAAACTTTGATGTACAAAGAGTCATCCCTGGAATCTTCCGCTTCACGCTCGGTCCCCTCCCCAATCACAATACAGGATGGTTTTCAGATAATAGCAACGCTTCTGCTGTGACGGATCTCATCGAGTGTGGGCCTTGATCTACTATAACTCCTTTGAAGAGGGGTGATTCTTTACAGCTGTGGCCATAAACTACATCTGCAGGGCTAGCTGATAGCCTAGGACCGGCCTGGACAATCGGACACAGAGGAAAAGGAGTGTCAGAGGGTGCGGTAGTGAATAGGGCGAAAGGGAGGTGTCGGGCGGGCACAGGGTGTGATTCTCAGGGAAGAGCAGCGCAGATGGGGGGAGGTTTATTACCCATGCATAAGACAGAGAGCGGGGGTGACCACTGCCTGGGTGAGATGCTTGCGAGGGTGGGGAGCCATGCTAAGGATCGACAGCGTGCACAGAGTGGGTCTGGTCAAGGCATCTAAAATGGCTGCCGTGCACCACAAAAGTGTGGCATTTGAAAAAAGACAAGATGGCGCAGACAATGTTTTTCAACACTTCCTGATTTCCTTCGAATCGAACGTTAACAGACGTTGGGGCATATTACCAAAGTTAAGCGATATTTATCCCTAACGATGCATTGCAAAGATTTTTTTACCGTCAGAAATTATCGCAGATAAACCTTGCTATTATCAAGGTTTATCGCAAATACGATAAAAAACGACCGCAATGCATTAATATCGCTGAAAACTCAGCGATATTCATGCATTACCGAGCTAATGCTCTTAGCCATGTTATCCACCTCCCATTGGATAACATGGCTAAGAACTGCTCAGGGCAGCTGTTACTTTTTGGAGATATTCGCGCTTATCTCGAATATTTCCAAAAGTTGATAATAGGAGATAGCGATGTTAGCGACTGTTTCCAGTCGCTAACATCTTGGCATGCCCACTTTGCATGTCATTAGTGATAAATATCACTCACATGCAAAGTGGGGCCCAAGATGGTCGCTATCTCCTACTAGCCGTCGCTAACTGGTGTTAGCAACAGCTAGGTAATACAGATATAATTTTATCTCCGCGAAGCGGAGCGCTGTTACAGATATATATCTTGTTTTTGAACGTTAATTTCTCAAAATGCACTGAAGCACATATATTGAGACCTAGCAAAGGCACATCGGGCTACCAGTCCCTAATATTTTACCAAGTTTCGTGCAAATCCATTCAGCCGTTCGATTATTATTATTATTATTATTTTTTTGCCCCGCGGGGCCCTTTTAAAACCTCCACATCAAACCTAGGGGGTCAGCGAGGATCTACTATGCCCCCTTATGGTCATTTGCCCCTTCGCTTTGGCCTCCTCTTGTCTCTCGATCCTACCGACAGACAAGATGGCGGCCGCTACGTACTGTTTGGAATGTTTACAGACACCGGAGAGCCAATCAGCTTCGCTTCGCAAAGCTCCGTAACGCGAAAAGTACGCGAAGCGGAGCGCTGTTACAGATATATATCTTTTTTTGAACGTTAATTTCTCAAAATCCACTGGAGCACATATATTGAGACCTAGCAAAGGCACATCGGGCTACCAGTCCCTAATATTTTGCCAAGTTTCGTGCAAATCCATTCAGCCGTTCGATTATTATTATTATTTTTTTTTTTTGCCCCGCGGGGCCCTTTTAAAACCTCCACATCAAACCTAGGGGGTCAGCGAGGATCTACTATTCCCCCTTATGGTCATTTGCCCCTTCGGTTTGGCCTCCTCTTGTCTCTCGATCCTACCGAGAGACAAGATGGCGGCCGCTACGGACTGTTTGGAATGTTGACAGACGCCGGAGAACCAATCAGCTTCGCTTCACAAAGCTCCGTTGCGCGAAAAGTACGCGTCCTGGAGCGCTGCCCGGTCCGCTGTTACAGATATATATCTTTTTTTAAACGTTAATTTCTCAAAATCCACTGTAGCACATATATTGAGACCTACAAAAGGCACATCGGGCTACCAGTCCCTACAATTTTGCCAAGTTTCGTGCAAATCCATTCAGCCGTTCGGGCTAAAAGTGAGGCCAACCGCCCTATGGAAAACTCAATGTTAAAAACACGTTTTGGGACCCCCCTTTTTTCTCGACCCCCCCTGGACGAACCCCCCCCAATTTTCAGGGGCTGCTCAGAAACAAAATGTGCCATTTTCCTGAAAATTTCAGCCAATTCCGTCCACAAACGCCAAAGTTATTAGACATAGAATTTTCAAAAAACCCATAGAGAAAAAATCCTAACTATATATACCTACTGGCGACCGCCAGTAGGTAATATATATATATATATATATATATATATATATATATATATATATGTATTAAATATATATTTATAAACAAATATAATTATAAATAATTCCCAGCATCAATTTCAGAAGGACAAACCGCGATTAGCAAAACAACTTCGCCCCTGCCACAGGAAAAGTAGAAATTAAAGTAGAATAAGATAAAATACAATAGAATAGAACAGACAGATCTGAGTAGGGAGACAGTTCATATAGTAAATACAGAGTAATCCTAAGAATAATCAAAAAGGCACTTTTTTCAAGACATAATTACTCCGAATAATTATTCAAACAAAGTCATAAATCACAAATCATAGCAGAGGTCACAGTAATGAATCAAATTGATAGGTCGCACCACAGGGCTGAGTAGGCAGTGATCTGAATCTAGTGTAGTGAATAGAGTTCATTTTCCTAAGTGGACTGCCATATCCTCCCCACTATTTAGACCCTTCGGGTACTTGGTAGATAAATCAATGATATACCTAGATTCAAGGCGTCTTAACCGCCTTAATCTGTCACCACCTCGTGGATTATGTGGAACATGATCCAGCCCAAAGAATTGTAGTTTGTTCCTGTCTTTCTTGTGGTGTTCTGCGAAGTGCCGGGCTACTGGGTAAGAAGGGTCTACCCTGTCTATGGCCCGGAGATGTTCTAACACTCTCAGCTTGAGCTGGTTGATGGGACTACCAATGTAGCGCAGACCACATGGGCACACTAAACAGTACACAGCATAGGTGATGAATTTGAGTATCTTTTTGGTCCTTCCTGCATCTGGGATGTCATAATGCAGTACCCTCCGGCTAGTTGCACATGCCTTGCAGTTCCCACAGGGATAGAACCCACTCATTTCCTTAAGAGTTTTAGGCTTGAACGTAGGTACCTCTAGGTGGCTCCGTACCAGCATATCCCCCAGTGATCTAGCCTTGCTAAAGGTCACTAGCGGGTATGGTGGCAAGTCTTCTCCTAGCACAACATCTGTCAGCAAGATGTGCCAATTCTTGCGCATCATTGCCTTCAGGTTGCTGGCTCCGAGGGAGTATGGTGTTATCATTCTGAATTTGCCCTTGTCTACAGTGTTGGTAACAACAGGCTTCTTTTTGAGTAGGTCCACCCTTGGGATCCTCTTAACTCTCCTATTCTGCAGTATTGGTTCCTCATAGCCTCTGAGGCGGAAACGATCCAGGCATTCTGAGGCAGCCGCCTCGAATTCCCGGTCCTGTGTACTGTTTCTTTTGATCCTCAAGAGTTCCCCATAGTGGATACTCTTGATGAGCTTTGGTGGATGACCGCTTTTCGCGAAGAGGATGGAGTTGCCCGCTGTCTCCTTCCTGTATAGCGAAGTGTGGACTTGTCCATTTTCAATGTACACCCGTAGGTCCAAGTAGTTGGCTGCCACCCCACTAATTGTCCCTGATAGGTGCACATTGAAGTGGTTGTCATTAAGGCATTCAATATACTTCTCCGCCGTGTTCCTCGTACCCTGCCACACGATGAATAAATCATCAATGTAACGGTACCAGTGTACAACCCTCCCATTTTCAGGGTCAATCTTACAGCTCCTGGGCACCTGCTCCTCCCACCAGCCAACGAACAGTTCGCGTAGCTGGGGGCAAAGCAAGTGCCCATCGCCGTGCCAGAGGTCTGCCTGTAGAGTTTATCCTCAAAGAGGAATATGTTATGAGTTAGACAGAATTGTATAAACTCAAGGATCATCACATTACGTTGTGCAAAACGGATCTGACGGTTGTCCAAGTAGTATTTAACGGCAGCTAAACCGTGTTTATGGTCTATGATGGTGTATAGGCTGGTGATGTCCATCACCAGGAATAGATAATCCGACTTCTAATCCATATCTGCCACTTTATTCAGGAAATCTTTAGTATCTTGAATATAAGATTCCAAGTTCATAACCAAGGGGAAAATGATATTGTCAATAAATCTGGACATGTTCTCAGTTAATCCATCAATCGAGGTAACGATGGGACGGCCTAGCGGAGAAATACTGTTCTTATGCAGCTTGGGCAAATGGTAGAACGTCGGCGTCATTGGATTGCTGCTGCGTAGAAAGAGATGTTCATCATTACCAAGCATACTAAGATTATACCATTTCCGAATCAGGTCATCGTATTCCCTGATGCTGGATTCATAAGCTTCCCTTGTAGTGATGGTATAGTATTTATTGTCTGAGAGTTGCCTAATGGCCTCTTGTTGGTAGTATGCTCTAGACAGCAGGACGACATTGCCCCCCTTGTCCGAGGGTTTTATTATGATTTCCTTGTCGGTCATCAAATCTTGCAGGGCCTTATTCTGTGCTTTCGTGATGTTATGGGCGCTCGGGCTGATTGCCTTCCTATGCTTGACCAAATCCATAGTCATAGCTTCTGTGAAAGCATTGATTGCATCCCATGGTGATGGTGGGATGAATGTAGAGGGGAGTTTAAATTGGCTTTCTTCCCTCTCCTGTTCGATCCCCTGTATTGCAGCCCTCTGCACCATATGCATGTCTGTTGCCTGCACAGATTCCATCTCGGTTCTCATAGATTCCATAGCCTCAATGCATGACATGTCTTTGCCACTTAAGGCATCAGTAGCTGTCAGTCTAGTTCCTTGTTTCGTTGACACCTTGGTATGTGATCTTAACTTGAAATGTTTGTGCAGTTTTAATTTCCTGGTGAAACGGAAAATATCGATCTTGGTTTGTGTATACTCCAGATTGGTATTGGGGCAGAAAGTGAGTCCCAGGCTCAGGAGTTCTCGTTCTTCATTAGTAAGGACTTTGTTCGTAAGGTTGACCACAGTTAAATTTGTCACTCCTACGCTCTCATTGGACCTTATTTCTTCTTGCTGCGGCAGGTTCAGTTCTGGGCCTTTGCTCTGCCCCGTCCTCTTCCTTTTGCCGCCGCCCCCTGATCTCCTGGTTCTCCTTTTCCTGTCTCTGGGGGCTTGTTCTTCCCCCCCCTCAGCCAATTCTGCCTTATCAGTTGGAACTCCACGTGAAAAGGGACAGCCACTCTTCTACGTTCATTGATGGTGTCTCGCTGCTCATCACTCGATTCACCAGCAGTTACTTCGGACTCTGAGGTCGCTGCACTTGTGCTTGGTGAAGATTGTGTAGATTGTGCACTTTGGGTACCTTGGTACATAGCTTTTCTAGGGGCATCATACTTCTTGGCGAAGGTTAGTACACGTCCCTGGCGGTAATCGTTCTCATCGCGCTCAAACTTCTCCTGCTTGCGCGTCATGATCTTCTGTTCGTACCTAACCAGGCATGTTTTCATTGCCTCCTTGAGGTCTTGCACCCTAGTTGCATCCTCCTCCTTGTCGATCTCCTCCTCAAGGGTTTTAATTTCTGCTAGAGCCTTTTCTCTATCGCTCCAGGCGTACTTCACCAAGATCTTGAGTGTACCCTCGCAATATGATGCCGTGTGTTCATGCCAATCGGTGAGCAGTTGGGGGTCTGGATGCTCGTATGAGGGGACCGTATATACCCTCAGCCCTCGTGGTACCCGTTTTTCTTCAATGTAGCTACTTAAGCTGGTGGCCTCCCACCACTTACGAATTTCCCGTTCGTGTAACTTCTCCAATTTCTGCATGCTGTCATTCAGTTTGCTACTCCCCGTTTCCGAGGGCAAAGCTGTCACAGTTCGCGGTTTGTTGCGCTTTTTAAACATATCCTGCGCCAGAGCCCAACGCTCTGTTTCACCAAGCATGTTCATGTTGGTATTTTAATTGGTAGTCAGTTCACTCTATGTTATGCTCAGATCCCAGTTGATCGAGCCTCCGCTCTCACTGCTGTCTTCCTAGACGCTCTGTCGCGCATCAACTGTAAATCACTTCCGTAAATACAGGAGGGAAATGGGCTCACCGGTACGACGCGAATGGATGGTCCCGTTGGTGAGTAAAGAGAGATTTCACCGTGTTAATCCTCTCGGTCCTCTCTTATGCCCAGACACAGCTATGACGGTGCTCGAGATGTTAGGTCCAACGCTCGTTTACCACGAATGACTCGAGCACTCTGGAGCGGGTGCTGTCAGCGGGCCGTGGACGCCCGCAACATATGATGCTCAAAATCCTCTCTGTCGAAAAGGAACACAGCACTCCGGAGGTAGCAGTGAAAGCGATTTAATTACTAATAAACAAGATGCGTTTCGGCGTTAGCCTTCGTCAGTTTTACTGACCACATAAACACAGAGCTCCTAATAAAGTTGTGTTACGATGGTAAACATGAACAAGGGACCAGCCCAACCATAGCTAATAGTGACGCCATTTTGGAGCGGGTTCCCAGAATGAGAGCCCTAACAAAATAGTATCGTAGATCAATAAAATGGCGAAAATAAATTGGGCATTCCTACATAAAATGTACAAGTATATATATATAAATAATGTTCTTTTACAAAGTATATGCCTTCACCACGCATGCTTTGCGTTGTGATGGCATGCGTGGTAAAGGCATATGGGGAGTAAATGTTTGCGGGATCATGGTATTTCGTTGTATTGCCTTTGCGTTATGAAAAATGCGGACTAATGGTATGCGGGATATTATCCCGTGGGATAACGTCATATATTCGTCCTGGACTCCTGGCTCAGAGATTGGGAAACGCACGGTGTCCCTTGCTGTGTCTCATTCATTGCAGGTGAATCATAGCTCTGTTTTGATAAGACTGCCATCAGCAGCAAGGTATTACATCGCTGAGTGCCATTCGCGGCGCAGCCTCCATACGTTTTCCATGACACTTTGTTTTGAACAGAAGAGTAGGGAAGGTTGAGTGCATGCCCATTTAGTGCTCAGGGGGTGGGAGAGGTATCCCGTGGCGCCTCTGCTGTCGACATAAAACAAAAGCCTCTTTCCTTTGCCCCTTTCAATCACCATTCCGCCATGAATGGAAAAAGGAACTTATTGCAGAAACTATCCATTAATTCTGGTGACCTCTTGGTATTGTTTACGCCACATAATCGAAGTATTTATAGGGAACATCTAACGTGCTACCTGCAAACACTGTTTACCTGTCCTTGGAAGCAGCACTATGTTGATCACCATTGACCTTCACAGAAGAAAAGCAATTCACCACCATATACTGCATCATTGTGATGAGTTGCTTTTCTTCTGTTTGTTTATACATGAGTTTTGAAGTAGCTGGGCTGGCATGGGACAGCTGTTGAGAAATATTCCGTATAATGTTTTCGACCTTTGTCACAGACATTTAAATTGAAATTAAAATCTCCATTTTGGGATAATATGGGACATTGTAATATTGGTAGATGGCTATAGATGTCGTCGAGCAGTTTTCTGGCGGTTGTGTTGATTTCCTTCGGCACGGCGAGTAGTATCGGCTGTGTTTACTTCAGGTGCCAGATTAATCTTTAACCATCCAAGGGGTGTTCATGTTTGCTATGCTGCTACTAAACTGTCCTATCCCTCCAGAGCTAGAGCCCAAAATGCGTGCTCCTGCCTACTTTTCCAGTTTTTGATACCGCGAGGCCTATTACTCTAGGACAACCTCCCACCTCACCTGAAGAGGCAAAGAGCCCATTTTTAAGATTTCAGATGCTGTTAAAGTGTAATAGACTTTTTTCTTTTATATTTCTTCTCCCTCAGAGTCGCTTTCATAAGGGCCATTTTCACACTTCTCCTCACAAATACCTCCACAGCTTCGGGTATTTTCTGTGTTATTAGCCCTTTTATATCGCCGTTGTTATTTCTGTGGCAGGCAGGTAAAGGTATTCATCTTTGTGCCCACCTGCTTTACTGATCGGTTGAGGGGATAATTTCCCTGCCTGCTTTTGCGCGACACTAACAAAGGAAACTGGAGACAGCTTGGAGTAGCCGAGGACATGTTATTTCCAATTTATGAATGTTTAAGTCTTTGTTTTTATGGTTATGCCCCTTTTCAGCTGTTAGTCATTTATAAGTCAGGAAATAAAATGTTGAATCCTTTGAAGTCTGTCATGCTAAGGTCGGCCACAGTCCCTCTGGATAAGGTGAACCTCCAGCTGGTCTCTGATTGGTTACATCCGAAGTCGGGTAGGGGCAGAAGCCGGGTACATCTGCATCTCATCTCCAAGCTCAGGGCTGTCACTCAGAGGCTCTAAATGACGTGTACAGCCTGGCGTCATTTACTGTATCCTAGTCTGAAACATGACACACATACTAAATTCTTGCTTCTGTAGATTTTACATTTCAAACCATTGATGGTTTTAACAAAATTAAGAATGTAGTGATATTTATTCGATACTTTTATCTCCATCTGTATTTTGCTTGTAGCTGTTTCCTCAGACCGCTGCTCACCACCAATCTTTCCTAGAGCGAGGAATGAGCATTTCTAGACACTTCGAGGTAGACACCACGAGCACGCACCGCTGTCCATTTGATTGATGATGTTGTTCATGTTCCTAGAGAGGGTTGTGTTTACTTGTCTGCAACAAACAACTGCTGGCGGCAGCGATGGGTCACATGCTTTTTATGAGTCACACTTGGGTCGCTGTAGAACACAGCCAAGCCCGGACTGATCAGATAAGAGGCACAAGTTTCTTTATTTTCTAAAAGGAGTGCAGCTGTGGGATAACTCAGTCTGTGAATGCATCTGATGCTTAAATCTGCATGCAACCTACAAAACATAGCTTTAGATATTGCAGGTCCTGCAAGTATTTTCACTCTTCTAGGTCAATACTGTAAGGACCAGGCTCACTATTTACAGCAAACATTGGTAAAGACAATAGGTCTTGGCTATGCGGTAGCTATTGTCTTCGTCAGTGGTTTTTTCATATACAAAAATGCTGCCCAGTCTGCCAAAGCCAATAGATCCCAAAGGCGAGACCTACTGGCTTTACCAATGCTTGTTTTATGTGGCATGCATTTCTTTCAATGTTTTTGCTGGAACTGGAGCATGTGTTCTGAATTTTAGACAGCCACGCCATATGTCTCTTTTGTTAGCCGTTTTGAGATCAAGTGCCCCAAAGCCAGTGCTACAATTAATGACAGCAAGAGAAAACCCATAGACCAGTAGCGGCCGGCACAGATCGGGAGTGGCAGGGCGGGCCGGAGGTCGGGAGGATCAGGGAATGTAAAAAAAATGAAAAAATGAAAAAAAACATACGTGCTCGCTGGTCTCCCACTCTCCCCCATCATCTCAGTCCCTTCTCTTTGGGCCGAAATAGGAAGCAGCCAGTCTTCCTCCCCTAAGCCAATCACAATTCTGCAATGCAATGCAGCATTGAGATTGGTCTGAGCACCGTGGATCGGCACTCAGCCAGGAAATGGGGGCCTGGGCATGTTCTCCACGCAGGCTGTAATGAGGCCTGCATGGAGAACAGGTGAAGTGTGCATGACTGTTTGACTGGCACTATCGGGCAGAGCAAACGGTCATGTGCACTGAGGAGTGGGCAAACCACTCCTCCCCTACTCTTAAGCCACTCCTCACCTGCTCTGAGAGCAGAGTAGCCTCAGCAGGAACAAATACAATGAAAATAACATCAAGTTATTATCATTGTATTTGTTCTTTCTTTCACTGCTTTGCAGCAGTGGGGCGAGGCTCCTCCGCCTCAGCGTAGTAGCTGCCACTGCTATAGACCCAGTTGAGACCTGGGTGAAAATAGTAACATATAACAATGTATAAACAGGTAATAGTTAAGTAATTATTTAAACAGAGTAAAATAATTACACAGATAAATTAGAAAACACCAAAGATTGAATATCTTGGTTTGTATTCACTGTAGGAACAAAAACAAGCATTTGCAATGCAATAGGTCTCGCATTTGGGAGAGTTTAAGCTATTGCATTGTAAATGACAATGCCTTTTAGTTATCTGTTTTGATCATTAAAACATAAATAAAAGGCATTGTCATTTACAATGCCAATAGCTCAAACTCTTGTAAATGTGAGACCTATATCATTTTAAATAAGGGCTGCTTGGAAAGTGAAAGCGTGCATGGCACGCTGAATGCTGCAGGAAAGCATGTTGTGCCTGCAGCAGGAGAAACCTATTAAAGAAAAGAGCGCTAACAGACTAAATAAGACATACCGTGTAACAATAGAAGCAAAAGGGCCAGTCCTCATCTGAAGTTACAAATGAAAACCAGGCGGTACTAAATAAGGACTAACAAGCCTATTAACGAATCAAAAGCCAGCATTTCTGAAGGACAATGACACTAGCCATTGGAAAATATGGGTGGAGAGTGGGCGGGCTTCTAGGCTATACACGAATACAGCATGCCTCGCAAAGCAGCATCTGCACAGCCCAGGCTCAACATACCAAGCATTTGCAATGCAATAGGTCTCGCCTTTACGCGCGTTTAAGCTATTGGAATTGTAAATGACAATGCCTTTTATTTATGCTTTAAAAAGTAAAACATAAATAAAAGGCATTGTCATTTACAATGCCAATAGCTCAAACTCACGTAAATGCGAGACCTATTGCATTGTAAATGCTTGTTTTTAAAGAAATAGAAATGTGTGTAATATTTCTTTAACAATATATTTCTTGGAAATCGAGTTTTGCTGAATCGGAAAGCGGGGTGGGTGGGGCTGCTGTTCAGGGATGTTCCCCATTGAGTGGCCAGGTCGGTATTTCCTGTTTTTCTCCTTTCCCTTTCTGTTGTGGTGGGGAGAGGTGTTGTCATGGCACTTGCCAAGCTCAAGCATGTCATTGAGGGGGCCGACCGCTCCTCTGTTTCTTTAGGGCCCTCCCAGGGTTGCGTGGTGCACGCCTTACATTTGGCTATTCTTCCTGCTACCCTCACTACTGACCCTCTGTGGCTCTTGTGCAAACAGTTGCGCTTTGTTTTATTCAACTTACAAGGGTCGCTGGCGCTTGATGCACACTTCACTCCTTCCAACATTTCTGAGAGTAGCGAGCACCCAAGGCCGGCTCGGGGTGGGGATGTGTGTGGGGTGGTGAGGGGGGGACAAGCTGACTGGGAAGAGAGGAGGCGGTAGACCAGGAAGGGGGGTGGAGGACGGTGGACAGCTCTGTGCCCCTCAACCCTCAAGGGGGGTGGGGGGTGGCTCGGATTGGAACTGTGTGCCCGACAGGAGATTACTCTAGTGGTCAGTCAGACCAAGCCCTGGTAAAGGGGGAGGGGCGGAATGGCTGTACTGCCCTCATTGACGGCCCTTCTCTGGCTCACGAGGACCCTAGACCCTCTGCATCCACTGAGACCCCTCAGTCCACTGACAACGCTCCCTCTCAGACCCCCCTACAGACTCCCGGGGTCCACCCACCTCCCGGTACAAGGAAAGCTCAGAGCAGGTTGTGTGGTTGTTCACAACACGTAGACATGTGGAGTGTCATCGGCATGAGATTTTACCACCCCAAATCTTCCTAACAAAAGGAATATTCCTGTGACTGCAGCAAGCAAAGCAGAAACCAGCCGTTCCTTTAATTGCTGCAGACGGACACCCCACTGACTGGGTGTCAACCCGACCTTTAGAAACAAGCTCTCTGCAGTGCGCAAAGGCAGTCGCTTGTTTATAATTGCATCGCACTTTCACTT
Organism: Lissotriton helveticus; assembly: GCF_964261635.1. NCBI lineage: Eukaryota > Metazoa > Chordata > Amphibia > Caudata > Salamandridae > Lissotriton > Lissotriton helveticus. The sequence continues at coordinate 258,128,775 of NC_136059.1, forward strand.
TAAGTGAAAGCGCGATGCAAAAATAAACACACAGCTGCCTTTGCCAAAGCCGAGTGAGACCAAAATAGTGCGTAGTGGCTAATTAGGAGACACTGTCTCCCGCCGCCAGTAAAAGATGCAATCCCGGTGGGCGGGGCCAAAAGCGGACAAGGTGGTAACCAGGAGGGACTGAAAACCCTCTTGGACAATCATAACACCAGGTTTTGCATAATTGGTGACGCAAAATGATGCGCACCAATGCAAAACACAGACGGAGCAGAAAGTGAGCTTCTGGGATCGTATCGATTCCAAGAAGAACTCGCAAGGCGAGAGCAGGCCACGCGCTGCTCACGCCAGGCGTGACCTTAAAAGGGCTGTATCAGCCTTTTAGTGGGGCTATACATGATAATGAGTAGAACATGTGTTGTTATTGGGGTGAAGAGGTGTTGAATGTCAGTCCTGATATCCTTAAAAGTATAATGAATAGATGCCAATGCCAGAAAAGCACATTTGAGGTCAGGGAACAAAAAGACAGGAAAACCATTATCTTGGGACTAGAAAGGCTGACACAAGAACTAGCAGACAAATGCAGCACAAGAGCCAGGTGCACACCGGCAGGAAAATAGTGAATATGGCTGCAAAGGTTAAAAAACAAAACAGTATTTGTAAAGTGCAAACTAATCACCCGTAAGGGTCTCAAGGCGCTGGGGGATATTGCTATTACCCAGAGTCACATGATGCTGAGCTGATCTGCCTTCGGCGCTGGGGATCGAACTGTGAGCCCCGCGCCGCCCTGGCCGCTGTGCCATACCTCTCCTGGTACAAGTTGCAGTCACACTGACCACATGCACTGGGACATGGAATAGACCTGCACCCTGAGACTCTTATTTCACGGCATGGAGACATCCATACTAGGAGAGAGAGAGACAAACATTGATACATTCACATAAAAACTGAGTCACGCTCCCAGATAGGAGTCAGTGCGACTGGGAGGAACAAAAAGTAAGGAAGGATAACTCGGGGCATTGCCCACTTAGGTCATCCTATACCCTCAGCCACTGGCACAGATGTAAAGAAACAGCAACGGAAAAGTCCCCAGAGAACAAAGGGTACCTGCAGCTGCTCGATATCCTAAACTATCAGCACTACTGTGAGGTACTAGAAGAGGGCCACGATGCACAACCAGGACTTTAAATGAAGCAGGAGGGCCCTGCCTGAGCACCCCCCAACAGCACTCCAGCAGCATGTACCAGAGACAGACTCCTGAGGTGTTTCCACTCACAGAACGGGCTGGGAAGAGTCAGACCCCAGGTAGATGTGCCCAATTACTGAGGAGATCCACCTAACGTTATGCCCTAAAGCAAATTCGAGCAACCACCCCCAACATCCTATTACATACAAATGGTGTCCATTTCTTCTGAATTGCATTATCCGTGCCACGGACTGCATTTCCAAAGTCCCACAAAGAATGATAAAAACGCATTTGTTCCACTTATGACAGTGTCAAACGTTTCATTTACAAACTCAAATGTTCTTTTTGTAATTAATGTTTGAGTGTTGAGTCCCAAATTCTGCAGATTTACAAGTTAATTACAGCTTAGAATAGAATGATCCGACTCCGTCCGGCTCCAGGTGATCCCACTACACCTGTCTGCAGGACTCCACTGCGGTCCTGACTCACAGGTGTGAGAAACATGCACTCTCTTCTGACATCACACGACCTCCAACAGTTGTGCAAGAAGTTATAGTGTTCAGCTGTAATATTAAACTGGAGAAAGCATAAAACACTCGCTTCCAAGAGCCTTTATCACCGATATCTGTTGCCTACTGTTTACAAGGGCATGTGTCCAATTCTCAGCCATCACTCCAAAATCCCTAGCCTCCCTCCATCCAGAGTATTCACTCTCTCTAAAGTACATCACCGCAAGCATCCACCACCCAGTATGCCCACTGTGCAGTGTACCTCTGGCATGGCATTCCCTCCCAGCCCTGCATACTCCCCACTGATGGCCGTTTTTCCAACCCTCATCACAAACTCAGGTGTTCTTTATCACTGCCCCATGCATCATATGCCATGTCCCTAATCCTGCATACCCTCGGCCATGTCCTAAATGCATACTAAACATGCAGACCTTCCCACTACCCTGCATTCCTACGGTGTCCCACTCATACCCCAAACTCTTGCAGCCCTGCATGCCTCTCATCCCTGTGCACAGCAGTAAAGTAACCTTCACATAAATGATACCGCGGTTTCTCACACTGAATCTGTCCAGTCCACTGGAATGTGTGCGTTGAACCAGCATTTCGATGTCGCAGGTGCTGTGGAGTCCAAGACCTCGGCTAGGAGCTCATCCGCATTGGCCATCCAAGCCAACAACCTCGCACTAAAAGGCAACGACTTGCAGTTCATCTTTTCTGAGCCTCCACATACTCAAACTTTCATTGAGGATACGCCTTGAAGCTATACACTCCATGGAGCCATGCTTCCGTTTTTTGCATACAAGTTAAGAGCTGCGTCCAATCACACATACCCACACTGCCCTGCGTAATCTCACCCCAATTCAACTCCCTCTCTTACTTGAACTGTTGGTCCCGCAGGCGGCCTGCTGCAGCAACACCAGGACCGGAACCAGCAGCGGCAGCAGCGCCATGGGATGGCCGTGCTTCAGCTGCGCTTCTGGGATTGTGGCTCTAGACAGAAGTTTACTGTAAAGGGGCTTTTGAAGGGGCCCCTTGGTCTGTACCAGAAAAGTGCAAACACCGGGCCGTAGTGGTACCGAGTCGGACTGCGGCGCACCTGTGGGTGCTCTAGTGCCTTTCGTGCATGCCATTGTAGTGGGTGGTCTTTCTCTTCAGTCTGCCACGCAAAAGCCCGCCCCCTCCGTCTAGGTGAGCCACGCGTCTCGTTGCACATGGCTGCCATTATTTAGCAAATTAAAAAAGCACGGACAATGGGAGGGATGGTGGGGGCAAAGGAGGCACCACTTTACAGGGTGCGGGGTGCGGGGTGGTGGTGGTAAAGAGGGCACCACAGACAATGGGAGGGAAGGCAGGGGGAAGAGAAGGCACGGACAATGGGAGGGGGGTAAAGAAGGCACAGACAACAGGAGGATGGGCGGGGGTAAAGAAGGCACAGACAACGGGAGGGAGGGAAAGGTTGTAAAGAAGGCACCACAGACTGAATGTAAGCAAAGCACATTGTGCTTGCACTAAGAGAAACTCGACAAAGAAAATAGTGCTTACAAGACTAGATAACACCTACCGTGTAACAATGGATGTAAAAGGGCCAGTCGACATGGGAGGTTACAAATGAAGACAAGGCGGTCCTAAGCACGGACTAACAAGCCTATTTATGAATCAAAAGCCAGCATTTAGGATTGACAAATTTGACACAAGCCAAAGGCAAATATGGGCAGAGAGTGGACTGGTCTTCTATTCCATACTCCATTACAACAAGTCTCCCAGAGCAGTACATGTGCGCTGACTCTAGGCTCGACCTAATAACTTGGGGACATATTAATGTTACTCTGAGAATGTGCAATCAGTATGTGATGGACCCAGTGCTCGTGAGTAAAATGTCAACGGCTCATGTAAGGCACATGAAAAGGTGAAAATAACAGCGAGAGGACATTGATTTAAAATGGTACAAAACATGAATATTGGAGGAGACAATTAAACAAAAGCATGTTAAGTGCTAGAAGCTGCAAATCTGCTGATTCCTGTTGACTGCATTTCAAACTGCATTAGGTCAGGTCAGCATCAGGACAGAGATTGCACAAAATGAATTGTATGCTGGATGCAGTCTTGGAGCATAAGTGAAGGTTGGGCACTGAAAACTGTCCGGGGAAGTGAAGGGTGGCCACACAATTAAAGGGGCCACACAATTAAAGGAAGGATCCGTCTATGGAGAGTTAATCCAGGGCAAAGTGACCATAAAGTGTACCGGCCAGTTACACTTGTGGTGAGAGTGACTCTATATATAGGGGCAGATTTACAAGCCCCTTGCGCCGATTTTATGCAGCATTCCGCCACTTTTGTGACGCAGCAGTGGCGCAAATCCTGCGCCATGGTGCGGGGTACTTACAACGTGACGCATCTGGGAGATGTGTCACGTTGTAAAGCCCTGCGCCACGAATAGGCGTTCCTGCGCAGGGGGGGCGTTCAGCCGCAGGAATGCCTCCTAAAAGTGGATGAGTGATATCTACAAGATTTCACTCAGTCACTTTTAGGCCAATGCTGCGTCAAAACCCAGCGCCTGCTTGAAGCAGGCGTAAGGCTTGACGCAGCATTGGAAGAATAGGCCCCCCCAAAGCATTGCTGGAGCTGTGTCGCGCTTGTGACGCAACTCCAGCAATGCACCACTTTTACGGCACAGATGCGTCACGCATCGGTGCCGTTTCTGCCCCATGGTGCACCGCATTGTAAATGCGGCGCATCATGGGTGGCGTAGCTACGGCGCAGAATTACTGGCGCATCCCTGCTAATTTGCAGGGATGTGCCAGTAATTGTAAATCTGCCCCTCAGTATTTGGCAAGAGATGCCTTATGAAGTTTCCAGCGCTTGGGGAGATGGTTGGGTAAATACGAGAGAGAAACATGCTCTAGAGATGCGCTTTGCGGTTCTCGTGTGCGATGAGCATATGACCTTGTGTCTCGATGGATGCTGTCATGAGGACGGTGGGGAAGAATTTCTTCATCAGGTCAGAAAGCCTCCAGCCAGGCCGGTTAAAAGGCACACCTGGTTCTAGAACTGATGTGTGCTTTTACACCGGACCGGCTGGCAGAAGACTTGCTTTGAAGCACTTGCATAGTCGGAAGCCTCCCGACCTGACTAGGTAATTCTTCCCATGGTCGAAAAGCCAACCACACAAAACAGCAGATTTGCAGCTTCTGGCACTTAATATGCTTTTGTAAAACAAACTTCTCCAATGGCACTGGACCAGAACCGATGCAGTGCCCTCCGCCAAAAAGTGCTGATTTGACAATGACGAGGGAACCAACTGCGAGGTTCGACGATGCGGGTCCCGACTGCGAGATTCGACAACACTGCGCCGATCCTTCGACATGTCTGCAAGGCTCGATGATGACACAGCGCCGAATCTTTGACATCATGTGGGAGACTCGTCTCTGATGCAGTAACCTGACAGCAGGGAAAATTCTGACACACCAAATTCTCGCCGTCGATGCTTAGCTCCATACAAGGTACTTTTTCAACAGGCCCTGCGTGGATTCTGTAGCTGGCCTGCCCTCCTGTACTTTGGATTTGTACTGGTCCCTCTCGACCTCAAGTGACCTTTTAACCACTAGTGACTTCTAAGCACTTTTTTGCATTTAATCTTTAAAAATCCATATCTCAAGTTCAACTAATTTGATTTTTGTTGTTTCCGTCTTGTTTTACTCTGATATATATTCTCTATTCTAAACTGGAGTTTAGTCTTTCTTGTGTGTTTTCCACTGTGTTACTGTAATTTAAGAAGCCTGGCTGCTCTGTGCCCAGCTACCAGAGGGTGAGCACAGGTTCATTTAGGTTGTGTATCTGACTTATCCTGACTAGGATTGTGGCTCCTGCTTGGACCGGGTGTATACTCTGCCAACCAGAAACCTCAATTTCTACCACTCCTTGTTACTTCCTATTTTTATGTGTTCTGCATTCTGCAGCACCATAGGAAGAGGAAAATGGCTCTCGGATTATTTTTGTGCAGGAAGGTGTCCCTTCCTGAACAAAAGCAAACCTTTTTAGAACGCAGG